>NC_092712.1:225167337-225467337 GCF_047496885.1 Scyliorhinus torazame
GACGGGACGTTGGGGACACCCAGGGGTGGGGGCAATCGTGGCTTTGGGGGCTAGGCCAGGGAGGAGAGGGTCCCTGAGCTCCAACATCCTGGGGGGGTTGGCGGACAATTTCTTTTTTTTTAAATTTAGAGTACCCAATTATTTTTTTTACAATTGAGGGGCAATTCAGCATGCCCAATCAACCTAACCTGCACATCTTTGGGTTATGGGGGTGAAACCCACGCAGACATGGAGAGAATGTGCAAACTCCACACGGACAGTGACCCAGGGCCGGGATCGAACCTGCTCCTCAGCGCCATAGGCAGCAGTGCTAACCACTGTGCCACCATGCCACCCCATTAAATTCTGAGGGTGCCTCCAGAGCAAGGCATCACTCCCCCATATCTCCCAAAAAGGAGAAAAGATTAAATGTCACTTTGCCACCCTACCTGTACTTGCTCCTGCCAACTTAGAAATATAGCTGGGTGGGAAAAGGCCTTTAATTGGTCAATAAGTGGCCACTTAAGGAGCTTAACAGATGAATAGGCAGCTTTTCTGCTCGAGGTCCTACCCTCCCAAGCGTGAAATTGTGTCTGGGTTTGGGAAGGTGGGTTCCTCAGGTGAGTTAGGCTATGTCGGGGGGCTGAAGTGTTCCAGGTTGGCGGTCACCCTGGGACAGGGGCATGGCAAGGGCTTTTTCATCCGTGAAGCCTTCAACCCATCTTTAACTATTGTGGGTACCCATAACAGCATAACTACAGATGCTGCCTGTCTGCCCTACCAAAAACTTCCAGGACAGAGCCCTGTTCTTGGTTATATGCTGACGGTCACTTTAATTCCCTTTGACTGTAGGCAGCCTCAAGCTTCACAGCTGAAGTCTATTACTAAGAAGGAATTGGCCTTGTAAGTTGTGAGAGCACTTCACAGCTGCAGGTTGTGTTTGCTGTTTGCTCCTGCTTTTGGCTGCAAATGCCTAGAGGCTGCTATTGCTGTTTCCTTCTTTTCCTGGAGCCGGAAAGAAGGTCAATTTTTTCTAAGATGCCTGGGTCCTGAAACACCGGGCTCAGGGGGACATGTGAGTCCAGAAGGCAATCGGGTTTGAAGCAAGAAGACACTGCAGGACCTGGGGCGAGATTCTCCGACCCCCTGTCGGGTCGGAGAATCGCCGGGGGCTGGCGTGAATCCCGCCCCTGCCGGTTGCCGAATTCTCCGGCACCGGATATTCAGTGGGGGCGGGAATCGCGCCGCGCCGGTTGACGGGCCTTCCCGTACGATTCTCCGGCCCGGATGGGCCGAAGTCCCGCTGCTAAAATGCCTGTCCCGCCGGCGTGGATTAAACCACCTCTCTTACCGGCGGGACAAGGCGGTGCGGGCGGGCTCCGGGGTCCTGGGGGGGGCGCAGGGCGATCCTCCCACAGTCCAAAGGTGTCCAGCTTAGGTGGGTTGCCCATGCTGAATTGCGCTTCGTGTCCAAAAATGTGCTGGTTAGCTGGGGGTTATGGGGCTAGGGCAGGGGAGTGGGCCTCGGCAGGGTACTCTTTCAGAGGGTCGTGCAGACTTGATGGGCCGAATGACCTCCTTCTGCACTGTAGGAATTCTATGGGGTCAGGTTGGGGCAGTGGGAAGGAGTCGGGTTTGGGGGTTTGAGGAGGGAGTTGGGGGTCAGTTGTTTAGTTGCCCAGTAGTTAGCCTAGAGTTTTCCTGTCTAACATTTCCTGGGTACCTATCCGAGTAAGTATGTTAGAACTGTTCAAAATCTTCAACACTAACACAAAGTTGGGGAATTCTTCAGACAGTTCCAGGAGAAGGGGGAGTTTGAACTTCCCAAGTAATTTCCACAGAATCACGAGGGTTCTGCAAAGCATCTTGGGGGGTGCATCGCGTCTCCCGCCGGTTCAGAGACCGGAAGATCTGCGCCGACTTTGTTTACTTTTTTGGAGAGCTGTGATTGGTAAGTTTCTGTTTCTTACTCCAAATATCATTCCAGTCTCACATAACCTTCGAATGAAGGATGTATACTGTTGGGCAGAATATTTTGATGTGACTTTGGGGGCATTTTAACCCCCAAAGATGAGTGGCTTTGGCTGGGAAATAAAAAATAAAATATCTCAAACCTGAATGCCACTGTTGTTTTCATTTCATCAGACTATCGGTCAAAGTATTAGCCCCAACAGTATTTTTGGCTGACAGGCTGATGATGTAAAATTTACAGGGAGGGTGCAAGGAGGATGAAAACAGGTCTGCTGGGGGCACTCTTGCGCCACCAGGCCCTCAAGTCCTGTCGGCAAAGGCACTTAAATTAGGAGTCAGCAGCTTCTGCCTCTCTTTCACTGCCAGGTTTTCTGAACCCTTGGGAAACAGCAGGAGCAATAATCTTAAACCAGCATCTTGATTCCACCATGGGAACCCAATTGAAATCTGTTAATATAGAGCTGGCCAATTTATGTTGAGATACACCGACATCCCAATATCTGCCACTGTAAAGGGCAGGTTACCATTTGTTGAGGCTGCCATTTGTTGAGGTTAATATCAAGGCTACGACATGGTGAAGCTCCTATTAAATCCAATTTTGTGTTGGATGACAAACATTAGTCTAAAAGTAGCATATCCATAAGTGATAGTGTACATGTGGCTGAAATGTAACAATTTGTATACAGTAAAATAAATTGAACGATTTTATATTCACATATTTAACTTATTAACATCAATATATTGCCATACATCAATTATACGCCGTCAATCATTCCAATTATTCAGATATTGAACTAATGACCCAAGTATGAGGTAGCCTCATACTTAGTAATAATGGCCTACCAAAATTCCATCATAAAAAAATGACCCTTCTATCTGACTAGTGCCAACACAAGTTTTGTTTAACAACCTTTCTCCTTGATATTGGTTGGTTTGCACAAATGGAATTTTCTCTTCTATTTGTTTGCAGCCAGTAAAGCCTATTAACTGGTGCTCCACTCTTCCAGTGCAGCAATATGCCTTCCAATTTCAGCACTGGCTTCAGCTGCTGGATTTAATTCTCTCTCGCTGGTCTATTTTAAGCCTTCAATTTTAAGCCAGCAACATAAGTCAGCATTGAAGTTGGTAGCTGAGAGGAAAAATTGTCATTAAAGTGTAATATTGAAGGAGTAGCATGGAATGACAAGTGACAGCAACAGTTGCTCAGAATGTATTGGCATTGTCGTGTTACTGGGTCAAGCATTTTTGAAACAATTGTTCCACTCGGAGGGAAATCAGCCAGGATTTGTGTGCGGGATATGACACTTGCGTAAGAAAACCTTGGTTGTCACTTTTCATCCGAAATAAGGATATAAATTGACATTAGAAAATATATCTGGTACTTTTATATTTCAGATATAAAAATTAATGGTGCGCTTGCTTACCCTGGAACACCTCCAGCTTCCATGTGATTTGCAAGAGTAACATCATGTGACCAGACGTCATATTGCCATTTCTGTAATCCAATGACTCCACAAAGAACATTCCCAGAATGTACTCCAACTCGCATGTTTATATCAACTCCTGTGGCATCCCTTACCTTCCTTAAAAATAAAAGATGAAGGTGACAATGGACAACTTTTCTTCTGGAACGAGAACAAATTCAAACACAAACCCGAGTCTCCCATCGCAGGATTCCAATGATAAAAGTTCTCTTCAGAGTTGTTAGGCAGGCACTACTGGCTGGTAAAAGGGTAAATATGATTTTACACCCCCATGACCCCCAAGCCCATTTATCTGTGAGCTGGGATGGTGAACCAGCTAGAGGAAATTGTGAGCTGCTTTGGAATGCTCGGATTGCCACCCGCAGCTTGTTGGTATAACATAGATGAAGCCAGGGATCAAATACAAGCCTTGGGCCGCCGTTTTCAAGACCGAGTCCCAAATTTGCTCACTTTGCTCCAGTTTTGGTGCGGTGCTAATTTCTGAGCCAATATGTTCCAGAACTAGATAAAAGTAATCTACACAAGTAGAGCCACTTTTACTTATTCATTCTGCTCATGTTTTCCTGGAAACGGACTCATCAAACAATTACTGCTGAGATAGAATGACTTGCCTGCTTTCACTTGCAAATTGATTCTGAATGTCAAGCCTTTTAGGAAAGTAATGACCTGATGGAAACGTCACACATCAACAGTTTGCAATGGTTTTATTAAGTATTTATTCATATGTAAATCACGTTATATCACCAGCCGTCACTTTCCAATTTTACACCAACCTCAAAAGCCTTGAATTTCAATATGACATTCTGTTTGATCTAACTTAACATGTTGTGTAGTTCTGAAGAAAAGAGGAACTTTCTCTCCTTTGATGATCTGTAACTTTTTAATCAACTGTTCTGGAGACAAGTGATCAAATGCTTAAAAGGTGAATTAAAAAGAGATGGAGCCAGAATCTTCATTGTCAACATGAGAGACTACGAGTAGAGCATCAAAAAGATCTGGGAGTCGGTTATCAGAGGTCAAGTCAGTATCAATTATTATCACAAATATCTTGCCCTCATCACCTGCTTTCAGACTAGAGCACTAGCAATGAAAATTATCATGGATCTTTTATGCACCCTTTTCAACTTACTCTTAATGGTGAAACTACCTATTCCCACTACAAAGGGCTAAAAAGGATGTAGTACAAATAGTGCTCGTTTTTAAAAATCAGACTTTCAGTGGTGGCCATGGAGTAGGAGGTCGCGTATTTGGTGGCTCCCGCTTGTGACAACCTTTGGGACATTTTCTTCTGACTTTTTTTGAATTTTATTGGAAAAATCGGTGGCGGGTCGACATGAGGAGGGATCCCCCACCAGTACATGGAGACGTGGACCAGAAGTGGTCTTATAAGTACAAATAGCCGAGCAAAGAAGGTGCGTGCAGAACCTACAGCACAGGAAAACATGGTAGCGGTGCAGGATCCTGGCTTGGCGGCCCAGTGGTCAACGGTACAGTTGGTGAAATTCATTCAGGAGAGTTTCGCCAAGCAAAAGAAGGAAGGTTTAGACCGGATCAAGGCATCGACCGATCGGGGGGGTACAGAGTCTAGAAGCCCACAGACTGGCGATCCAGAAGGTGGAGGAGAAGGTGGCCTAGCACAAGGACCAGCTAACCACGTTGGAGGCGGAGGTGGGGCTGATGAGGGATCACCAGAAAAAGCTGCAGGAGAAGGTGGAGGAACTGGAGAATAGGTCCCGTAGACAGAACTTGAGGATCGTCGGCTTCCCAGAAGGCAGCGAGGGATCGGACGCTGGGGCATATGTGGGAAGTATGCTTGAAAAGTTAATGGGTGATGGGGCGTTTGCTCAACCCTTGGAAGTGGACAGAGCGGATAGAGCATTTGCGAGGAAGCCGCGTGTGAATGAGCCGCCGAGGGCGATGGTGGTGTGAATGCACCGGTTCCTGGAAATTTTGCGGTGGGCCAAGCAGACACGGAACTGCAAGTGGGAAAACAGCATGCTGCGCATCTACCAGCACCTGGGTGCGGAACTGGCCAAAAGAAGAGCGGGATTTAATAGAGTAAAATCAGCCCTCTTCAAGAAGGGGGTGAAATTTGGAATGCTACGTCCAGCTCGTTCGTGGGTCACCTATGAGGGTCAGGAGCATTATTTTGGATCGCCGGACGAGGCAATGGACTTTGTTAAAGATAAAAGGCTGGCAGGTGACTGAAGGCACTGAACGCTGGCGGCGGGTAATGCTGTATCGATTCTGTAAAAGTTATTTTCGTTTTGAACTGTACATGGAGTACATTCTGTATCAAATTTTGGGCCGTTGCTCAGTTCTGTAAGTCAACTTTGTTCTTGTGGGGGGATTTTTTCTTATGTGTGTTTGTTGGGGACTGTGCTGGTTTGAATATGTATGTTCGTGCGGGGGCGGGAGGGTGAACAACAATGGGTAGGATGTTTGGCGCCATGGATGGAAGCTACCAGGCTAGCTAGGCGGGCAAGCTCACGGAAGCACAGTGGGGGGCGAGCAGGTGATAAGTTTGTTGAGGGGGATTGGGATTGTTGTGCTGTTAATAGGCGGGGGCTCGGGGGGAAATTGCTCTCCTGACAGGGGAGGGATTGTTGTTGGGAGACAAATGGGAGGTTGAGGATGGTGGGGGCCCGAGGGCGGGCCTACGGAGGCGTGGGATGCGAGCTGGAGGCTGGCCTAAAAAGGGTGATGGTTGATCGGCGGTGGGGGTGGTGGGGGGAATGTCTCCCGACCAGGCTGATCACATGGAACGTTAGCGGGCTGTATGGGCCGGTTAAAAGGCTCGCGTGTTGGCACATTTAAAGAGATTGAAGGCGGATGTGGCAATGCTACAGGAGACACACCTGAGGGTAATAGATCAGACTAGACTGAGGAAGGGGTCGCTTGGGCAAGTATTTCTCTCTCTGGATTCTAAGACTAGGGGGGTTGCGATCCTGATCAGTAAGCCGGTGTCATTTGAGACAGGGAATACAGTTGCGAATGCAGGGGTTAGATATATCATGGTGAGCGGGAAGCTGGAGGGGATGCTGGTGGTATTCGTGAATATTTACGCACCAAAATGGGACGATGCGGAGTTTATGAGACGGGTGTTAGGGAAGATCCCGGACCTGGACGCGCTTAAGCTGATCATGGGGGGGGGGGGGGGGGGGACTTTAATACAGTCATTGATCCAAGGTTGGACCGGTCGTCGTCAAGGATGCCAGCAGTGGCGAAGGAACTAAAGGGGTTTATGGAGCAGTTAGGGGGGTAGGCCCATGGAGGTTCGGACGGACAAGAGCGAAGGAGTTTTCTTCCTTTTCCCATGTGCACAAAGTATATTCCCAGATCGATTTTTAAAATCTTGAACAGGGGTTTACTGGCAGAGGTGGTTGATACTGAGTATTTGGCGATTGCTGTGTCGGACCATGCCCCGCATTGGGTGGATTTATGGGTGAGCAAGGAGGGTGGTCAGCGCCCGCTATGGAGATTGGATGTAGGACTATTAGCGGACGAGGGGGTGTGCGGGCATGTGAGGGCGTCCATCCAGAACTATCTGGAAATAAATGGCACGGGGATAGTTTTGGCAGCAATGGTTTGGGAAGCGCTGAAGGCAGTGGTTATTTTTTTAGAAATTAGAATTTACAGTGCAGAAGGAGGCCATTAGGCCCATCGAGTCTGCACCGGCTCTTGGAAAGAGCACCCTACCCAAGGTCAACACCACCACCCTATCCCCATAACCCAGTAACCCCACCCAACACTAAGGGCAATTTTTGGACACTAAGGGCAATTTATCATGGCCAATTCACCTAACCCGCACATCTTTGGACTGTGGGAGGAAACCGGAGCACCCGGAGGAAACCCACGCACACACGGGGAGGATGTGCAGACTCCGCACAGACAGTGACCCAAGCCAGAATCGAACCTGGGACCTTGGGGCTGTGAAGCAATTGTGCTATCCACAAGGCTACCGTGCTGCCCTTATGGGGGAGCTAATATCGATTCGGGCCCATAGGGAGAAGGTGGAGCGAGCAGAGATAGATAGGTTGGTTGGGGAAATACTCCAGATAGACAGGAGATATTCAGAGGCCCCGGAGGCAGGGTTATTGAAGGGGCAGCAGAAGCTACAGATGGAGATTGGTCTGTTGTCTACAGGGAGGCGGTGGAGCAGTTGAGGAAGGCGAGGGGACGACGACATATGAGTATGGAGAGGCCAGTAGGATGCTTGCACACCAACTAAGGAAAAGGGAGGCGGCCAGGGAGATAGGAAGAGTGAGGGGCAGAATCCTCTTCTCTAGTGAAAGCAAATGCAAGGTACTCATTAGTACCTCAGCCATGCCACTGCCTCCACCAGGAGGTTTCCCTTTCGATCCCTAGCTGGCCTCACACTTCCTCTGGCTACCCTTTTATGATTGTACCTATTTCATGGAAGTGTTATGGGCCAAGGTTTAACAATTCCAAAATGTATTGTGGAGTTCACCTGACATACAACTTTTTATTGATTTTGGCTAGGTTTAAGACAAGAGCCTGTCTTTCCGGTGTTATTCAACGGACTTATTCGGCGCTTTTAATAAAAAAACAAGCTGTATTCTAAGAATTTAGTTAACATTTGTATAAACACACACGGCAAGAATTTTTATCAATGCCAAACATAAAGACCCCACACAGCTACAGTAATATATGTATAACCCTTAATGAATTCCCCTTTAACTGTTCCAATTCAATAACAAAATCCAAGTAAAACCAGAAACCCCTTTTCAAAGGTGTGGCCCAGCACACAGCATTCTCACTGGTATACGACTGTTGTTATTGTTATTGATTTCAAACAGCAGATTTGAATTCCTTCCAGAAAACAATTATCTCTTTTAAGTTGCCAAGCAGTCTGGAACAGCATTTAAAATGAAGATAGAGAAAGACACTTCTTTCCACCAGTGCAGTTCAAACCAGTCCAAAACTCAAAGAAAAAGTAAAAACTCACAGAGCCACAGCCCAGCTCCACCCACACAATGACACCACTGAAGCCTTGAAGACAAACTTTTCTTAAAGGGACACTCCCATGACAGAAGGTTTTAGATTCAAACCTGGGAGTGATTGTTTGCAAGGCTTATACTGAGCACTTGTAATAATTGGGAGTCTGAAGTCTGTCTGGGAATCCTGAAGATTGTCTTGGGAGTGCCCAGACTCTGGATAGACGATTGGAGAAGTGTTTGTAAGTGGAGCCTGCTGAAGCATATTGCCAAACCAAACCTGGAACCTGCAGTCAACAAGTGCTTGCTGCCTACCATGTGTGGTTGCGTGTGCTGGTGGTAGACCACCATGTGATTGGACTATTGTAAGCATTTGCGGTATTTCTCACAGTGAAAGGGTTTCTCCCCCATGTGGAACCACCAAGGCTCATGCAGGGCACCTGGCTTAATGAAGCCCTCCTGTAGTGAACCGGTGGTATTCTCTACCACAGAAGGCTGTGGCGGCCAGTCACTGAATGTATTCAAGAAAGAGATAGATAATGTTTTAGATTTTAATGGCTTCAAGGGGTATGGAGAGAAAGAGGGAAAATGGCATTGAGAGAGAGATCAGCGATGATCATACTGAATAGCGGAGCAGGCTCAAAGGGCAAAATGGCCTACTCCTGCTCCTAGTTTCTATGTTTTTATGAAAGGCTCCTTGCCAATGTAGCTGCGTTGGAGGGCAGAAGAAGATCTTGCTGCACATGTCTGACCAGAATGGCCTCTCACGGCTGTGGCTGAACCGTGCCACACCAGCTTGTTGGGTCTTAATTAATGTTACTGAGTTAAAATTGCATCCTTGACCACGGCCTCTTCATTCTAAATGAAAGAATATTTATCACTTGCAGATGGAAAAAAACTCCCATAAAATACCAATGAAGTAACTCTATAAATTTTACTTTACAAGCCAAGGACAATATAATTACAATTGCAGGATACCAGGAAACAGAGGGTATTCACAAAACTAACTTTGTGCATTATACCGTGTCATCGTTCACACATGATTTGCACTTTCCTCAGTCATACTATGGAATCACAGCAGCTCTGTGAGCTCTGAAGCCCACTTGTCTTTCTGACAATGATTGAATCAAATTACATATTACCGAGAAATAGAATGACTCCACAGCAGACAGGGTCAAATTACATATTCCAGAAAAACGGTTGGGTGAATCTTGTCCTTGAAGGGGATCAATCGGAAATCTGGTCCAATCCACTTGTGTTGCAAATAGACAAAGGACGGATTTTTCCGTTTGGGAGACTAAGTGTTCTACATGGATGAAAGCTGTGCCAGTCACAGAGCGATTCATGGAGCCCATTAATGGGCTAGCACTGGCACCATGTAGAACCTGCGCAATTACAATGCCTGCTGACCCTCATCCCAGCCAAGATAATAGCACCGGTTGCACTGGAGCATGCCCATCCAGTTGATAGGTTGGCTGGGGCTCGAGGATGCTTTGGGGGGGGTGGCCTGAGGGGCACACATACAGCCCATGGCACTACGTTCACAGTGGGTAGTCAGCGGCATGCACAGCCAGATGACTGTCTTGCAGGCTGCGGCAACAGTGGTCTGTGTCAGTCTACCGCGACCCTATGGCCCATCTCCTGGCTGGCCCCCACTACTCCCACCAGCTGTGGCGGACGTCCTCCGACCAGCGGCACAAATGTCAGCACATTATAGCTATGTTGGGCACTCTACATACCCCCTCTCTCTCCCTCTGCAACAACGGCGTCTGTGTCCCAATTTGAATTACCACAATCGAACCTCACCATCGGTAATTCCTCCAGGCAGAGACAAAGCATCGTGGAAGGCCCATAAATGCCGGGTCGGGCCCGTTAATGATATGCCAATGGCGTTTACTGTACCATCTGCATCCCCATGCCGGCGTTCAGCATAGAATGCATTCACGCTGCTGTTGAGGGACCAGTGCATGGCATTCAGTTTGGCGCCGGCGCCAACCTCGATTAACGGCTGCCGCCGAATTCTCCATCCGATCATATTTTACGATTGCTGCGTTGCTGGATGGAGAATTTTCAGTATTATCCAATGAGTGCTTTTCAACTTTGAAAGTGTCAATATTTTATGCAAAAGAAGGAGTGCAGTGAAGTACAATTAAAGAAATGTGAAAAAAGGATATTTATGTATCCAAACTCAAACTAATAATTTTTTCTCTCTCTGATGCTATTCTTCACTGCTCGTTGCTGGTTCTCTGGCTTATTTTGTTTTGCTCACAATTTTTTGGAATCAGACGATGGTCAGAATGTTTCCTCGGAGATCAAAAATATTTTAATATTAGGGTAGATTTTACTAACTAGTGCTCCCGACAGAGAGTCTTGTATAATTGCACACCTATTTGGATTTCTACTGCAGAGATCAGAGCACCCTGCAAAATTGTCCATTAATTTGCCTGAAACATTTCTATTAAGTGCACTTTAACTGATCAGAGCTAAAAAGGGGATATTACTATACGCTAGTTAAGGAAGTGATAAGTCATCTAATGTTTGCCAGCAGTAGGTCATGTAAAAATTAATCCTGGGGTTACTCTTAACATGCCAAAATTGCACTACACCGTTAAGATGAAAGAAGGCATGCCAGAGCCATCAGAAGGCTGAACTCCTCCATTATACTATCAACTACAGGACCTGGTCTACTTACCTGACGATAACCAAGGATAATCAGCACCACTTCACACAGCTATACGCTAGAACATTTGTCGCCAACGTAGAGAAGACCAATCGCAATCAAGCATTCTGCCTTTTTCTTTACCTGAAATATCCACCATTGTGTTGACTACAAGTGGCAGATGGTGACCTGGACATTGGCTGGTATTGTTAGCACACACTGTATAAGAACATAAGAATGACACAGTGACTAAATGGTCCAGTATTGTTGTATTTTCCAAAGTAAAGGTGGTCATTGATAACAGCAATGTAACCACCTGGGCAACAGGAATGCATGTCTGCCTGAGTTTTTGTGTGCAAAGTCATCTGCTTAATGATACCTGAGGCAGACCAGATGTTAGTCCTGTTGCCTAAGTATAATGAAGCAAAATCATAGCCAACAGCTGTGGAAGAACTAACCGTTGCAAAGTAACTGTTTCTCGTGTAGGTCGGGACCTGGATTGGGACCAGGGATTGGGCTGTGGTTAGTCAGAGAGTCATAGAGTACAAGAGGCCCTTTGGCCTATCAAGTCTGCACTCACAAAACTACACTAAATCCACACTAATTCCACTTTCCAGCACTTGGCCCATAGCCTTGAATGTTATGACATTTCAAGTGCTCATCCACGTACTTTTTAAATATTGTGAAGTTTCCCGCCTCTACTACCCTCCAGGGTGGTGCATTCCAGACTCCCACCACCCTCTGGGTGAGAACATTTTTTCTCAAATCCCCTTTGAGCCCACTGCCACTCACCTTAAAATTATGCTCCCTCTTTATTAACCCTTCAACTGAGGGGAACAGCTGCTTCCTATCTACCCTGTCCACCCCCTCATAATCTTATACAACTCATTCAGGTCGCCTCTCAGCCTCCCCTGCTCCAAAGAAAACAACTCAAGCCTATCCAGCCTCACTTTATAGCTCAAATGCTCCATCCCAGGCAATATCCCAGTGAATGTCCTCTGCACCCTCTCCAGTGCAATCACATAATGTGGTGACCAGAACTGAACACAGTACTCCAGCTGCAGCCTAATCAAAGTTTTATACAATTCCAACATAATCTCCCTGCTCTTAAATTCTATATCACGACTGATAAAGGCAAGTGTCCTATATGTCTTCTTAACTACCTTATAAATCCTGCCGCCTTCAAGGATCGGTGAATAAGCACCCCAAGATTCCCATGTTCCTCTGAGCTTCCTAGTGTCCTGCCATTCATCAAGTACTCGCTTGTCTTGTGACTCCTTCCAAAGTGCATCACCTCGCACTTTTCAGGGTTAAATTCCAACTGCCACTGAGCTACCATCTTCCTGCAACCTAAGACCTTCCTCCTCACTATTAACAATTTTCATGTCATCCGCAAACTTACTTAGCATCCCCCCCCCCTCATTCTCATCTATATCGTTTATATATATCATGAACAATAAAGAACCTAGCACTGATCCCTGTGGTACTGGCCTTCAGTCACACAAACAGCCTTCCACTGCCACCCTCTGTCTCTTACCACTGAGCCAGTTTTGGATCCAACTTGCAAAATTACCCTAGATTCCCTGTGTTTTTACCTTCTTTATCAATCTTCCATTTAGGACCTTGTCAAAGGCTTTACTGAAATCCATAAAAACTACACCAATTGCACTACCTCCATCTACACACCCAATCACCTCCTAGAAAAATGAAATCAAATTTGTTAGGCATGACCTCCCTCTGACAAAGCCATGCTGATATCCCTGATCACACGTTGCCTTTCCAAGTGGAGATTAATTTTCATCTTCAGAATTTTCTCCAATAGTTTCCCTACCACTGATGTGAGACTCACTGGTCGGTAATCCCCTGGTTTATCTCTACTAACCTTCTTGATGAGTGGACCCACATCAGCTGTTCTCTAATCCTCTGGCACCTCACCTGCAGCCAGAGAGGAATTAAAAATTTGGGACAGAGCCCTTGTAATTGCCTCCCTTGCCTCCCACAGAAGCCTGGAATACACTCATCCAGTCCTGGGGATTTGTCCACTTACAAGCCCACCAAAACCTCCAATACCTCCTCACTTCCTAATAAAACAGTTCCTCTCCCCGAATTCTGTACCTATATCCTCCTTTTCCCGAGTGAAGACAGATGTGAAGCATTTGCTTAGCACTCTACCAGTATCCTCCGATTGCCTGCTTGGTACCTTTTGGGAGCTACTCTTTTCCTGGTTATCCTCTTCCCCTTAGTATACTTATAGAATATCTTGTGATTCTCCCTAATCGTATCCCCAAGTGATGAAATGAAATGAAAATTGCTTATTGTCACGAGTAGGCTTCAATGAAGTTACTGTGAAAAGCCCCTAGTTGCCACATTCCGGCGCCTGTTCGGGAGGCTGGTACGGGAATTGAACCGTGCTGCCTTGGTCTGCTTTAAAAGCCAGCGATTTAGCCCAGTGAGCTAAACCAGTCCCAATTGCTCTCCCAATTGCTTTCTTCAGTTACCCCTGCACTTTCTATACTCCACTAAGGTCTCTGCTGATTTGTACCCTATGGACCTGCTAAAAGTCTCTTTCTTATCCAATCCTTATTTTTTCAAATTTAGAGTACCCAATTCATTATTTCCAATTAAGGGGTAATTTAGCATGGCCAATTCACCTACCCTGCACATCTTTGGGTTGTGGGGGCGAAACCCATGCAAACACGGGGAGAATGTGCAAACTCCACACGGACAGCGACCCAGAGCTGGGATCGAACCTGGGACCTCGACGCCATGAGGCAGCAACACTAACCACTGTGCCACCCTGCTGCCTCTTATCCAATCCTGACTATTCCTAGACATTCAGAATTCTCTGGGCTTTTTGCTCCTACATTTCACCCTAAAGGAAACATGTTGGGCCTACACTCTCCCCGTTTCCTTTTTGAACGCCCCCGCTGCTCTGTGGTAGATTTTCCCACAATCAATGTTTCCCAGTCAACTTTGGCCAGATCCTGCCTTCATCAAATAAAATTTGCCTCCCCCAATCTGTAATGTTCATTGATAGGGCTGAATCTTGATATTGTAGTGTGAACAAAGAACATTAGACTTTGTTTTATAAACAATGTTATTTATTACTAACTACACTAATGAATTACTAAAATGTCTAAGATTAATACAGTTGGAAATAAATGTCCAACACTAACTTACACTAATGTACTACAGAGCTACTCTAATATGCAACTGCTACCAACTCCTCACTAACACACTTCTTGTGGAACACATGGGGCTGGATTCTCCAATTCCAGGCTATGTCCGGATGATCCGGGGCATTTACGTCAGTAAAATCGGCGGCACCCCAGCACCGCTCCTCTGACCTCCACGACAAAGACATCCGGAGAATGTCAGGTTCACACACGTCCCCCATGCAGCCGGGAACTCGGCCCATCGGGGTGGAGCATCGGGGGAGGGCCTTTAGGTGACGTCCTGAGGCTGCCCCAACGGCGTGCGCCGCACTCCTCGATGACGCCATTTTGGAGCGGGCAGAGCATCCGAAAACAGGCGCCCCCCTCCCCGATTACATCGTAAAGAAGGGATTCTCTGCCTGATCGACGATTACAAAATCGACGTTGTGGAATGACCAATCTTGCCCATGGTGTGCCGGGTCATGTGCTTGCATACACACACCTACCTGCAGGTTGAATGCTGGACTTATAATAGTTGTTCATATATTATTATTTACATACAGATGATAATACAGATGACAATCGACTTATCATCACACACCCCTTTCTTGGAAATGTTTTTTTTTCTTTTTAGATACATTTGTGGTATTTAAGTAAATGAAAAGTATTTACATTTTCACTAACAATGTTGATATAACGCTGTACACATTCAAGTAATCAGGTTGGTAATGTTTCTTAAATTAAGTCCATCAGGTTGTCTTCACACCCTGGTGGACCCCCATAGTGTTTGACGTGAAGATGAGATAGTCTGTTATTTTCTGGTGAGCTAACTTGCTCATTGGTTGCTTTAACGTTCGGCGTTTCTACAGCCGTGTCTGTAGTCTCAGGCGTGAGAGGAGGAGCAACTCGATCATCCAGGCCTGATTGAAGAATAAACGGGTGATTAGCCTTGAGCTTTAGACACGCTCTGTGATTGTGTCTCAATACTGAGCCTTGGTCCGTGAGGACTACAAATGAGTTGGGACCTGCCTGTCTTATGACTTTGGCAGTCATGGACCATCCATGAGGTGTCTCAACTCTGACGGTATCATCTGGTCCCACACTGTCCAACATTCTTGTTTGTTTCTGCTTTTGAGCAGCGATTTTCTGCATGTTCTCCATGTGCCTGCGTGGGTTTCCTCCGGGCGCTCCGGTTTCCTCCCACAGTCAAAAGATGTGCGGGTTAGGTGGATTGGCCATGCTAAATTGCCCTTGATGTCCAAAAAGGTTAGGTTGGGTTACTGGGCTACAGGGATAGGGTGGAGGTGTGGGCTTAAGTAGGCTGCTCTTTCCAAGGGCCGGTGCAGACTTGATGGGCCGAATGGCCTCCTTCTGCACTGTAAATCCTATGAAATCTATGAAATAAGGAGCCAGAGAAAGGTTTATCCACAAAGGTGAACATGATGTACAAGTGCTGAACACCCATGGCCACGCTATGCAACGAGAGCTTCTTAACCTTCCTAGCCATGCTTCTACATCCTGGTGCATCCAGAGCAGGTGGTGGTGTAGTGGTATTGTCACAAGACTAGTACTCCAGACACCCAGGGTAATGCTCCGTGGACCTGGGTTCTAATCCCATCATGGCAGGTTATGAAATTTTAATTCAACAAAAACCTTGTAATCATGTCAATTGTCGTAAACCCCCATCTGGTCCGCTAATGTACTTTAACGAAGGAAATCTGCCATCCTTACCTGGTCTGGCCTACATGTGACTCCAGATTCACAGCAATGTGGTTGACTGTTAAAATGCCACTCAATTCGAGGGCAATTAGGGAGACGCAACAAATGCTGACCTTGCCTGCGACGCCCACATCACATGAAAGAATACAAAATCCTCAACATCCACAGTGGAGATGGAGGCAGCCAGTTGTCTTCCACTCCCTGTTGTTTGTGTTCACCTCTGGAAGGCCGAGACCTGGAAAGCCCTGGCCTGCTTTTGCGGTCCTGCTGCGTGGAAGTCCCACCCTCCTCGGCCTGTGGAGCTAAAGGATGAGGGGATTTCGATTGTCAGGAGTCACCTAGGTGGATGGTCCTGGGTGCACCAGATGATTCTCCTCCCTATGGGGGCCCAAGGGCCCGGTTTCCTCAATAAACTCCTCCTTCCTCTAGCGTTGGTACTTATGGATGCCAGAAAGTGCCTGCACCATGGAGTGCATGTCCTGCCGCAATCCAGGACAAAGGTCTTGCACCAAGGTCTCCAAGGCAGCTGGCACCCAAGCTGTGTCGACCTTGTTGCGTTTCAACATCAGCACAATCACCTCAGATACAAGACGGACGCACTTCTCCATGCAGCCTTTCAATCCAAGTAGTGTACCAGACATCCCTTCCTGATTTTCCAGAGTTTGCCTTTGGAGCTCCAGCAACTGAGGCATGACCGAGTCCTGAAGTACAACATCTGACTGGGATTCAGCAGGTTCCTGGCCACCAGCAATCTTCCAACTGCTGGTACCCTGGGACATCCCTGCCTCTGCCCGCTGTGGCTCTGAGAGTGTGACCAGATTGTGACACCGAGGCTACTTTAGAGCTAGGTCCCCCCGAGGAGTTTCGCTGTACTGGTGGAAGGTATGGGTGAGCGCTGTATATCAGGGTCCGTGAATCCATCCACTATGCTGCTATGAGGGCTGGAGTTAAGGACCTGGCTGGCAGACTCCATGGGCTTCTTCCCAGACATGCCTGGGAAAAAAGGAGAGATCATTAGTGCATGGCAGAGCCTTTAGAAACAGGAGATATGACTCAGCATTGCTGTCTGATGGATGATTCATTGCTGGATTTTCACCTGGGTTATCGCGCCAACCTCATCATCAGCACAGGGTCGGTTAATCTCCTCTGTCATCAAAAGTCTGTGATGACTTTAAGTTCTGCCATACCATCTGCTTGTCTGGGATCTCTTCCTCTGGTTGTGTGCCTGCTTCTCCTACATGAAAACAGACGGAGAGAGAGTAAACAGGACACATGCCAGGGCGGATGATAAGGCTGGCTAGATGGTAAGTGGGACCAGCTAGGAGATTAGGACACGACCCAAGGGGCGATGAAGATGTGTGTAGGAGAATGAGTGGTGGTGTCCCTTGAACTGGCATTGAGTGAAGTCCCTATGGATATGTAATTGATGTGTGAGTGTGTGAGTTGGCAGAATGGAGTAGATCATTCATCCTCTTGCGCATTAAATGGTTGTCCTCTTCTGCAGAGCACTGGCACTCACACCCCTGCCACCACCTGCCATGCTGGACTGGTGACTTTGCTGCTGGGTTTCCACCCTGAGCGCAGGTAGATTATGTCGCGGCGGGCCTCAACAGCATCGAGGAGTCTCTCCATGGAGGCGTCAGAGAATTTCCGGGCGAGCTTCTTGGCAGCCTAACTCCCCGGTGACATGTGAAGTGTGTCTGGTGTGCGCTGAGCTGCCTTTAAATGTCACGCTCCGATGCCTGCAGCACTGATGTGATGGCAAGGCAGGCAAATCAAAGGCCAGCCCATCAGCAATATTGCGTGGAATCCGTGGTCGAAAATATTTAGTACTAAGTCCCACCATATTGCAAGAAAAGCTGCCATTGCCATCAGTGGGCTCAATGCCGCTTTTCCCACCTGCCTTTGGCCTTTACCGATTTCTAGGAAAATTTTGCCCAGTGCTTATCATTATTCACAGGCTTGCTTAGAACTATTAGAGTGAATTTTCATGAATCGTTCATAAGGAAACTTGATTAACCAAAATGTCAAGTCGTGCTCTGCTCTATTACTTCTATTTGTACAAAATAATATTGTTGATCAGTGAAACAGTATTGTAAAGTTAACATTAGCTGGGAGAAAACATTAGCAGTGAATAGGAGGGTGATTTTTTTAAAATTTGAAGTTTATAATCATTTAGAATGAGTAAGCCTTAAATGTTTTTGCTGCCATTCCCATATTCTCACAGTTTTAGAAAAGTTTCCAAGCAGCATATTAGCTCGACCATCACATCATCTGACAGATCTCTACTAAAGTCACTGCTAGTATATGTGGATAACCCTTCCAATGTTCTTCCTTAATGGAAGATTCTGGTTTCCATTCGATATCTCCACCCTAACCCCCATCAACTCAATGGCAGGGGAAAATAAAATTGCAATCCATCACTATGCAGATGTTGCACATTGTGGTTCAAACAGATTTCATCACCATATTAATGTCCAAACTCATAACAACATGTAAAACATTGTCTGAAGGCACTTACCTCTGTCGTGTGTATATTTCCGGTTCACTTACCCAAAGAAGTTTCACAAAACATAATATACAAAATGGAGTTTTAAGGTTAACACCCTCAAAACAGAGGTACACACCTCATACCAACATTCCACCTGGATCCAAGCTTACAACAAGCAGCAAAGATTAACATTTAGGAATCCATATATATTTCCAGTTGTAAGACAACTGGACAATCAATTTGACATTATTTCTAATCCGACAAATGGAAGAGCTTAGATGCAACTTACTTTATGGCTTCGCACATGTCCAACCCCATTTTGACGCAGTTTTTGGCATGGTTTGGCAGGGATATTGGTAAACCAGAAACACAGTAGTAGCAGTCCCCTAAAATCTTGATCCTCATACAATCATTTTCCTGAATAAAACCAAAGATAATAGTCACTTATTAATGACGACACATGATAATGCATGCAACTTTCAAGTCCTCAGATTCACAGTAAAGTCTTGCTTGTTAGTATATGAGATGCTTACCTTTGCAATTTGATCAAACTTGCCAAATAACTCGTTCAGTGTGTGCACAAGCTCCCCAGGTGAACACTCACTGGCCAGACGTGTGAAACCCACAATGTCAGCATACAATATACTGCAGAAATATAAATATTTGAACCATTTGATTTTCATTGCCAATCGTATTAGTAAACCAGCACTACAAAATGTTCTGTCCATTGATGGAAAAAGCTAGGGAAATTTAAGAGTGAAGTAATACAAAGGCTAGCTGATCCGAGTTAAACTGCTGAGTGCATCCCATATTCGACTTTGTGACATAACATGTGCGGTTAGATGCATGTTCATAGAGTCCCAGACTAATGACATGAACTCTTGTTGGTTGTGGCACGGCTTAAACAATATAACAGGCTACAAAGCAAAGCCGGTTTAGAATCTCTGGCAACAGAGCACCCCTCCTCGATGAACTCAATGCATTCTATGTTCGCTTTGAGCAGTAAGCCAGCAAACCAATGTCACCTGCTCCAATGGCCGCGGACACACCCATTCCTACAGTCACAGTCTCACAAAAGTTAGATCAGCCTTCTCGAAAATGAACCCACGGAAAGCAATGGGACCTCATAGAATCCCTGGTTGTGTACTCAGATCCTGCGCAGACCAATTGGCGGGTGTGTTCGCAGACATCTGTAACCTCTCCCTACTCTGTTCCGAGGTTCCTACCTGCTTCACGAAGACCACTATCATACCAGTCCCAAAGAAGAATCAGGCAACGTGCCTCAATGACTACCGACTGGAGGCCATGACATCTATTATTATGAAGTGCTTTGAGAGGTGAGTCATGAGTCACATCAACTCCAAACTTTCAGATTGCCTTGATCCACAGCAATTCGCCAACCGCCACAACAGGTCCCACAGCAGATGCTATCTCTCTGTCCCTACACTCAGTCCTGGAGCATCTCGACAACAAGGGCATCTATGTCAGACTCCTGTTCATTGACTACAGCCCCGCCTTCAACACAATAGTCCCAGCCAAGCTCATATCCAAACACCAAAGCCTACGGTTCGGCTCCTTCCTCTGCATCCTTGACTTCCTGACCCACAGACCGCAATCAGGAAGGATAAAGAACTACACCTCCTCCACTATAGTCCTCAATACCGGGGCGCCGAAATGCTGTGAACTTAGCCCCCCTACTATACCCCCGATATACTTACATACAACTATGTGGCAAAATCCGGCTCCAACGCCAACTACAAGTTTGCTGATGACACATCCATAGTGGGTCGGATCTCAAACAACAAGTCAGAGTACAGGAGGGAGACAGAGAACGTACTGGCATGGTGCAATGACAATAAACTTTCCCTCAATGTCAACAAAACAAAGGAGCTGGTCATCGACTTCAGGAAGCGAAGTGTCATCCATGACCCTGTCTGTATCAATAGTGCCGAGGTGGAGATAGTTGACAGCTTCAAATTCCTATGCAACATCACCAACAATCTGTCCTGTCCACCCACGTCGACCAAGAGTGCCAGGTGGTCATTTTGCTCACCGCCTGTGGCCCGCACACGTTTGGGGTGACGAAGAGCCTTACATACCCAGCTGCGCCTGACAGCAAGATGTTTGATGAACTTGTGAGCTTGGTGGGGCATTTAATTCCACAGAGAGGACCGCAGGAGAACCCTTTGCTGAGTTTTTATCCAGGCTACGCAGGACATCGGAGTACTGTGACTTATGGCGATCATTTGGTTTGCGGTATTAACAATGCAGCAACCCAGAGGAAGTTGTTAGCCGAGTCGTCATTGACGTTTCAACAGGCAATCCAGATAGTGTTGTCCCGAGAGAGCGCAAAACAGGGAGTGCAGGAGCTACAGCGAATAGAGGTGCATGCCTTGGGGCGCAACTCCTTCCATCCAAAAGCGGCTTTAGACGCTTCTCAGAGGCTGTAATCCGTTTACGTCGTACAAAGTGGTCTACCTAGTTTATCGGGTGGACAGCGAAGGATTGCACCCTGTCGCAGAGAAGGAACGCGCAATTCAACAAGCCCCCGCCCCGACTGACGCTACGCATCTTTGTTCTTTTCTCGGCATTGTAAACTATTACGGGAAGTTCCACCCCAATCTGGCAACTGTGCTGGCCCCGTTGCATCTTCTGTTGAAGAAGAATCACACCTGGGTTTGGGGTCAGCCGCAAGAAACCACTTTCCGGCGGGTGAAACAACAATTATCTTCGTCTGGGTTACTAACCCACGATGATCCTGAAAAGCTTTTGCTCATCAGGTGTGATGCATCCCCATATGGTATTGGGGCCATCCTGTCCCACAAGATGGAGAATGGAGCCGATAACTTTCTCCTCCTGCACATTGACTGCAGCGAAAAGAAGTACGTGCATATTGAGAAGCTGGGCCTGGCGGTGGTCTTTGCGGTGAAACGCTTCCACCAGTATGTTTATGGCCGCCACTTCACTATCGTGACTAATCATAAGCCTCTGCTTGGACTTTTCAGAGAGGATAAGCCAATTCCGCCCATTGCTTCTGCACGGATCCAGCGCTGGGCTTTGCTGCTCGCTGCCTACAGGTATTGTCTAGAGCATAAACCAGGGGCCCAGATAGCGAATGCCGATGCACTAAGCCGATTTGTTGACCGGCCCCATGTCGATCCCCACGATAGGTGAGGTGGTTGCAACCCTAGATTTTATGGACTTCTTGCCTGTCACGGCATCGCAGATCCGTGAGTGGACCCAGACAGATCCAGTCCTGTCAAAGGTTCAGCACATAGTCCTGTATAGTGGCAGCATATTCAGCTCCCAGGCGAGTTGCGGTCATTTTCCTCCAAGCTGTCAGAATTTAGCGTGGAAGACGGTATCCTCTTGTGGGGGACATGTGTGGTCGTCCTGGAAAAAGAACAGGAGCTGATACTGAAGGACTTGCATAATGTGTATCCAGGTGTGACCAAAATGAAAATGTTGGCCCGGAGTTATGTCTGGGGGCCAGGCCTCGGCGCCGACATTGAAAAGGTGGCCCAAAACTGCTCCATTTGCCAGGAGCATCAGAAGCTTCCGCCGGCCGCGCCCCAACATCACTGGGTGGCCTTGGGCTCGCCCCAAGGCGTGCACCTCTATTCCTTGTCGCTCCTGCACTCCCTTTTTTTGCGCTCTCTCGGGACAACACTAACTGGATGGCCTGTTGAAAAGACAATGCGGATTTTGGCGGCCCTTTTCAAGGATCCATGTTCCTTTTATTAATCGATGCCCAATCTAAAGGTGCATAAGATGGTAGGCACAATTCCTGTGCAACAATCAAGAAATTTGTTTATCTTTCAGCACGTATGGCCTCCTGGAGATGCTCGTTACGGACAATGGCACTCCTTTCACAAGTAAGGAGTTTGCGAGGTTCATGAAGATGAACAGCAGACGCCATATCCGCACCGCTCCGAACCATCCGACTTCCAATGGGTTGGCGGAGCGCGCAGTGCAGACGTTCAAACAGGGCCGAAAAAAACAGTCTTCTGGGTCTATGGAGACTAGACTGGCTCGTTTTTTGTTTTCGTACAGGACCAACCCACATGTGCTAACTGAGGTAGCTCCCGCGGAACTCCTAATGGGTTGGAGACCTAGCATCCGCCTTAGCATGGTTTTCCCGGACATTGGTGCAAAAGTACACCACACTCAAGAATGGCAGGGGCATGGCCTTTCTCGGCATCGTCTGATTTGGCAGTTTGCGCCTGGTGACCAGGTGTTCACTCGAAATTTTGCTGGTGGTGCCCAGTGGGTCCCTGGCGTTATCTTATGACAAGCGGGCCCGATCTCTTACCAGGTGCAAGCCCAGGGTCGTCTCCAGCGCAAACATTTGGACCACGTTCGGTCCAGAAGGCCACCTCTTCCAAAGGTTCTCCGCCCCCGGAGCTCACTTCTGCAGCTGCATAGACCAGACACAGTGGAGGTTCATCCTCACGATTTTCATCTGGCGCCGCACGCAAAGCCTGCGCGAGTCATTGAGAACCGCGTAGACATATGGACGCCGAGATGCCGGAGGTTTTGGACTCCGACTCCGAGGACGTCTCTGAGGGGGGGGTCCTTGATTCCATGGCCCGTGTATGTACAACCGTTACACAGTTCATCGCGGAAGCGCCTTTCGTTTTCTCGTTACACACCGCCTGATCCAGCGCCTCATGCAAATGGTGTCCGGACTGCGGCAAAACGGGTCCTCCGCCCCCCTCCGCCAGGGTCTTCCTCGGACTTTGGGGAGAGGGATGTTATAACCGGCCTGATTATTATTATTATTTCTTTTTTTAAATTACTTTATCAGAGTTGCAAAGCCAGAGCTCAGAGTGTGGACAGGGAGCCTAATCCAGCTCCTTGCCTGCTCCAAAAACCAATTCAAATTGAATCCAATTCATGGTCCCCATAAGAGAGAGATACCAGATCCAGGCATTACACCTGACCTCACGCTCATCTTAGCCAAAAGGACAAGAAGCGATTGCCTGATTATTATTGGCTAGGGACTATTGGCTGTCTCACAATCCTTAGTGAGTATGAGCTCCCCCAATGAGAAGGGCGGAGAAATCATTAGCAGAGACACCTGCATAAATAGAGCTGGCCAGCGTGGAACCAGCTAGAGGAGGGAATAGTGGTGGAGTATTGCTGGTGTTGTATATATGTAATTGTAAATAAAGTTATTTCTTTCGATTCTACAAACTAGTGCTGGATTCTTTGTGGCCTCACAAAAGCCCCAAACACTCTTCATGTGAGACAACCACTCACGTAGACTTCCTCTAATCTATGTATTGTATTTACAGTTCATTATGTTCTTTTCGACATTGTAGAGTAAACATTGTTTGAAGGATTACTTTTCTGAATATCATTCTGCTTCCAAGTGTTACCCTGACCCCCTTGTTGTCTGCTGTTTTAATGCCTCATCTCACTCTCCCTCTGGCTTTGACCTCCAATACTGTTTCAACCAAATTTAACAGCACTCCAATAAATCTTTCTTCTGGGTAATCCCTCTGATCTGATAATCATTATAGTTGGGGGTATTGGGATTTTGGGTGGGTTTACTGATGTCCAAGGAGAATGAGTGAGATGACTGTTGATTGATGTATAATTGCAATTGTACAGGGCCTTGGTGAGGCCACACCTGGAATATTGGGCGCAGTTTTGGTTTCCTTTTCTGAGGAAGGATGTTCTTGCTCTTGAGGGAGTGCAGCGAAGATTTACCAGACTGATTCCAGGGATGGCGGGACTGTCATATGAGGAGAGATTAGGATTGTTCTCACTGGAGTTCAGAAGAATGAGGGGGGGATCTCATAGAGACTTATAAAATTCAAACAGGACTAGACAGGGTAGATGCAGGGAGGATGTTCCTGATGGGTGTGTCCAGACCAGGGGCCACAGTCTGAGGATTCAGGGTAAACCATTTTGGACAGAGAGAGGAGAAATGTCTTCAACCAAAGAGTGGTGAGCCTGTGGAATTCATTACCACAGGAAGTAGTTGATACTAAAACATTGAATATATTCAAGAGGTGGCTAGAAATAGCACTTGGGGTGAATGGGATCAAAGGTTATAGGGAGAAAGCAGGATTGGGCTATTAAGTTGGATGATCAGCTAATATTGTGATAAATGGTGGAGCAGGCTCGAAGGGCCAAAAGGCCTCCTGCTCCTATCTTCTATGTTTCTATGTGAGTTGTGATTTCAATTTCAGATTATTTGACAGATGTTATTCTGCCTGGTGTCATGGGAGTGTCCCTTTAAGAAATGTTTTTGTCTTATCACATGGCTTCAGTGATGTCTTTGTGTGGGTGGAGCTGGGCTGTGGCTCTGTGAGTTTTACTTTCGCTTTGAGATTTGGACTGGTTTGAACTGTACAGGTTGAAAGAAAATTGAGGGGAGATAGATATAAGACAGATGTCAGAGGTAGGTTCTTTACTCAGAGAGTAGTAAGGGCATGGAATGCCCTGCCTGCAACAGTAGTGGACTCGCCAACACTAAGGACATTCAAATGGTCATTGGATAGACATATGGAGAATAACAGAATAGTGTAGATGGGCTTTAGAGTGGTTTCACAGGTCGGCACAACATCGAGGGCCGAAGGGCCTGTACTGCGCTGTAATGTTCTATGTTCTATGTAAGTGTCTGTCTATCTTCATTTTAAAAGCTGTTTCCAGACTGCTTGGTAACTTAAAAGAGATAATTGCTTTCTGGAAGGAATTCAAGCCTGCTGTTTGAAAAGGGGAACAGAGTATCAATAACAAGTCTTATAGCAGTGAGAATGCTGTGTGTTGGGCGACTCCTTTGAAAAGGGGTTTCTGGTTTTACTTGGATTTTGTTATTGAATTGGAACAGTTAAGGGGGAATTCATTAAGGGTTATACATAGATTACTGTAGCTGTGTGGGGTCTTTGTGTTTGGCATCGATAACACCTGAAAGGCTGGCTCTTCTGTTCATCCGAACCAAATTCAACAAACAGTTATAGGCCAGGTTAACTCCATAATATACTTTGGAGTTTTTTAAACCATGGCCCATCACACTGGGAAGTAGCAGTGGTGGGAGTTGTGGTGTGCCCATTATGTTGACTTGTTTTTTATCTTCTTAAAAATGGCAGATTCTCTAAATATTCTCAGACATTCTATTTTCATTTCAAACCTACTATATCTGTGGTTCCGCCCAATCTTTTTCAATTTCCTAAAATGTTCCTATTGTTTCCTTTCTGTTCACCAATCTTATGACCTTGACTCCATTTTAGCTATTTGTATATTTTGTTCTGTTAATTGCCAAGATTAAGCTGGAGTGGGAGATCTTGCACCAATGCCATATTAGTTAGATTGGATTGCACATGTTTAGGTTTTACATTTTTTGCCCACAAAATTGCTGGAAGTGCAAGCTGATCACAGCATAAGAAGGGCATCGGGACATCTTGGATCTTGGGACGAAGAGTGGATCTTCTGAGAAAATTAGATCAAAGATTGTGAAATAGGATTGAGAACGTATGGCATGTTTATTAATGTGGATCTGTAAAATGCCGTAAAAAAAAGATACACAGAGTGAAAGAAATATTGGATTTTGAGAGAAAAAGAAAGGAAATTAAATTTACAATCTCAAATAATAATGCACAACTGAAGAAATAAAATTTAATGCTTTTAATTGTTCGCTTCCTGGGCAAGTGTGGTTGACTGGCAATCATTAACAATTAAACATATTTCTAAAATTGTACTTATGATGTTAGTTACTAGACAATTGTTTGTGGTGTGATTTATTAACAATATATGTGTAAATGTAGCAACTTTGTGAGTGTTTTTGTTTGGGGGGTTGCGGTTAAGACCAAAATACTATTTTCATAATTAACAGAGTACCATTAACCATAAGTTGCTTGCTGATTTGAACATTAAAAATGGGTTGGATGTCCATATGAGGCCGGATTCACCGTTGGCTGATACCGAAATTGCGAAATGCGATTGGCCGGAGAATTACCAATGCCTAAATCACAGCGGGCGTGATTTGACGCAAAATTGCAACTCTCCGTCATTTGATAGCGGTGTCAATATGGTCCAGAACGCACGTATAGTAAACATCGTTTGCACGTCATTAGCGGGCCTCACCCGGAATTCTCTAGGACTACCGCGATTCTCCGCATCCGATGGGCCGAGTTCCAGATGGCGCGGAACAATTGTGCTTTTATAAATCCTGTAACTTGCGTTGTGGCTAATGAGGAAGAGTGAGAGAGGTGGTAGGACACAGAAAGGCGCAACTGTGGTCTGCCAGGCCGGTCGCTGGCTGGGAGCCTACCGACTGGGGGGGGGGGGGGGTGGAGGTGTCATGGGGGACAGGCTGGGTGGGCGAGGTGACCCCCCCACAGGATTGGGATGGTGTTCAGTCATGGACCGCCATTGATATGGCCCGAAAGCAGCCATCTTGCTGCGCACCCCACTGACCACCCACTGTGGCCCCTGGTTCTGCAGAGTGACACTGGTCGATTGGGGCCCCACCCCAGCATCCCACCCTCTGCCATACACCCCCCTATCCGGCTGCCACCTGCCGGAAGACATCAGGCGGTCCACCCAAGGGCAATGCCTACGGGGCACCGGGTGGGGGCCATGGAGCGCACCACTGGCAAGGGCAGCGCTAGCCAACACTACCCTTGGCAGCAGGGACGGGCGCCAGGGTCAGTGGCTCCCATGTCGCAGGGCAATGACAGGACCAGGGGTGTGGAGATGGGGTGGGTGTGTGGACATGCGGGGGCAGAGCCCACAGTGCCAACCCAGGGCCAAAATCTAGCCTGGTGGACCTGGTTGGGCACGGGGCACCACGTTAGCATGTCGACCTTTCGCCCCCTCAGGGCAATGGATATTGGAATTCAACCAGCAATGGTGGCCTTCCTACTGGTCTCCTTAGCCCTGGGGGATGCACTGCGGCCTCGATGAGCTGGAGCTGCTCGAGGAGGAGGAGGCTGCAGCAGCGGAACATGCAGTAGTGGAGCATGCAACAGCGAAGCATGCTGCAGAGGAACAGCAGGCAGCGGCCAACAGGTCGAGGAGCAGGAGGTGCCAAGGTGGTGCTGCGTGAGGCCTCGTGAGTACCGGCAGCGCCTCTCATTCGAGGACCTGCCGGACCTGGCATATCGTCGAAGACTCCGGCTGAGCAGTGAGACAGTGCGACATATCTGCCAGAGCATGGCACACCCGGCACCGCTGGGTATGGGGGAAGGGCAATCACTCCCGGTGGCCGTCAAGGTGACGGTCGCCCTGAACCTTTACTCAACGGAGTCCTTCCAGGCGTCGAGTGCTGACCTGTCCGGGATCTCACAGACCTAAATGCTCAGGTGCATCCACGGCGTCACGGAGGCCTTATATGCCCAGGCGACTCAATACATCCACTTCAATGTGGAACGCGCCTACCACGATGCCTGGGCAGTGGGGTTCGCCACCATCAACAGGATGCCCGGGTCCAGGAGGTGATCGACGGGATGCACGACCCCCCTACGAGCATCTGCAGATAACAGGCCGCTCTACACAAACTGAAATGGATTCCACTCGATGAATATGCAGCTGATATGTGACCATCAGCTGCGCAACATACACGTCTGCGCCCGATACCAAGGTAGTGTGCATGACAGCTTCATCCTGGCACACTTGACGATTCCTGACATGTTCGAGGCGCCCACCCCCCCTTCGGGATGCAGTGTCCCTGCCCCTGAACCGCACCTTAAGGAGACCGAAGCACCGCTCGATCACATCCCTGGTTGCTGCGTGGCGAGATTGTAACGTGTCTTGCCATCGGACTGGGGTCTCCAGATAGTGTCAATAGCCACAACCACAGTGGATAATCCCTGTTACCCAGGAGCCCCTCGAACATGTAAGGAATCACAAAGTGTGCCAGGATGAAGGAGTCACAGATTATCACAGAATTTACAGTGCAGAAGGAGGCCATTCGGCCCATCGAGTCTGCACCGGCTCTTGGAAAGAGCACCCTACCCAAGGTCAACACCTCCACCCTATCCCCATAACCCAGTAACCCCACCCAACACTAAGGGCAATTTTGGACACTAAGGGCAATTTATCATGGCCAATTCACCTAACCTGCACATCTTTGGTCTGTGGGAGGAAACCGGAGCACCCGGAGGAAACCCACGCACACACGGGGAGGATGTGCAGACTCCGCACAGACAGTGACCCAAGCCGGAATCGAACCTGGGACCCTGGAGCTGTGAAGCAATTGTGCTAACCACAATGCTAACGTGCTGTCGTGCACACTGCCTGGGTATCGGGTGCAGAGGTGTACGATGCGCAGCTGATGGTCACAGGCGAGCTGGATGTTCATCGAGTGGAACCCACTTTGGTTATAGTAGAGCGGCCTGTTATCCGTAGGTGGCTGTAGGGCGACATGCACCCTGTCTATCGCCCCTGGGTCTGTGAGATCCCGGACAGGTCCCCACTCGGCAACTGGAAGCACCCCGTCACATAGAGGTTCAGGGTGACTGTCACCTTGATGGTCGCCGTGAGCGGGTGTGCTCCCCCATACCCCTGCGGTGCCAGGTGTGGCATCATCTGGCAGATGTGTCACACTGTATCTCTGCTCAGCCGGAGTTTCCGATGGCATGCCTGGTCCGGCAGGTCCTCGAATGACAGGTGGTGCCGGTATACAGAAGCCTCATGCGGCGCCTCCTTGGCACCTCCTCCTCCTCCTCCTGTTGGGCGGCTGACACCTGCCCTTCTGCAGCCCGTTGCTCTGCAGCCTGGTCATCTGCTGGCGGTTCCGTTGCTGCCCGCTCCGCTGCTGCAGCTTCCCCCTCTTCTCCCAGCGGCCCCTGTTCATGCGGCCGCAGGACATCTCGCAGAGCGGTAACCACCAC
This sequence comes from Scyliorhinus torazame, assembly GCF_047496885.1. Taxonomy (NCBI): domain Eukaryota; kingdom Metazoa; phylum Chordata; class Chondrichthyes; order Carcharhiniformes; family Scyliorhinidae; genus Scyliorhinus; species Scyliorhinus torazame. The sequence continues at coordinate 225,196,598 of NC_092712.1, forward strand.
CACGGCGGCCAGCGTTGCTGGTTGAATGCCAAATGCCATTGTCTGCAGGGGGTGGAAGGCTAGCATGTTTGCATAGCGCATACCCCTGTACCCAGCCAGGTTTCATGGGCTACCCGGTGGCCCCGGTTGGCATTGCAGGCTCCGCCCATACCCAGGCATGTCCCTCCCCCACCATCACACTCCTGCCCCATTGGTGTAGAAGTGATCAGTAACTTTTCTTATACACTATTGTGTCTGTCACTTGCTGCGATAATCTGCAAATATCTTTCACAAACCACTGAGCATAGCTGGGGGAGGTGGTAACTTTGACAGCAACTGGCAAAGTGTGGCTATCAAGTTCAGTTGTCAACAGAACTTGTTCCAGCAGGCTACATATATCTATGCATGTAGGGTGCATACCCTACATGATACCGAGCCTTAGGCACTGTTTTCTAACAAACCAAGGTAGTTTATTCAAAGCTTACAGAACCGATATGCTACCTGTAGCATCCTGCGGGCTCCACCTGTGTGTTGATCCACTCATTCCTGCAGGGCTCCAGTAATTGGGGCTGGTTTAGCACAGAGGACTAAACAGCTGGCTTGTAATGCGGAACAAGGCCAGCACCGTGCGTTGAATTCCCGTACCAGCCTCCCTGAACAGGCGCTGGAATGTGGCAACTAGGGGCTTTTCACAGTAACTTCATTGAAGCCGACTTGTGACAATAAGCGATTATTATTATTGTTAGTGGCAGGTTGGTGCTTCTGCACACCCTTCTATTGCTGTTGCTACTGATGGGCAGCTGCTCAGCATCTTGGTCTTCACCTGAAGTTAGCAGTAACACAGCATATGCTGCACGCATACTGTTGTCATCGATGAGGGGTGGGATTTTTCTAAAAAATAGACTAAATGTCATTTCGGTCACGCAAATCGGTGTAAATCATGCCAGCAGTTCTGACCTGATTCCGGTTGCAATTGTCCTGTACATAGTCATCTTTTTTTTGGGGGGGGGGGGCGATGTGATTTGATCCAGTATTGAAAGGAGGGGGGGCAGAAACAAATTGGCAGGTCTGGCACCTCAGAGACCAGGCACAATTTTTAAAGTGCGCCCAAATTTCAGAATAAAGCTACAGACCCACTCCCTCTCAATCGCCGACATCAGGCAACACCACTCCCCCCATACCAATCGCTGGCATCAAGATCAACCGCAGTCGCTAGTACTAGCATTTCCACTTCCCCCCATCCCCAGGTGAGCAACACCCTGCTAAGGGTCGCCAAATGCCCCCCATGACCTGCCTCCTCATGTTCTGCCCCTCGTGCGCTACCTCCTCATACCTCATCTCTTGACAGTGTCCCTTGGCACTACCCCCTGGCATCTTGGAGGTTGGCACTGCCAGAGTGCCAGTGTCTGTCACATCCCCGAGCACCCGGGAGCTCCAAAGACCATCCAGCAGCCCCCCCCTTCGCCCGCCCCCAGGCCCCCCCCCCCCCCCCCCCCGACGTGGTCATAGCATCTCATGTCCATTTTTGGAGGCCAGTAGTGACTCGCGTCGGCTTAATGCTGGGCAGGAGAATTGCAGGCGCCGAGTGAATCCGGCTTAAAACAGCTACTGCAGGCGGGATTCTCCATCCCGCCGCACTCGTTTTCTGGTGAGGCGCACCCCCGCCCACAGCGGGATCCTCTGTCCCGACAGCAGGCCAATGGGTTTCCCACTGTGGGTGCCCTCACAACGTCAGGAAATTCGCAGACATGAGTGCGCAGCCAGCGAAATGGAGGATCCCCTGACAGAGAATCCAGCCCTGCATTTTTAAATTAAAATTTAAATATGCTAATCTGTTTTACTCCAAGGAATGTTATGAAGAGAGCTGATACTAATAAGTTTCAATCAAACATCTGACTTGTTAACCATTATTGGAGCTGAAACAAAATTGGCCAGCCCACATGCAAAATAATAAAGCAAAAAAAATGCTCTCAGTGGTTCTTATATTAATCTTGATATTAGTTTGAAATGTGCTGCTGTAAAGTTTGCTATTTTAAAGATTTATGATTTAATGCATGAAGCGTACAGATAGGAAACATATGAAAAATAATCAGCAGCAACTGAAATGACTCAATAATTTTATGAAGTGCTTCCGGTTACAATAGATGACAACAACATTGTCAAGATGTGTTTTTCTTACAGCTTTTTTACACTTTTAAGAAAAAAATGAAAGTACCTCACATTTGTGTGCCTCTTCACATACAAATTGTGAAAGTTATTTGTATTTTCCAGTTGGCAGTGACCAGATTTAGGTCCTTGTAATCGTTGAATGATTTCAGCCTTCATCTCCATGGCAATATGTGCAGGAAGCAATGACAGTAACAGACGTTCCTTTAGAAATAAAAGAAAACATTTTTAAAAACAAATTAAAATGCTATAATGTTATATTTCCTCATCTCTTACCAATACTTTTATTTTCTTTTTTAAAATTTTGAGTACCCAATTCTTTTTTCCAATTAAGGGGCAATTTAGCTTGGCCAGTTCACCTACCCTACACATTTTTTTGGGTTGTGGGGGTGAGACCCACGCAGACACAGGGAGAATGTGCAAACTCCACACGGACAATGACCCAGTGTCGGGATCGAACCCGGGTCCTTGGCGCCGTGAGGCAGCAGTGCGAACCACTGCGCCACCGTGCTGCCCTATTTCTTACTAATACGTAAGTAATTTGTAAAGAAGCAGAGGTTGCAAAATTATGCTCCCCAATGATGGTAATTTCAGGACTTGAGGTGCTGTCACAGTGTGAAAATGGCAACTTCTGCGCCTTTCCGACGTGGTCCATGCTGAACACCATCGGGGTGAGGGCATTAGCATGTGCACTGTGTGTGTGCCAGTGGAAGAATGCGGAGAAGGCAGATTGTAATGTCAGTGAGCATCTGATGCTTATTTGATGCTGGCCCTGCCTTTTTGGAACTTACCGTTCTAGTTTATGCCCTCACCTAAATGTGCACAACTGAGTATGTGTCCAGCAGCACTAAGGGCATCCCACCAGCACAGTTTCTGCTTTTAGATAACGCTGGTACAGAGCCAACACTGGCAAAGAATATCCGCTTGCTATCTAAATTTAGTGAGGAAGGAGTGGATTGTACTTTGTGTCATTTGAGAAAAATGGCATAAAACTAAAATGGCCTAAAGGAAATTGGACTCCCACAGTGTTCTCATTGGAAAACCTTTGGGGATATAATTATCTCTTTCAGAAGAGCAACATGTGACCATGACAGAATAAAGAATGCTGTTCTCAATATTTTTGAGTTCATACCAGAAGTGTAGAGACAGAAATATTGAAATTTGAAAATAAAACAAGGTCAAACATTTATGGAATCTTCTAGAAAGAAGGAAATGGTGTTTGATAGGTGGTGCAAATTGATAATGGTTGAATAAGACTTTGAGAGACTTGGGAAAGTTGTTCTGATGGAAGAATTTTGGGTAGATTCCACATAGACGAACGTGAAGTTCATAAATAATGGATGCTACTGAAATGGAAGATGAAAACGAATTGACTGGTTGATTGGTGGTGTCTCAGAGGTCGTTATTACGAGGGAGGAAGTGTTAGGTGTGTTAAAAAGCATTCAGGTAGACAAATTCCCAGGGCCAGATGGCAACTATCCCAGATTACTGAGGGAGACAAGAGATGAAATCGCTGGGCGCCTAACAGAAATCTTTGTGTCCTCTTTGGCCAAAGGAGAGATCCCAGCGGATTGGAGGATAGCCAATGTTGTATCATTATTTAAGAAGGATTGCAAGGATAACCCGAGTAATTAGAGGCCAGTGAGCTTGACGTCAGTAATAGTGACATTTTTGGAAAAGATTCTCAGAGATAAGATCCATGCATATTTGGAAGTGAATGGCCTTATTAGCGACAGGCAGCATGGTTTAATATGAGGGAGGTCAGGCTTCACTAATCTGATTGAATCTTTTGAGGAGGTGACAAAAATGATTGACAACAAAAGGGCTGCGGATGTTGTCTACATGGATTTTAGTAAAGCATTTGATAAGTTCTCTCATGGCAGACTGGTACAAAAGATTAAATCACATGGGGTCAGGGGTGAACTAGCTAGATGGATTCAGAACTGGCTTGGCCATAGAAGACAGAGGGTAGCAGTGGAACGGTGTTTTCTGAATGGTGGTCTGTAACTAGTGGTATTCTGCAAGGATCAGTACTGGGACCTCTTCTCTTTGTAATGTATATAAATGACTTGGAAGAAAACGTAGCAGGTCTGATTAGCAAGTTTGTGGATGATATCAAGATTGCAGGAGCTGCGGATAGTGATGAAGATTGTCAGAGAATACAACAGGATATAGATAGGCTGCAAAATTGAGCAGAGAAATGGCAGATGGATTTTAACCCGGGCAAATGAGAGGTGATGCATTTTAGTAGGTCCAATTCAAGTGGGAGCAAAAAAATAAATGGCAGAACCATTCGGAGCAGAGAGACACAGAGAGATCTGGGCGTGCAGGTCCACAGATCCTTAAAAGTGGAAGCACAGGTGGAAATGGTGGTAAAGAAAGCACATGTCATGCTTGCCTTCAGAGGACGGGGTATCGAGTATAAAAGCTCGAAAATTATGTTACAGTTAGATAAAATGTTGGTGAGGCCACATTTGGAATACTGTGTCCAATTCTGGTCACCGCACTACCAGAAGGATGTGTCAGCTTTGGAGAGAGTACAGAAAAGGATTACCAGGATGTTGCCTGGTATGGAGGGTATTGTGCGGATTCTCCGGTCTCCGACACTTAAATTGCGTTCGGCGATCGGCTGGAGAACCCCCATTGGGGCCTAAATCGGGGGCGGCGCTGCTTTTGCGATGCTCTGCCCCCTCCAAACGTATACGCCGCACGCCATAGGGGCGGCCTCAGAACGTCACCTGAGACCCTTCCCCGATACTCCGCCCCCGATGGGCCGAGTTCCCGACGGCGTGGGTCACTCATGCTATTTTCTTTTAGGGAACCCGGCGTGGCTGCTGCGGACTGAGCCACAGTCGGGGGGGGGGGGGGGGGGAGAGCCAAGCCGCGGGCAGGAGGAACTTTGTCAGGGGCTGGGGGCACTGGCGGGGGGTGGTCTGGTGGTGGCGAGCCTGGCCAAAAGAGGGCGCTATTTGGCAGGCCGGGTCCACGCATGGCCATGTGGCTGCACGGCGGCGGACCTGGCAATTCTCCGGCTGTATCCGCGCCTATAGAGCCGGGCGTTCTAAGCTGCGTGCCTGCTAGCCCCCCATCAGACCGAGGATCGGTGGAGGGTTTGCGACATTTTGTCGGGCGTAAAACGCCACTGTTCCTATGCCGGCGTCAGCACTTAAGCCTCAAAATCGGAGAAACCAGTCCAATAGCTATGAGGAGAGATTGAATAAACTGGGATCGTTCTCCCTAGAGAGACGGAAGCTGAGGGGTGACCTGATAGAAGTTTATAAAGGCTAAATATTGGAAGTCGAAAAGCAACCCTGTAGCATTAGTACAAATGACAGTGATCTTCCAGAGAATGCTGGCTTACGGGGTAAAAATTATGACCTGCCGTTTGGTTTTCCTGTGCTTATTGATGTAGTAAATCATGGTGCACGAAGCTATAGTTTTTTATCTAAGGGTGCAGTATCCCGTTTTTTTTTTGTGATGAGACAGGTAAGTAGATTGTTATTTTCAGAGATAGAGGAGCGGTCACTGATGGTGGCATTGTGATATTGAACTCTCTGCAAAAATCTCGCTGATTAATGACATGGGGCCATAACCTCCCAGCTCCGGGGCATTGTATCTGGGTGATACCCCAAAGATGCACGAGAAAACCACCATCCACATACCCCCTTCGCCCCACCTCCACCACCACCACCACCCCCAGAGATTCCAAGGTAAGGATTGCACGGTGATTGCCCTGGAAGTTCAAACTACTGTTGGGCAATTGCCCTGCACTAAGGACCAACCAAAAATGCAATTTAAATTGCAAACTTCGGATGGTTCCGGCTGTCAACCAGCAATAATTAGCCAAAAAAAATTAGAAATATTAAAACTACTTCTAGATTCTGGATAATTATTGCACTGACCTCCCGCAGGCCCGCACAGGACTCTCCCGACTCGCCCATGGGATTCCTCAAAACCTCCCAATATCCCTCTCATGAGTCCCCCATTGGGTCTCCTCCCGAAGACCCCTCTCCCCCACGACTCCCTGACTACAGCCCCAACCTCCAAATTTCCATAGGACACCACCAACCCCTCCCCTCCCACCACCCAACTGGACCTGACCTCCCAGCCCAACCAGATCCCATAAATCCAACGATTAGCCTTTTACACTTAGCTTCTCTGTGGCTCGTCAAAGTAGCTGGATACTTAAACTTACCTGGTTTATGCCAATTGGTGCTGTAAAAAAAGCGGGATGGCTTACTTACCTTTAACCGAGCTGCCCTTGGATGTAAGCTACAGTCTACACAGATCTTGCCTAGTCTGAGTCAGTTAGTCAGACGAGATAGGAGTGGCTGGATTTCAGTTAAGTCACTATAAGCAGAGTGGCAATCCGACTTCAGCAGAGGTTATGGGTCATATTAATACAGCGTATTGTTGAAAATTGTTTACTACTTCCTTTGCATAGGTTCAGTTAAAATGTGACTACGTTGATGGCCTTGTCACTGTGGGGTCATTCCTAATTGATCTATGGAAAAAGTGAAATTTCCCTTGGCTGGAGATGACAATTGCTGTCACACCCCAGGCTTGGGTGAAGATAGCGTCGGCCCAAAGATGGGCTCAAATTTATAAACATATTGATGAAGGCAAAGGACGCATGACACCTGCATGCAAAGGTGTTTATTTATATTCCAAATCTCCGTGCAAAAAATGTACAGTACACCACAAAAAGACGTTTTGACGGTCCAAAATGCCAAACTATTAATCAAACAAAAACAAGCACATCACCAGTATGGCCTTACAGGTAGGAGCTACGTCTCCACTGTAAAAACAGTCCCCCTTTCTACCAATGGGAATATCTCCCTTTCTACACATGGAAGAGTCCAAAAACACACAAACTAAAAAAAATACATGCAATAAATGCTTCAAATACCACACATCATTATAGTCGTGTGCAAATTAACAATCTGGATTTTAGATATACATAAAACACAGAATAAACCGAAGTACAAGTACAATGGTACCATAAGTCAATAAAACACTTTATAAAATATCCACAACCAGGGAATCTCCCAACCGCGGAGATCTGTACATGTGCAACGTTTGGACAGGCAAGACGGAACACAAAAACAGAACAGGACTTTCCAGCAGTGAGGTGTAATGTATGTATGTATATGAGTGTTTGTGAGTTTTCAAAAGCATGCCACAAGGCCAGTGAAGGGGTTCTCCATCTCCATCAGTAATTGTTGGATGTTTAGCTCAGGTGGTTCGAGCGTGCTGCTAATGATGCCATGGTCACGTGTTTGATTGCTGCACAGGCCGACGTCCTGTCTTAATGTAAACATTGTATTGAGAAAGACTGCTGAGGTCACTGCAACTATCAGTTTAGTGGGAAATCTGAGAGACTGTAAGATACAAGCAGATTCAACATTAAAACCTAATTGTTATATTTGGTTGGTTTTCTTACAGGTTAAGTCTTATAGCATTGCAATTTCTGTAATTGTAAAATGTGAAAAGGGAAACATTATTCGTGCAGTGTGTAATAAGGTGTACATGATGTTAAAAAGTATTAGACTTTGAAAGGATTGTGAAAATAATCCTTCCTTCAACAAAGGCTTTTCGTATTCAAGGGTGGGTTTGGGGATGTGTTATGACCCATATGCTGTATATTATTTTTCTGTATTGTGGAAGTGGGTGAATTGTTTTTTCATTGTCACATCATTAGATTCAAAAAAATTCCCATGTGACCTGAGGTTGCCAGGGGGACAAACAGCTAAGAAGCAAAGGGCAAATAGAAAGCTATCTGGAGTGGAGTTGGGTTTCAGTTTGTGATTGCAGCTTGGCAGTTCAGAACTGTTATGGGCCAGGGTTTAGAGAACCCCAAAGTGAATCATGGAGTTCACCTGACCCACAACTTTTACTAGATTGTGGTATGGGGAGCACTCGGTCCACTCTACAGGTGTGGTGCAGCAGAAACGGAAAAGTAATTTTTAAAGCAAAACAATGTTTATTCTATGAACTCACGTTAACCTTTCTGAAACATAGTGAACATCTTAACAACCATCAATTCAAATAAAACCCCCAAGGAATACAACACAAAGTAATCCTTAATAACTTCCCAAACAACATCCAGGTAACAGAAGAAACACCTTTTACCAGAAGCACATTAGGTTCACATTCACTACTGAGAACACTTATAATTCTGAATTCACCAAATGATAGTCTTTTCATGGCAGAGAGATCAACAGTAAACCTGCTCTATCTGGCTTCAGCTCCAACACTGAAAATGAAACTAAAACACCCCTTGCAGCAAACAGCCTAAAACGAAAGTAAAAAGCTGACAGACAGCCCAGCTCAACCCACTCTCTAACATCACTGCAGTAATATACACCCATTTCTTAAAGGTACTCTCACTACAGATACTTATATACACACTCATTTATCAACACCCATTTCTCAAAGGTGCTCTCACATGAAAAAGAAAAAAAAATCATCAACTTCAAGATGGTTTCATTTTTCACCTTTTCAATATCCTTTAAGAAATGCACAAAGTAAATATACTTCTTTGTTTAAAAAAAATCAACACACGCAAACAGGTACAACAATATAGTCAATTTTTTATTTTTCCTCCTCCAACTGAAATCCTTCTCGATTGACAGTCTCTTTAAACAAGAAGGACCTTGCATGATCCGTCCATTTCTCTACGCCTCGGCATTTCTCTTTAAAGTCAGATACTTTAGTTCAATCTGATCACAGAGTCCCTTGTAATTCTCCAACACAGGAGCATTGGTTATCACAGTTTCAGGCAGTCAAATGCCTGTTGAAACTCCGCTGTCCATTGAAATTTTCGATGTTTTTTCAGCAAGTCCATCAGTGGAGCAATCACGCTACAAAACTTTTGCACAAATGTTCGATCAAATCCACTCATGCCAAGAAATCGCATTATTTCCCTTTGTCTTGAGGGTATCAGAAACTCCTCAAGGAAAGTGACTTGGGCTTTTCCAAATTCACTTTTGGCTAGGTTTACCACCAAACCCGCCTCCTGAAGTCGATCGAATAACTCCATCAGATGTTTTAAATATTCTTTCCACATCTGGGTGAAAATTACCAGATCGTCGATGAATACCGCACAATTGGGTAATCCTGAAATAACTTTGCTAGTTAACCGTTGAAATGTGGCTGGGGCGTTTTTCATGCCAAATGGCATAACTTTGAATTGGTATATACCATCTGGAGTCACAAAAGCTGAAATCTCCTTCGCCCTTTCAGATAAAGGTACCTGCCAGTAACCTTTAAGTAAATCCAGTTTGGAAATAAAAGCTAATTGTCCCACTTTCTCAATGCAATCCTGCAAACATGGGATAGGATAAGAGTCCGTTCTTGTAACTGCATTAATCTTTCTATAGTCCACATACAACCGTTGGGTACTGTCTGATTTAGGTACCATCACTATGGGTGAGCTCCATTGGCTGCAACCAACTTCAATTATGCCATTTTTAAGCATACTCTCAATCTCTTTGTTAACCTGTGCCAATTTTAAAGGGTTAAGTCTATATGGATGTTGTTTGATTGGAACAGTATTTTGCACATCTACATCATGTATAGCAATTTTAGTACTTCCCAATTTATCTCCACAAACTTGCCCACGTGATATCAACAATTCTTTCAGGTCAGTCCGTTTTTCCTCTGGAAGGTAACTCAACAATTTATCCCAATTTTTAAGAACATCCTCGTTTTCCAATTTAATTTGAGGTATCTCAAATTCAGTCATCTGGATTTGGTTCGTCACTTTGAGTTAGAATCATTAAAACCTCCTCCTTTTTCTCTCCTTCCCTTTCAAAGTACCTTTTAAGCATATTCACATGACACACTCGGTGAGATTTCCTTCTATCTGGCGTTTTTACCACATAATTTACCTCACTTAATTTCCTTTCAATCTTATAAGGTCCACAAAACCTTGCTCTTAAAGGTTCACCTACCACTGGTAACAATACTAAAACTTTATCTCCAATGACCAAACTACGAACTTTGGATTTCTTGTCCGCCTCCCGTTTCATCACATTTTGTGCAACTTTTAAATGTTGTCCAGCCAATTCACCTGCTCTATTTAATAGTTCCCTAAAATTCGATACGTAATCCAATAATGTAATTTCTAATTTCTCACTCACCAATTTTCCTTAATCAATTTAAGTGGTCCTGTTACCTCATGACCAAAAATTAGTTCAAAAGGACTAAATTTGGTTGATTCATTCGGTGCATCTCTAATTGCAAACAGCACGAATGGAATTCCTTTATCCCAATCCTCTGGATAATCTTGACAATAAGCCCTCAACATTGTCTTTAATGTCTAATGCCTCCTTTCTAATGCTCCCTGCGATGCTGGATGGTACTGCGATGCTGGATGGTACGCAGTTGATTTAAATTGTTTTATTCCTAAGCTATCCATCACTTCAGTGAATAACCTTGAGGTAAAATTTGATCCTTGATCCGATTGTATTTCTGTGGGTAGTCCATATCTAGTAAAGAATTTAAGTAACGCCTCCACAATCTTTTTAGCTGTAATATTACGTACAGGAATGGCCTCTGGAAACCTAGTAGACACACCCATTATCGTCAAAAGATATTGATTTTGAATAAGACCCCGCGAGTAAGGAGATCGCAGTTGGAGCGCAGTCGGGGGGGGGGGGGGGGGGGGGGTGGCGGCGCAGCCGAACTTTCGCAACTACTACTGGGCGGCCAATATAGCTATGATTAGGAAGTGGGCGATGGGGCGGGGGGGGGGGGTGGCGTGGGAGCAGCTGGAGGTGGCGTCATGTAAAGGTACTAGTCTGGGAGCTTTGATAACGGCTCCTTTGCCGTTCTCGCCAACCCGTTACTCCACAAGTCCGGAGGTGGTGGCGACACTGCGGATCTGGGGACAGTGGAGGAGGTACAAGAAGGTGGAGGGAGCGTCGGTCTGGACCCCGATATGTAACAACCACAAGTTTGTCCCAGGAAGGATGGATGGTGGGTTCCAGAGCTGGCAGCGGGCAGGCATCAGAAGGATGGTAGATCTGTTCCTAAACGGAAGCTTTCCCAGTTTGAAGGCGCTAGAGGACAAAGTTAATCTGCCGCCAGGAAACGCCTTTAAATATCTGCAAGTACTCGCCTTCCTGAAAAAACAGGTAGTGGCCTTTCCGCGCTGCCGCCACTGAGGATACAGGACAGGGTGGTCTCCGGCACCTGGGTGGGGGAGGGGAAGGTGTCAGATATCTACCAGGACCTACAGGAGGTGGAGGAAACCCCGGTGGAGGAGCTCAAGGGCAAGTGGGAGGAGGAGCTAGGTGAGGAGTTGGAAGCGGGTCTGTGGGCAGAGGTCCTGGGCAGGGTTAATTCCTCCTCATCTTGTGCCAGGCTCAGTCTAATTCAATTTAAGGTGGTCCACCGGGCGCACATGACAGCAGCGAGAATGAGCAAGTTTTTTGGGGTAGAAGACAGTTGTATGAGGTGCAAGGGCAGCCCTGCAAACCATGTCCACATGTTTTGGGCATGCCCGGAGCTTAGAGAGTTCTGGTAAGGGTTCGCGAGGGCAATGTCCAAGGTGCTTAACACACGGGTGGTGCTGAGTCCAGAGATAGCGATCTTTGGAGTGTCAGAAGACCTGGGAGTTCAGGGGGCGAAAGAGGCCGACGTCTTGGCCTTTGCCTCCCTAGTATCCTCCTGGGACCACAAGACATTAAACGCCGCTGACCATAATTGCATTAAGATGAAACATTCAGGTCGGTGACAGGCCGGACAATACAGAGCGGCAATAAAGAGCATAATGTTTGTATCAGGCCCTTCATCCAAAATTGGATTACCCTAAACACAAGCGGTGCTGAGCCAGCCACATCATGAAAATCAGGTACATATGTGTCCTAGTGAGTACCTTTTAATGGATCGTCTTGAGACCACCACCAAATAAATACTTATCTGAATTTGAAACCATTTACAGTGATGCATATCACCACATCCCCCCTTTTTTCGTGTTACATATTTTCTGAACAGTGTTAAAGAAAATTGAATAAACTACGTAGATAAGTGTTGCTATGTACAAGTTATGATGACTGTGATGACTATACAATAGTATACAAGACCAAATAATAGTTGCAATGACTTTGAGGATAAGAAAATACAAAATAAAAGTTATGAGTCCAATAGTTCATGAATTTATATGGTCTGGTATAGAAGTGTCAATGGTGACGTTGTCATTCCCTTGTGAACGTCGTCAGTGTCCCGTTGTTTGGTCATCAGGAGGTGTTCAAGTGTTCAAATCACTTCATTGACTGATTTGGAGTCTGTTTCTTTTTTTTTTTCGATGCTTATGGTAGCAATTCTTGATGGCATCTATCCTGAAAGCTGGGTTGCCTGTTGGTAGTGTGGCAAATGTGAATTGGTAAGATGCATCGTCCTGCCATGGTATGTCATTGTACTGAGCTGAGCAGGAACAGTGTCCCTCATTTGCAGAGTTGTACCACGTCGTGCCAGTCGTAGTTCCATTGGTGTTGTTTTTGTCGCGCTTGCTGTCAACGTTGTTGCCTCTGGTACGCTTCTTGTTATTGTCTTTGATGTTGTTGTTGTGTTGGTTGGTTTTGTTGTCGTGTTTGCTGCGCTCAAGGACCACACACTGTAGATAACACGAGTCCTTCACACAGTTACTCGTGTCAGCGTCCTTTGTGGCATCTGCTGTTCCCTTGAGCGTGCCATCACTGAGACCGTGGCGCTCCCCGTCGGGAGTCATGTCTGGCTTACTTGAATCAGCTTTGGCTTGTCGTTGCTCCCCATCTGGAGACTGGGCTGTTTCACCTGAGTCAGTTTTGGATTGTCGATGGTTCCCGTCTGGAGTCCTTAAAGGTTCACCTGAATCAGCTTTGGTTTCTTGACGCTCCCCGTCCGTAGTCATTGCAGGTTCACTTGAGTCAGCTGAGGCTTCTTGATGCTACACATCCGGAGTCAAAACATTCAGGAATGCATTTGCTTGTGGAGAGGCTCGAGCGGATGAGGATTGAATTAACGTGGTGTCACTGGAGTCACCAGTAGTCTCACTGTGATTGTCGAGTGCCTCTGTACACACTAGCTGAGGTCTGTCACGTTGCACATCTGGTATGGGAAGTGGGAAGCCGTCGTCACTTGTCGCACCTACAGTGGGTAGAGCCTCAGTGTCTTCTTGTCGTTCACTTGAGCTGGGACTGTCAGAGTCTTCTTCTGGTGACTCAAACAATCTGGGTGGATTGTCATAGTCGCTTTTTGTTCACGTGAGCGTGGTAGACTGTCATCGTCTTCTTGCTGTGCACTTGAGCATGGTAGACTGTCATAGTCAGCTTGCTGTACACTTGAGCGTGGCAGACTGTCATAGTCTTTCTGTTGTTCACTTGAGCGTGGCAGACTTGCATCGTCTGCTGCTGGTTGCTCAGAGGAGGTTGCTAGACCCTCATGGTCTTGTTCATGCAAGGACTGCGCTCTGGAGTCTTGCGTTTCTTCCATCGTGGAGTCCGTCCACGAGCTCGCTGTGGAGGCTTGTGTCACTCCCTCTGTGGAGTCTTGCAGCGTTCCTTGTGTGGAATCGTGCATTGGTCTCGCTGTGGAGACTGTCATCACTTCTTGTTCATGCAAGGATTGCGCTCTGGAGTCTTGCGTTGCTTCTATCATGGAGGTTGTCCACGAGCTCGCTGTGGAGTCTTTCTGTGTTCTCTGTGTGGGGACGTGCAGTTGTCTCGCTGTGGAGTCTTTCATCGCTTTCTGTGTGGAGGCTGGGACCCTTCGTGGTGCATGGACCACTCTCTGTGTGGAGTCGGGGACTCTTCGCGGTGCATGGACCACTCTCTGTGTGGCAGCAGGCCGCTCTCTGTGGGCTTGTACCGCTCTCTGTCTCCTGGCGTCAAGCCGCAGCATAATCCTGCACTCACGAGTCGGGATGTCGTATATGCTGGGCTGAGGATTTCCCAATCCGAAGAACTCATCGTCGGGGTCTTCAATGTACACCACCTCTAGTTGCTGTTCGGATTTGGTACTGGGGTAGCCACCTCCCAAGATGAAATCTTCGTCTAAGTCATTGTCTTCCAAGACCATATCATCTTCTAGGGCGGTGCTTACTGCATGTTGCAGGGTTCTGCGAAGGTTACTTTCAGCTACTGGTCAAATTTCAGGCATTGTGCTGTCGTTCCAGGTGAAAGAATCTTGTTTTGAGGCGTTAATTTTTTTTTTCTTGTTTTGGGACATTTCCCCTTTAAGTGGACATGGTCCGGGGCCTCTGACGTCACGACGCTTGTGATGTAGTGCGTAGGAAGCAATTGCGCATGCGCAGATCGCTGTTCCTTTACTTGGGGCCTTTTTCGTAATTGCGCATGTGCGGCTTCTCGCGCATGCGCAAACGAACCTTCCCGTTCTGCGTGCTCTTCGCGCAACTGCACATGTGCAGCACCTTTTCCAAGATGGCTGCAAATCAAAACTGCTGTTTGTTGCTGCAAGCCTACCTCGTGGCGAGTGTTGGCGCCTCTTTTACCAATTTATTTCCTATCTTCCTCGCAGAATTCTTGGGATTTGTCCAGGACTGCCTGGAAGTCGCTCTTGTTTTGCCCCTTTGAGTATTTGAAGGTCTGGAAGATTTCCACTGGTCTTGGACCCGCGATGGTAAGTAGAAGCTTTATTTTCTCTGCATCCGCCACGCCATCTAAGTCAGATGCTACCAGGTAGATCTCGAATCTCTGCCTGAGCCAACGCCAGTTTTCATTGAGATTGCCTTGGTACCTGAGCTGCTGTGGAACAGGAATCTCGAACATCATCTTGTCTGGCTGCTGTTGCTGGTTGTCACTGTTTGCTGAGTTGTAACTATATGGATTTAAACAGTTCACTCCGTAGTACCATGTTTTATTATGCTCTTGACGTAGCATAAGCTACTTCCTTGAAACTTGGTTCAAACTTGGAGATAGCTTTAACACATTTATTACTGTTAACAATTCTCCTACTTGGATTTGACTCTACTGTTAACCCTTCTATAGCTACTCAGACAATCTAATCAGTCTGCTATAATCCACGTGGTGGGTGTGACGTTAAATCAACCCTGTGTACTCACTAAATGTCTCCACTGGAAAGAGACTGAGCATGTGTGTTGTGTCCTTTTATATGGTTTGGTGTAATGCGCTCCTGTGGTAGTGTCACCTCTGTGTGTATCGTGGCTGCCCATTGGCCGTGTCCTATCTTACTGACCTATTGGTTGAATGTCTGTTTGTCATGTCTTTGGTGCTCCCTCTAGTGTCTATCTAGTCTACGTGTATTTACATGAAACCCTTGTGTATTTACAGTGTTGCATATCACCACAGACACCGCTCCAGTCCCATGCGGGGTCGCACCGGCCCCACTCCTGTTCCCACCCCCACCCAGTCAGTGTTCAGCCCACGGTTCTCTCTCTCCCACGCCACCTGTTTCTCGATTTTTGAAAGCACAAGTGAACCTCGCCGTCGGGAATTCCTGCCTGTGGAGGCGGAGAATCGGGGAGAATACCGGGTCAGGCCCACTAATGATATGCCAACGGCGTTTACTGTACGTGCAGAGTGAACACATTGACGCCACTGTCAGGCATGGGAGAATTGCGATTTGGCATGAAATCGGCAGCTGCCACTATGTCGTCAGAACCAATTGTCCATCCAATTGCGTTTCTGATTCCGCAGTCAAACGACAGAGAATCCCGCTCCTTAAATCTGTGACCTCTGGTTATCAATCGTTCAATTATTGGAAACAGTTTTGCATAATTCACTCTAAACCCTGGATTTTTACGCTTAGCAAATTCTCACTTAGTCTCCTCTGCTTTAAAGAAGAATATCTTCTACCTCAACTCTACTTGCCCACCCCATCCTCAGCTCTCTTAGTGTAAAAAAAAATTATATTTCCTAATAATTCCACTGCCAGGGTTCAGGCAATAAGCATGTGCACAGGCATGGCAGACAGGAAGGCAAGGCAGCTTTTGATTCTCAAGCTTGGTTAAGGCAACATGTTTTGACAGGCTTCACCTGATTCCCCTGCTCTCCACAGACCAGGCACATGTTTTCAGTCCCGAATGGATAGGCATATGCAAAAGGACTGATTTACCTTGCAAATAATCATTTGCAAAACTGCCCAGTTTTAGGAAGATTTTGGATAATTAATCAAAGTAAAATATTACCCAGAAACCTGCCTCATTCACCAGCTCCACAATCTAGAGATACGAGGCTGGTCACCATGATCCTTTGTCTGTCAATAATAGGTCGGATAAATAGCTTTCAGATGCTGTAATGTAGTTCTTGTAAGGAGCTCTGATCTATTAGAGATTAAATAAGCCACTAATAAGTTTTATAAACCTCAATCTGTTATTGATTTGTGTTTGAAAAAAGAGCAACATATTAGTTTTACCTAACTTTTAAGAGTTTGTCTCTTAATTTATAAGACCCTGAGGTTAGCATGTCTGCTTTACTTAAACAACTTACATGAGAGATGCTGCTAGTGATGCAGCAGCCTGATAGCCAAACCTCTTCATCGACAGTCCACCCGGGGTCACTCAGCAGATTACCACAGTTCACCGGTCTCAGATAAATTAGGCCCTGTCCATTCAGATTCAGCGATTGTTCCTTATGCTCATCTCATGCCAATCTAGCCACTAAGTTGAAACCAGCTGAAATATAATAATTCACACATGCCAATGCTCGGGTTGGGTTTTTCAGTCCCAAAACAGGACAAAATGGTGTCAGGACAGCCAAGTGATGCAGATGGAAGTCCAAATTTAATGTCTGCTAGCCGGTAAGGGTGTGGGGCAGGACGAATGTCCGCTCCTACCAAAAGGCCCACGGTTAAGACATTTCAGGACTTTCACTTGGACGAGTGGGCTACAGAAACCCACCATGACCCCACCTTATGAGAAGAGGCAGGAATGGTCTTGGCGACAGGGCCGCAGGTCAGGGAACTTGTACGGTAAATTAGAAGGTCTTTTTAGGGGTTTTGGCGCGCCATGGGAGGAAATTGAATGGGGTAGAAGCGACAGGACATCTCCATGAAAGGAGCACATTTTGGACAGGCATTGTGTTTCATATCTGCCTTTTGAAAATGCTGGCAACTGAGGCTCAGACATGTTGCTGGCAATTAAAAGGGATAATTGGAACTCTCAAAAATAAATGTCAACATGAGGCTGGCCTTTCAGCGGGTCCCTCAGGGCCATTCCACTTTGACTCCCACCTCAGGTTTGCTAATTGGGATGATAGACCTGCCTCCAAGTCAAAGGGGGGCCATCCACCAGGAAAATCTTATTTACCAGCAAGCCGGCGGGTTAAGTCTTGCATGCTGATTCCTGCTTCTGACATGAAAATCCAGCCGGGAATAAACTTATCGCACATGAAGCTGATATTAATCTACTAATTGACAGGTGAGAAACCAACCAGATATTCAACATAAATCATACATTAATGTTCTCCTAACTGAGAAGTTTAAATGCACCCGTTCTTTTAGTGCAGAACACAGCAGCATTCATTTTACGAGACTGAATGAGACAAAATTGTCATGAAAATGAGCAGTTACAAATTATGCAGAACAGTCATTTTAATTTATTGAAAACCAAAGTACATACTAGTTTATGTTTTTTTCCAGAAGAATTGGCCTTGCTATCTAAGGGAGGCAACGAGGGTGTGGTGGAAATGAAAATGGTTGAAGAACCTGTATTTTAATAAGGTCATGGCGAGGGAAATATACGTTGCTCATGTCCAATTTTGTGAACGTACAGTCACCAGCCAACGTTGCACACAAGTCCTCGATGTGTGGTAAAGGGTAACGGTCTATTCATGAAGCTGTGTTCACTGCTAACTTATAGTGTCCGCAAAGGTGAATAGTCTTATCCGGCTTCATTATGGGGACCGCCGACACCACCCTATCAACAAAGTGCACGGGCCGAATGATACCCAGACTTACCATTAGCCCAACCTTTTTACGATGCCTTAATTGCATCCCTGGTTCCCAACCCTTTCATACTAGGATTATTTTAAAACATGACTGCAGCAGTCATACACACACTAACCCAGACTTTTAACCCTTACTGCACCAAATACCTATAATAGAGTACATCTGAAATCCCTATCACTTTATGGGCCCGATTCCCCCAAAAAATTTGGAAGTTCATTTGTGGTGGATTTTTTTTGCGAGTTTCCCACCGGCTCTGCCAGCGAGTTCCCCACCGCTATTTAATGATATTTGCTCACGTTTTTTGGTCCTGGCGAGTGCATCCTGCAGTATTTTAGAAGTCATGGATGTGCCATGGGTCCCAGATGACAACATCTGCAGAAAGTGTCGCCAGCTTCAGAAGCTTGAACTGAGGGCTTTCGATATTGAGTGACAGCTGGAGTCACGGGTTTAGCCCACAATTAGAACTTTTTGTAGCACTCAGAGATTGGGCCACCATTTTGAAAGGGTGCCCCGATTTCTAAGTGAGCTCCCCCCACCCATGGGCAATGTCACCCCCCACACAAATGGGCACTAACACACACCACCCTAGTGAGGATAACCCACAATGGGGTTCCAGGGATCCCCCCCTCTTCAGGCCCGCCCAAGCCCTCTTACAGCATCCGCTCCCTTCCAGGACGCCCACCCGTAACCCCCCAACTTCCCAGAGGCCCCTACTTACCTGCCCTGCGCACGGGACTTGGGTGAATCCTGCAAGATGTGAAGACTGCCGGGAAGCTCACGAGAGGGCTCTCCCGGCATTCACGGGTACTCCGTACCCAAGTGAGAGTGCAACGCGGCTCATGGATGGCGCCCTCTGGCTCCAGAGCCTGGACTCCCTGTTGACAGGTTGCAGGGGTTGAGCTCCTATCCCACAGGTACGTCCGCCCCTGTCACTCTGCCAGTGTCCTTTCTATTGCTCTTCAGTTCCTGTGACCCAGGAGAAAACGGTACAGTCCCCTCCTTTTTGGATAAAAGCTTCCTTATCTTTGCCGCTCGGAAGCAACTCAATTTAGCTGCTGGCCTCCTCAGGCCACGGGCAGGTCTATTGGCCTTCCATGTGCATCATAAAATGGCTCCCAATTGGGCCTTTAATGTGGAAAATAGATGCCACCTCCTGGTCCTCCTGTATGTAAAATGTACAACAACGGGAGCATATTGAGAAGTCAATCTGATGTGGGCTCCTACAGGAATCTGCACTGGAGTGTTGCTTTGGGCGGCATTAGCATTCTTAGGTTGGAGTTTGATGAGTGAGAAAGTTCTGTGAAGAGCAAAAGAGGTGATCCTTTAATTTTCTACCTTTCGTCAGCCTCTGGTCGCTAGCTATTACTTTGCGACAGGAGAAGAAGCTAGTTGGTGAGTAACTGGTAAGCTATTCAAATTGTAATGAATAGTTTTTAGGTTATGGTATGGCAGTTTGGCCTAGTGGGATGTGCATCCTGCGGTATTTGAGATGTCATGGATGTGACATGGGTCCCAGGTGACAACATGTGCAGGAAGTGTCACCGAATACAGAAGCTTGAACTGCGGGCTTCTGAACTTGAATGCCAGCTGGAGTCAGTGTTGTGTATCCACAAGGCAGAGAACTATGTGGATAGCATGTTTAGGGAGATGGTAATACACAGGTTAAGAACATGCAGGCAGAGAGGGAATGGGTGACCGTCGGGCAGGTTAAGAGAACCAAGAAGGTAGTGCAGCAGTCCCCTGAGTCTATCTTGTTTGCTAATCGGTTTTCCATTTTGGATACCGGCTCTTCAGGGTAGTGGAGCCAGACCCAAGTCGGTAGTACGAAGGGTAGCTCAGTTGCACAGGACGGGAGGAAGAAGAGTGGCAGATCAGTAGTGATAGAGGAATTCACAGTCAGTGGATCAGACAGGTGTTCCTGGTGGTCATAAATGTGACTCCAGGATGGTGTTGCCTCACTTGTGTCAGGGTAAAAAATGTCACAGACTAGTTGCAGGACATCCTTATGGCACAGGGTAAACAGCCAGAGGTTGTGGTCCACATTGGTACCAATAACATAGGTAGGAAGAGGGATGAGGTCCTGAAAACAGATTTGAAAATTAGGAAGGAAATAAAAACAGGACCTCAAGTGCAATGATCTAGGATTATTCCCAGTGCCACAAACTGGTGAGCATAGGAAAGGAGGATTGGGTAATTGAATATATGGCTGGAGAATTGGTGTAGAAGGAGGGCATCAGATTTCTGAGGCATTGGGACCAGTTCAGGGGCAGGCAGGACCTGTACAAGTTGAACGGATTGCACCTTAACAGGACCAGGACTAAAATCTTTGCAGGGAGATTTGCTGGTGGCGTTGGGGAGGAGTTAGACTACTTGTCAGCGGGTTGGGAACCTAAAGGGTAGCCCAGAGAATACAGAATTAATAGGTGGGGTCAGACTAAGGGAGAAAGCAATGAAGTCTAAACCAGAGTATAGTAAATAAGGTTGGTGAGTTACAGTCACAGATTGCCATGTGGAATTCTGAGGCGGGATTCTCCGACCCGGCGCCGGGTCAGAGAATTGCCGGGGGGTGGGCGCGATTCAAGCGATGCCGCCCCGACACCAGTCCGCCGATTCTCTGGTCACCGGAGAATTGGCGCCGACGCGGCGCCGGTCGGGGGCCGCTCTACGCGGCCCTCCCGGTGATTCTTTGCGCGCGATGTGCTGAGTGCCCGCCGAGTTAGGCCGAGTCCCGCCGGTGCCATTCACGTGTGGTCCTACCCGGCGGGACCTCGGCGTTCATGTTGCGGGGGGCGGCCTGGTGGGGGGGAGGGGGGATCCGACCCCGGTGGGGCCTCCACGGTGGCCTGGCCCGTGATTGGGGCATACCGATCGGCGGGTGGGCTTATCCTGGAGGGGGCCTATGTTCCTCCCCGCCAGGCCCCTGTAGCTCTCCGCCATGTTGCGTCGGGCCCGGCGCGGAGAAGACAAGTAGCGGTCATCCGCAAACTTGCGCCGGCCGTAGCGCGCATGCACGGACCCGCGACGCCCGTTCTGACGCCGGTATCGGCAGCTGGAACAGCGTGAGGCTCTCCAGTGCCGTGCTGGCCCCCTGTAGGGCGCAGGATCGCTGCTCCTAGGGGCCTGTTGACGCAGTCGTAAAATACGACGGCGTCAACACGTAGCCTCAGGATCAGAGAATCCCGCCCATGATGTGGCGATAAAGGAGACCTGGCTCAAGGAAGGGCAGGACTGGGTGTTACATATTCCTGGGTACATGATACTCAGAAAAGATAGGAAAGGAAGTTAAAGGAGGAGTGGTGGCGGTATTGGTTCAGGGGAGCATTACAGTCTGGAGAAATAGGATGCCCCAGAGGGTTCAAGGATAGAATCAATTTGGTGCTCTGGAACACAAAATATGCAAGCATATTGCTCGATGTGGTCTCTAAATCACTAACTAATGGGAGGATGTAGAGGAACAAATCTGCAGGGAAATTACAAAGAGGTGCAAATATTAAAGGGTATTTATAGTAGGAGAATTTAATTCCCGGAATATAGACTGGGATAGTGGTAATGCAAAGGATGGGGGCAGGCATTCTGAGATTGTGTTCAGGAGAATGTTCTGTAGCAGCATGTGCCGGTCCAACAAGAAAGGAGGCATTGCTGCACCTGATTCTTAGAAATGAGGTGGGCTAGACAGATCAAGTGATGTGGGGGAATATTTAGAAGACAGTGAGCATTGTATCATAAGGTTTAAGACCACGGTAGAAAAGAACAATGGGCCACCTAGATTGAAAATACTTTACTGGGGGAGAGCCAACTTCCTTCAATGGGGCAAGAAGGGAGCTGAAATCATTGGGAAGAAACTGTAGATGAACAATTGGCCACCTTCAAAAAAGAAATGTTTGGGCACATTCAAGGTATATTCGTTCAAAAGAGAAAGGTAGAGCAAGCAAATCCAGAGCTGTCTGGATGAAAAAGGAGATAGGAATTAACGTAAAGAAAAAAAAGTGTCCTTATGACAGCTGCCAGGTAGAAAATATGATTGAGATCCAGGCTGAATACAGATGGAAGGTGAAAATGCAAATAAGAGAGGCGGAGCGTGATTGCAAGAAAAGACGGGCAGCCAACATAAAGGTGAATCCAAAAGACTTCTATAAACATATAAATAATAAAAGGGTGGTGAGAGAAGGAGCTGGGCCAATTGGGGACCTGAAAAGAGATTTACAAATGGAGGTAGGGGCATGACTGAGGTGTTAGATGAATACTTTGCATCTGTCTTGTCAAAGGTAGAAAATGCTGCCCAGGCTATGATGATGGAGGAGGCAAATCTGTCACTAGAAGGGTTCAAAATTGATAAGGAGGAGGCATTGGATAAACTGTCAGTACTTAAAGATGAGATACATCCAATGATATTGAAGGAAGTGAGAGTGAAAATTGCAGAGGCGCTAACCATAATCTTTCAGTCTTCTCTAGACTCAGGGGAGGTGCCAGGGGACTGGAGAATTGCAAACATTATGCCCTTGTTCAAAAAAGGTGTACGTGTAAGCCCGGCAATTACAGACGAGTCATTTTAACTTTGATGGTTGAGAAAACTTCTAGACAGAAGTAATAGATGGAAAAATGTGGATTGATTATGAAGAGTCAGAATGAAAATTTTAGGAAAAGTCGTGTCTAACAAACTTGCTGGTGTTTTTTGAAGAGGTATCAGAGTGGGTTGATGAAGGTACCGCTGTTGATGTGGTGTACATGGACTTCCAAAAGCATTTGGTACACTGCCACACCACAGACTTGCGAGAAAAGTTATAGCTCATGGAATAAAAGGAACAGTAGCAACATGGAGACAGAATTGGCTGAATAATACGAAGCAGAGAGTAATGGGTTAATGGTTTTTTTCAGGCTGGAGAAAGGTTTGTTGTAGAGTTCCCCAGGGGTCGGTATTGGGACCCTTAATTTTCCTGACACATGCTAATTATCTAGATCATGATGTGCAGGGGACAACTTCAAAGTTTGCAGGTGATACAAAACTTGGAATCATCGTTAACTGTGAGGAGGGCGGTGTAGAACTTCAAAGGGACATAGACAAGTTGGTGGAATGGGCAGATAAAGTTCAATACAGAGAAGTGTAAGGTGACTCAGTTTGGTAGGAAAACATGGAGAGATAATAAAAAAATAAGGGTTACCACTATAAAGGGTGTGCAAGAGCAGAGGGGCCTGGGTATACATGTGCATAGATCACTGAAGGTGAGAGAGCAGTTAATAAACCATACAGTATCCTCGGCTTCATTAATAATGGCAAAGAGTACAAGAGCAATGAGGTTATGTTGTATGAGACATAAGTT
Source organism: Scyliorhinus torazame (assembly GCF_047496885.1). Taxonomy (NCBI): domain Eukaryota; kingdom Metazoa; phylum Chordata; class Chondrichthyes; order Carcharhiniformes; family Scyliorhinidae; genus Scyliorhinus; species Scyliorhinus torazame. The sequence goes on from NC_092712.1 coordinate 225,219,973, forward strand.
AGACCTTAGCAGGAATACTGTGTATAGTTCTGGGCACCACACTTTAGGATGGATGCGAACATATTGGAGAGAGTAAAGAAGTGGTTTGAAAGAATGGTTCAGGGATGAGAAAATTCAGTCATGAAGATAGATTGGAGATATTGGGACTGTTGTCCTTGGAGAGGAGGAGGCTGAGAGGAGATTTGATTGAGATATTCAAAATCATGAGGGGGCTTGTCAGAGTAGATAGGGATAATCTGTTCCTGCTCATAAAAGGATTGAGAACGAGCAGGCACTGATTTAGTGATTTGCGAAAGAAAAAAATGTGATGTGAGAATTTTTTTTTCACATAATGGTTGGTTCTGGTCTGGAATGCACTGTCTGGAAGTGTTGTGGAAGCAGGTTCAATCAAGGTATTCCAGAGAGCTCACGGTTAATATTTGAATAGAAACAATATGCAATGAAACAGAATAAAGGCAGCAAAATGGCACAAAGTCATAATGCTGATTTGGAGAGCCAGTGCTGAAATGATGGACTCCTTCTGCATTGTAACAATTCTGTGATTCCGTAAAATTCAGCCTGCGGACTTAAAAAGTAGCACTGTGGCATCAAATTATTATTGCGCACTGATTGATGTCATAATCTGCATGCTCTGCCTGTTGCTGGTGGTCATTAAGTGCATGTACACAAATTCCTTTGCCAAGATGACATCTGGTGCAGATCATGTTGGAAGTGAATGTGTGCCATTTTTATACCACCAGCTTTCACTTTAGCCATAAATCTCCAGTGAGGCTTATTATCAAATGACTTCTAAAATCTAAATATCTAAGTGAAGTTTCCTAACTGAAAGCTTTTTTCTTACAGGTGGCACCGGCTGGAAAACTGCTGGCCCGAATTTCTATCAAGTAATATAAATCGGTGATAAAATCAAATCCTGCAGTCCCGTCAATTCTTAAAAAATGTTACCTGCAGGGACTGCCCCTCACAAGGTGCACACAATCTGAAAAGCAGTTAACTACCAATTCTGCCGCTTTAAAATGTAGGAATGGCATGAGAGATGACAGCTATAAACATGTTGACTAATTTGAAAGTTCTGTTCCAAAGCAGAAACAAATAGTTTAAGGCAGTGGTCTTCAAACTTTTTTTAGGCGACCCACTTTAACCAAATGGTTCACATATGGGGCACAGTAATTTGCAGGCTGCTCACCGGAGGTCCTGGCGCACTGTTCATAGCTAGCATTTGTGCTGCTCTGTCTTGTTGTGGACTCAGCAGAGCAGCTAACATTCTCCCTGGCCGATTCAAATGTGAGATCCTGGCAAGCAGGTTTATCAGCTAGTGCTGTCTCTGGCCCTTTCTTTCCGATGACAAAACGATCCATGGGTTACATGTAGCTTGTCATTACATGTGCAGTATAGAAAGAGTGAATCGACTTACTAGAAAGGGAAAGAAAATTAGCGCTAATTGCACATACAGGGCATGCTGGCCTGTTTATTGCCTCATGTGGTCTTACATAAAAAGCACATAAAATACAGTGCAGAAGAGGCCCTTTGGCCCATCAAGGCTGCACTGTCACATATAGGTCACCTGACCTACTTACCTAATCCCGTTTACAAGCACTTGGCCCATAGCCTTGAATGCAATGCCGTACCAAGTGCTCATCCAAGTACATTTTAAAGGATGTAAGGCAACCCGCCTCTTCCACTCTCCCAGCCAGTGCATTTCAGACCATCGCCACCCTCTGGATAAAAAAGGGTTTCCTCACATCACCCCTAAACCTCCTGCCCCTCACCTTGAACTTGTATCCCCTCGTGACTGACCCTTCAACTGAGGGGAACAGCTGCTCCCTATCCACCTTATCCATGCCCCTCATCTACACCTCGATCAGGGTGTCCCTTCGTCTTCTATGCTCCAACAAAAACAATCCAAGCCTATCCAACCCCTCTTGATAACTAAACTGTTACATCCCAGGCAACATCCTTGTGAATCTCCTCTGCACGCCTCCAGTGCAATCACACCCTTCCTATAATGTGACAAACTGAATTGCAACAGTACTCCAGCTGTGGTCTCACTGAAGTTCTATACAACTCCAACATGACCTCACTACTATTATAATCTATGCCTTGACTGATAAAGACAAGTGCCCATAAGCCTTTTTCGCCACCATATTAACCTGCCCTCCCGCCTTCAGAGATCTATGGACGAACACACCAAGGTCCCTTTGTTCCTCGGAACTTTTCACTGCCATGCCGTTCATTGAATACTTCCTTGTCAAATTTCTCCTTCCAAAATGCATTACCTCACACTTTTCATCGTTAAATTCCATTTGCTACTTATCTGCCCATTTGACCAGCCTGTCTATATTTTCCTGTAACCCAAGACACTCAGCCTCATTGTTAACCAGGCAGCCAATCATTGTGTCACCCACAAACTTACTGATCCCACCCCCCACATAGTCATCTATGTTTTTTTCTCTAAATAACGAATAATAGTGGATCCAGCATAGATCCCACTGGACGTTGGCTTCCAATCACTAAAGCAGCCTTCTGACATCACCCTTCATCTCCTGCAACTAAGCTGAATTTGAATCCACCTCATCAAATTACCCTGTATCCCATGTGCATTTACCTTCTTTACAAGTCTCCCATGTGGGACCTTGTCAAAGGCTTTGCTGAAATCCATATAAACAACATCAGCCACATTAGGGGCAGCACGGTAGCACAAGTGGCTAGCACTGTGGCTTCACAGTGCCAGGATCCCAGGTTCGATTCCCCGCTGGGACACTGTCTGTGCGGAGTCTGCACGTTCTCCCCATGTGTGCGTGGGTTTCCTCCGGGGCTCTGGTTTCCTCCCACAGTCCAAAGATGTGCAGGTTAGGTGGACTGGCCATGTTAAATTGCCCTTAGGGTCCAAAAAGGTTAGGAGGGGTTATTGGGTTACGGGGATAGGGTAGAAGTGAGGGCTTAAGTGGGTCGGTGCAGACTTGATGGGCCGAATGGCCTCCTTCCGCACTGTATGATCTATGTTCTATTACCTTCATCTACACACCTCATCACCTCCTCAAAAAATTCAATCAAAGTTGTTGGGCTTGACCTCCCTCTGATAAAGCCATGCTGACCATCCCCAATCAAACCTTGCCTGTCCAAGTGGAGATAGATACTCTCCTTCAGAATTTTCTCCAATGGTTTCCCTACCACTGCTGTAAGGTTCACTGGTCTGTAGTTCCCTGGCTTATCTCAACAACGCTTCGTAAATAGTTGGACACATTAGCTATTCTCCAGTCCTCTGGCAGCTCCGCTAAGGCCAGAGAGGAATTAAAAATTTGGATCATAGCCCCTGAAATCTCCTCCCGCGCCTCCCACAGAAGCTTGGGATGCAATTCATCCGGACCTGGAGGTTTGTCCACTTTTAACCCTGCCAACACCTCCAATACCTTGTCACTCCTTATGTCAATTTGCTCAAGATCCTCACAATCTCTCCCCCTCGAGTTCCATACCTACATCCTCATTCTCTTGGGAGAAGACAGATGTGAAGTATTCATTCAACACCCTACCAATATCCTCTGGCTCCACCCACAGTTGCCCCCTAATGCGGCCTACTCTTTCCCTAGTTAACCTCTACTCATTGATATACTTGCAGAATATCTTGGGATTTTCCCTACTTTTACCAGCCAGAGCTTTCTCATACCCCCTCTTTGCTCTCCTAGTTGCATTCATAATTTCATCCTGCACTTTTTGTACTCCACTAATCCCTCTGCTGATTTGCTCCTCTTGTATTTGCTAAAAGTCTCTGTTTTCTTTCTCATCGTACCCTGAGTATCTATGGTCATCCATGGGTCTCTGGGCTTGTTACTCCTTTCTGTCGCCCCTGACGGAATATGTTGGGCCTGTACCCTCCCCATTTTATTTTTGAACGCCCCCTCACCCGCACTGCTCTTTTGTAGATTTCCCCACAAGTGACTCTTCCCAGTCAATCTTGGCCAGATCTTGCCTTATTTTACTAACATCCGCTCTCCCCCAATCCAAAATCTTTTTTTGCAACTTGTCTTTATTTGTCCACAACAAGATTAAATTGTACCATGTTGTGGTCGCTATCATTAAAATACTCCCCCACAACACCCCAACTACCTTTCTGGTTCTTCCCCCAAAATTAGGTCCAGCACTGTGCCGCCCCTTGTTGGACCCTCTACACGGTGGTGTTCTTTGTGTTGCTAAATTCAGGACGGTTGGCATGGTGGTCACAAATACCACAAAATAGCTTGAACTTGACCAAAGCTATAAATTTATTAACACTATTAATTTGGATTTGGCACATACTCCTAAATAATACACAGTTGATTATTAACATATAAATTACACTCACCTACAACTAACCTCTATCCTGTTATAAACTATGATCTGCTCTTACTCACACTATCTTTACTTCTGTCTGCCTCTAGCTAACTCCTGCACTACTCTCTCCCACAAGGCTTAGCATAAATGCCTTATATACTTGTAGCTGTAGCTCCCTCTAGTGGCTATGCTAGACATTTCATTAACCCTTGCAGTTCTTACATTTATGACAATACCACATCCCCCTTTCTTCGTAAAAGAAAATTATTATAAACTTTGGTTGTGATATTTTTCTTTGAACATTACTTTAGCTAGTATTGATCATAAACGTGTTATCAGTTTGTACATTCATTTGCAAATAACTGTTATATCACTTTGTTGATGAAATGAATACAGTCATCACAAATTTAATCTGTTTGGTGGTCTTTCTCTTGTTGATCTTCTCAACAGTATCTTTAAAGTATGCAATTGAACTTCCATATCTTCTGTGTATTGGTGTCAAGTAAGGATTGAGAAAGCCAATGCTCTTGAAGATGTTATCTGGATCAATAACATTCTGAGGTTGGGACTTAACATGATGTTTGATGCGCAACAGTGCTCTTCTGTTTCGTCTGTACATAGAACCTTGTTCAGTCTGAACTAAGTATGATCTTGGTGCGACTTGTCTTAGAACTTTAGCGCTGTGTTGCCATCCACCATCAGGATTCAGAATACGTAAAAAGTCTCCTTCTTTTAATTAGGTAGAGCTTTTGTTTGCTTGTCATCGTCCTCTTTTTGCTTCTGTTTTCTTGATCTTATACGGTTGTGCATCTCTTGATGATCCAGATCTGGAATGGTTATCTCAGGTAATGTGGTGCGAATTCTACTACCCATTAGCATCTGAGCAGGTGAAAATCCAGATGACAGTGGTGTTGATCTGCACATCAACAACACCAACGATAGATCTTTACTATCATCGATTGCTTTATGGAACAATTTCTTGATTAATCCTATTCCCTTCTCTGCTTTGCCATTTGACTGAGGATAACATGGGCTTGATGTGATGTGATTGAAGTTGTATTTCTCTGCAAACTGTGTCTACTCCTGGCTTGAGAAACAAGGACCATTGTCAGTTACAACGTGTAAAGGTATCCCATGGTGTGCAAAAATGGATTTTGTTGCCCTTCTGACAGATCTTGTTGTGGAATCATTCAGCGTCATCACCTTGGGATAGTTGGAGTAATAGTCTATGGCAACTAGATAGTCACCACCTTTAAAGTGAAACAAATCCATACCAACTTTGATCCATGGATTGGCGATGAGTTCAGTTTCTTCTTTATTTTCTCTGCACTGTACAGGCTAATGCAGCTGGCAGATTGTGCATTCTTTTACATATTGCTCAACATCCCTGTTGGTTCCAAACCAATATACCGATTGTCTAGCCCTTCTATGACACTTTTCTATGCCCTGATGACCCTCGTGAATCTGCTGCAGAATTCCTTGATGGAGACTTGCAGGAATCACTATCCTATCTCCCTTAAGTAGGAAATCATCTATTGCAGTAAGGTCATCCTTTATACTTCGAAAGGCAGATCGACACTCATTGGGCCATCCTTCTTTGAGGTATTTCATTACCCTCTGGAGCGTCAAATCCTTTTCTGTTTCGGCTTTGATGATTCGTAGTTTTCGGTCAAACACTGAAAGTATCTCGGTAACGAAAAAGGCTTGAGCTTCCACTATATGTACTATCTCTGTATCTGATGTGTCAGCATCAGTGGTAGCTCTGGATAAGGTATCCTCAACAACTAAGTCTTCCCTTGGCTCTTCAGTTGGTCAGTCGAAGTCTTGGTTGAGTGAACCCTTTCAACTAGGTTTAATTTTCGGCAAGCATCCACCCCATTAGCGATGACTTATCATCTTCCACTATCTCAAAATCGATGGGCATTTTGATGTCACCATTTCCAACAACGAGACGGCAGGATCCTTTTGTGACTCTTACCATTGTAATCAGTCAGCCGACAAGTAGATTTCTGTATTAGCGGGGTCCAATAAGCTTGTCTCAAATTTTTTTCTGTGATAATATTTGCGTGTGCACCTGTATCAATTTTAAATGATATATATTTGCCATTAATTTCTAATAATACAGTCCATTCTTTAATTATTTTTTAGAGCTGTTGTACTGGTCTGTCATTGCGATCCAGAAAATTAATCCTTGTGATTGCTTCAATCGTGAAAGTGCCCTTTAGCCTGTACAGTGAGAAATCCTCTCCATCAGTCAAGATATTAAATGTTTTATCTTCACTCTGAACACTTTAGATCCTTCTGAAGTCAATGTCGGACTTTATAAATTTGGTTACTGGAGAAGCTGTTGAGAAACGACACTAGAGTCATAGATGTTTACAGCATGGAAACAGGCCCTTCGGCCCAGCTTGTCCATGCCACCCAGTTTCTATCACTAAGCTAGTCCCACTTGCCCACATTTGGCTCATATCTTTCTATACCCAACCTGACCATGTAACTGTCTGTTTTTTAAAGGAAAAAATTCTACCCGCACAGTGCTGCAAAGTGGTTGAACTTGCAACAATTGGAGCATTGTTTGCCTTTTACTGGACAATTTATTTTACTGTGGGCGTGGCCACAGCATGTGCACACCACCACACTCGTGACATCACTCTCAAAATGGCCACCAGCCGTTGTATGCAGTTCTTTTTGCTGCGACACAGCATTGATGACGTCTGAAACATTCCCCGATTTCGGGCTCTTTTCGTTTGCCATGAGCTCCGCATATTCTGAAGATGCCTGTTCAATGGCTTTGCACATATTAATAGTGTCTTCTAGCGGTATAATAGGTTGTCTTAACATTTTTTCATGCAAACGTTCATCATTTATCCCAAACACAACTTAATCACGCAGCATTGAATCGGAAGCTGACGAAAAGTTATAGGTCTTCGCTCTTAACTTTTAAGCAGTTATGAAAGAATCTACCAACTCCCCTCTTAACTGCAGCCTGTTTCTGAAAATGTCGTGCTCATAGGTCTCATTCATCTGCTTCTTGCAGTGTGTATCGAAGTTTTGTAGCACCATGTTAATCTCGTTTTATCCTCATCAGCAATGAATTCAAATGAATTATAAACTTCTCATACTTGTGTTCCAGCCAAATGTAATAGGAGCATTATTTTTCATTGATCGGAAGCATTTTCTAGCACGGAGGCAGATAGAAAAACTTCAAACTGCTGTTTAAAGAATGTCCAGTTTTGACATAGTCTGTATTTGTCCTGAAGTGGTCAGGCTTCTTGAGAACTCTGCATCTGACGACTTGTCTTCTGTGTAGATTTTCTGAGTTTTGCAGGATCTTGATTGTTTTCTTCAATCTTCTTATGCTACTCTTTTCTAGTCTAACTACTCCTTACTTGTATAAATAAACTCCTGGGGTACCATGTGGTGTTCTTTGTGTTGCTAAATTCAGGATGGTTGGCATAGTGTTCACAAAGACCACAAAATAGCTTGAACTTGAACAAAACTATAAATTTATTAACACTACTAATTTGGATTCGACAAATACTCCTAAATAATACACAGTAGACTATTAAGCTGTACTCATTTACAACTAATCTCTATACTGTTGTCACTATGATCTGCTCTTACTCACACTATTTTTACTTCTGTCCGTCTTTAGCTAACTCCTGCACTATTCTCTCCCACAAGGCTTAGCATCAATGCCTTACTTACTTGCAGCTGTAGCTCCCTTTAGTGGCTATTCTAGATATTTCATTAACCCTTGTAGTTCTTACATTTATAATAATACCATATACATATTGACCTAAAAGGTTCTCCTGCATACATTTTAAGAAATCCACTCCATCGAAGCCTTTAACATTATTACTATCCCAATTAATGTTGGAAAAGTTGAAATCACTTCATATAATTACTCCATTGTTATTATTTTTACACACCTCAATGAATTGCGCACATATTTGCTCCTCAGTTTCCCGGTGACCATCTGGGGGCCTATAATAAACACCGAGCAATGTGGCTGTCGCTTTTTTATTCCAAAGCCCCACACACAAAGCTTCATATGATGCCCCCGCCAAGATTTGGTGTGCCATCTACCGGCTGTGTTGCGCACGAAAGGCGGCGTAGCCGGTAAATGCTGGGAGCTCCCTCACCATGCCCCGCGAGATCTAACGTGATCTCATGAGATTTTACAATCTGAATCCCACCCACTGTAGGCAGGATCAGTCTTTAGCAAATTTGCTTATTAGAGAGAGACAGCTAGTCTCACTCTAATATGCACTCCCCTGATCTACCTGAGGCGTTGGGATCAAACCCCCTCACCTTAGAGCGATCGCCAGTCAATGCTCGTCCCCACAAACTGGGACCAGACGGAATGGCACTTGTGAGGATTTCCCAGTGGATCGAAGGCCCCCAGGTGTTTGTCCTCTGGGCAGGGTGGAATCTTGGAACTGCTGGTGCCACCTAGGCACCTTGACACTGCCAGCATGGCACCATGGCACTTCCACCTTGGTGCCAGCCTGGCACTGCCAAGGTGTCCAGGTTGGACTGTCAGGCTAGCAGTGCCAAGGTGCCAGCTTGACATTTTTCCCACGGCAGGGATTGGGCCTGGTGACATGAGGTGCAGGGGGGCCCCAAGAACCCCCTTGTCGGTGATTTGGGGCTTTGGGGAGGTTCGGGGTTATGCCTTGTGGTGAGGTGTAAAAGAGATCAGGACGCCATTTTAAAATGTCTAAGTACGGCATAATTCACCGGGAAACACCCGGCTAAACACACTCATCACAGGACTCTGTTCCAATTTTGTTAGATTGTGCCTATCATCTCTCCTTACTGCATTAATGGACTCCTTAACTAATAATGCAATTTCTCCTCCTCTTTTACCCCTCTTTATCTCACCTGAAGTTTCTATGTGCCGGGATGTTGAAGTGCCAAACCTGCTCCTGCCTCACCTACATCTCCATGATGGCTACTACATCACAATTCCACTTATCTATTCTCATGCTTAACTCATTAATTTTACTTGTAATTCTCCTGTCTTTAAAGTAGAGGCCATCCAGCCTAGCCTTACTCCCTTGAAACATAATACAGCTGTATTCCCTCTGAATTGACTGCTTTCCCGTATTCTGCTAAGTCCCTATTCTGCTACCAGTCTGTGTCCCCCTCCTCCTGCTGAATTAGTTCTAAACTCTTCCCAACAGCACTAGCAAACCCGCCAACAAGGATTTTAGACCCGCTGTGGTTAAGAGGTATACTGACCCACTTGTACAGGACCCACCTTCCCCAGAAACAGTCCCAGTGACCCAGGAATCTAAAACCCTCCCTCCTGCACCAACTCTTAAGCTTTAAGATTTCCCCCTCCCCGTTCAGGATGCCTTGCAGCTGTTAAGTGACATCCCGGACCCTGGTACCAGAGAAGCAACACACCTTCCTGGAGTCACATTGACGGCCACAGCAACACCTATCTGTTCCCCTGACTATTGTTATAGGCCAGGATTTAGAGAACCCCAAAGTGTATCATGGAGTTCACCTGACCCACAACTTTTAATAGATTATGGTATGGGGAGCACACGGCCCACTCTACAGGTGTGCGACAGCAGAAATCGAAAAGTATGTTTTAAAAGCAAAAGAATGTTTATTCTATGAACTCAAGTTAACCTTTTTAAAACATACAGTGGACATCTTAGTAACCATTAATTCAAATACAACCCCCAAAGAATACAACACTAAGTAATGCTTATGCTGTCCTTTTAATATCCAGAAGACTTACAAAAGAAACACCTTTTCACAGAAGCACATCAGATTAAAGTCACTACTGAAAACATTTATAATTCTGAATTCACCAAATGATCAAGTGATAGTCTTTTCATGGCAGAGAGATCAACAGTACAGCTGCTCTGTCTGGCTTCAGCTCCCATACTGAAAACGAAACCTAAAACACACATTGCAGCAAACAGCCTAAAATGAAAGTAAAAAGCTGACAGACAGCCCAGCTCCACCAACTCTCTGCACTGCAGTAGTAAACACCCATTTCTTAAAGGTACTCTCACTACAGATATTTATACACACCCATTTATAAACACTCATTTCTTAAAGGTACTCTCACATGTCACCTCCCCCCAAGAAAAGAAAATAAACCATCAACTTCAAGATGGTTTCATTTTTCACCTTTTCAATATCCTTTAAGAAATGCACAGAGTAAATATACTTTTTTGTTTAAAAAAAAACAATACACGCAAACAGGCATACTAATATAGTCCATTTTTGATCTTCTTCCTCCAACTGAAATCCTTTCTGATTGACCGTCTCTTTGAACAAGAAGGTCTCTGCACGATCGGTCCATTTCGCTACGCCTCGGCATTTCTCTTTAAAGTCAGATACTTCAGTTCAATCTGATCGCAGAGTCCCTTGCAATTCTCCAATACAGGAGCATTGGTTATCACAGCTTTCAGGCAGTCAAATGCCTGTTGAAAGTCCGCTGCCCACTGAAATGTTCGACATTTCTTCAGCAAGTCCATCAGTGGAGCAATCACGCCACAAACCTTTTGCACAAACGTTCGATCAAATCCACTCATGCCAAGAAATCGCATTATTTGCCTTTCGTCTTGAGGTTTTCATAAACTCCTGAATAACTGTTGGTTTCACATCCCGTGTGACCATTCGCCCCTGTCCATTTGTATGGCCAAGGAAAGAGACTTGGGCATTTCGAAATTCACTTTTGGCTAGGTTTATCACCAATCCCGCCTCCTGAAGTCGATCGAATAACTCCATCAGATGTTCTAAATGTTCCTTCCATGTCTGGCTGAAAATTACCAGATCGTCGATGTATACCGCACAATTGGGTAATACCGAAACGTAGAACATAGAACATAGAACAATACAGCGCAGTACAGGCCCTTCGGCCCATGATGTTGCACCAAAACAAAAGCCATCTAACCTACACTATGCCATTATCATCCATATGTTTATCCAATAAACTTTTAAATGCCCTCAATGTTGGCGAGTTCACTACTGTAGCAGGTAGGGCATTCCACGGCCTCACTACTCTTTGCGTAAAGAACCTACCTCTGACCTCTGTCCTATATCTATTACCCCTCAGTTTAAAGTTATGTCCCCTCGTGCCAGCCATTTCCATCCGCGGGAGAAGGCTCTCACTGTCCACCCTATCCAACCCCCTGATCATTTTGTATGCCTCTATTAAGTCTCCTCTTAACCTTCTTCTCTCCAACGAAAACAACCTCAAGTCCATCAGCCTTTCCTCATAAGATTTTCCCTCCATACCAGGCAACATCCTGGTAAATCTCCTCTGCACCCGCTCCAAAGCCTCCACGTCCTTCCTATAATGCGGTGACCAGAACTGTACACAATACTCCAGATGCAGCCGTACCAGAGTTCTGTACAGCTGCAACATGACCTCCCGGCTCCGGAACTCAATCCCTCTACCAATAAAGGCCAACACTCCATAGGCCTTCTTCACAACCCTATCAACCTGGGTGGCAACTTTCAGGGATCTATGTACATGGACACCTAGATCCCTCTGCTCATCTACACTTTCAAGAACTTTACCATTAGCCAAATATTCCGCATTCCTGTTATTCCTTCCAAAGTGAATCACCTCACACTTCTCTACATTAAACTCCATTCGCCACCTCTCAGCCCAGCTCTGCAGCTTATCTATATCCCTCTGTAACCTGCTACATCCTTCCACGCTATCGACAACACCACCGACTTTAGTATCGTCTGCAAATTTACTCACCCACCCTTCTGCGCCTTCCTCTAGGTCATTGATAAAAATGACAAACAGCAACGGCCCCAGAACAGATCCTTGTGGTACTCCACTTGTGACTGTACTCCATTCTGAACATTTCCCATCAACCACCACCCTCTGTCTTCTTTCAGCTAGCCAATTTCTGATCCACATCTCTAAATCACCCTCAATCCTCAGCCTCCGTATTTTCTGCAATAGCCTACCGTGGGGAACCTTATCAAACGCTTTGCTGAAATCCATATACACCACATCAACTGCTCTACCCTCATCTACCTGTTCAGTCACCTTCTCAAAGAACTCAATAAGGTTTGTGAGGCATGACCTACCCTTCACAAAGCCATGCTGACTATCCCTGATCATATTATTCCTATCTAGATGATTATAAATCTTGTCTCTTATAATCCCCTCCAAGACTTTACCCACTACAGACGTGAGGCTCACCGGTCTATAGTTGCCGGGGTTGTCTCTGCTCCCCTTTTTGAACAAAGGGACCACATTTGCTGTCCTCCAGTCCTCTGGCACTATTCCTGTTGCCAATGATGACATAAAAATCAAAGCCAAAGGTCCAGCAATCTCTTCCCTGGCCTCCCAGAGAATCCTAGGATAAATCCCATCAGGTCCCGGGGACTTATCTATTTTCAGCCTGTCCAGAATTGCCAACACCTCTTCCCTACGTACCTCAATGCCATCTATTCTATTAGCCTGGGGCTCAGCATTCTCCTCCACAACATTATCTTTTTCCTGAGTGAATCCTGACGAAAAATATTCATTTAGTATCTCGCCTATCTCTTCAGACTCCACACACAATTTCCCATCCCTGTCCTTGACTGGTCCTACTCTTTCCCTAGTCATTCGCTTATTCCTGACAGACCTATAGAAAGCTTTTGGGTTTTCCTTGATCCTTCCTGCCAAATACTTCTCATGTCCCCTCCTTGCTCGTCTTAGCTCTCTCTTTAGATCCTTCCTCGCTACCTTGTAACTATCCATCGCCCCAACTGAAACTTCACACCTCATCTTCACATAGGCCTCCTTCTTCCTCTTAACAAGAGATTCCACTTCCTTGGTAAACCACGGTTCCCTCGCTCGACACCTTCCTCCCTGCCTGACAGGTACGTACTTATCAAGAACACGCAGTAGCTGATCCTTGAACAAGCCCCACTTATCCAGTGTGCCCAACACTTGCAGCCTACTTCTCCACCTTATCCCCCCCAAGTCACGTCTAATGGCATCATAATTGCCCTTCCCCCAGCTATAACTCTTGCCCTGCGGTGTATACTTATCCCTTTCCATCATTAACGTAAACGTCACCGAATTGTGGTCACTGTCCCCAAAGTGCTCTCCTACCTCCAAATCCAACACCTGGCCTGGTTCATTACCCAAAACCAAATCCAACGTGGCCTCGCCTCTTGTTGGCCTGTCAACATATTGTTTCAGGAAACCCTCCTGCACACACTGTACAAAAAACGACCCATCTATTGTACTCGAACTATATCTTTTCCAGTCAATATTTGGAAAGTTAAAGTCTCCCATAATAACTACCTTGTTACTTTCGCTCTTATCCAGAATCATCTTCGCCATCCTTTCCTCTACATCCCTAGAACTATTAGGAGGCCTATAAAAAACTCCCAACAGGGTGACCTCTCCTTTCCTGTTTCTAACTTCAGCCCATACTACCTCGGAAGAAGAGTCACCATCTAGCATCATCTCCGCCACCGTAATACTGCACTTGACTAGCAGCGCCACACCTCCCCCTCTTTTGCCTCCTTCTCTGAGCTTACTAAAACACCTAAACCCCGGAACCTGCAACATCCATTCCTGTCCCTGCTCTATCCATGTCTCCGAAATGGCCACAACATCGAAGTCCCAGGTACCAACCCATGCTGCCAGTTCCCCTACCTTGTTTCGTATACTCCTGGCATTGAAGAAGACACACTTCAAACCACCTACCTGAACACTGGCCCCCTCCTGCGACGTCAAATCTGTGCTCCTGACCTCTATACTCTCATTCTCCCTTACCCTAAAACTACAATCCAGATTCCCATGCCCCTGCTGCATTAGTTTAAACCCCCCCAAAGAGCACAACAAATCTCCCCCCCAGGATATTTGTGCCCCTCAGGTTCAGATGTAGACCATCCTGTCTGTAGAGGTCCCACCTTCCCCAGAAAGAGCCCCAGTTATCCAGAAATCTGAATCCCTCCCGCCTGCACCATCCCTGTAGCCACGTGTTTAAATGCTCTCTCTCCCTATTCCTCATCTCACTATCACGTGGCACGGGCAACAACCCAGAGATAACAACTCTGTTTGTTCTAGTTTGTTCAAGAAACTTTTAGTTAACCGTTGAAATGTGGGGGGGGGTGCGTTTTTCATGCCAAATGGCATAACTTTGAATTGGTATATACCATCTGGAGTCACAAAAGCTGAAATCTCCTCCGCCCTTTCGGGTAAAGGTAGCTGCCAGTAACCTTTAAGTAAATCCAGTTTGGAAATAAAAGCTGAGTGTCCCACTTTCTCAATGCAATCCTCCAAACGTGGGATAGGATAAGAGTCCGTTCTTGTAACTGCATTAACCTTTCTATAGTCCTCATACAACCGTTGGGTACCATCTGGTTTAGGTACCACCACTATGGGTGAGCTCCATTGGCTGCAACCCACTTCAATTATGCCATTTTTAAGCATACTCTCAATCTCTTTGTTAACCTGTGCCAATTTTAAAGGGTTAAGTCTGTACGTATGTTGTTTGATTGGAACAGCATTTCCCACATCTACATCATGTATAGTCATTTTAGTACTTCCCAATTATATCTCTCCTAACTTGCCCATGTGACATCAATAACTCTTTCAGGTCAGTTTGTTTTTGCTCTGGAAGGTAACTCAATTTATCCCAATTTTTAAGAACACCCTCATTTTCCAATTTAATTTGAGGTATGTCAAATTCACAGTCATCTGGAGTTGGTTTGTCACTTTGCGTTAGAATCATTAAAACCTCCTCCGTTTTCTCTCCTTCACTTTCAAAATACCTTTTAAGCATATTCACATGACACACTCGATGAGTCTTCCTTCTAATCTGGTGTTTTTACCACATACTTCACCTCACTTAATTTCCTTTCAATCTGAAAAGGCCCACAAAACCTAGCTTTTAAAGGTTCATCCACCACTGGTAACAATACTAAAACTTTATCTCCACTGGCAAACCTACGAACTTTGGATTTCTTGTCCACTACCCGTTTCATCACATTTTGTGCAACTTTTAAATGTTGTCTTGCCAATTGACCTGCTCTATTTAATTGTTCCCTAAAATTTGACACGTGATCCAATAATGTAATTTCCGATTTCTCACTCACCAATTTTTCCTTAATCAATTTAAGTGGTCCTCTTACCTCATGAACAAAAATTAGTTCAAAAGGACTAAATTTGGCTGACTCATTAGGTGCATCCCTAATTGCAAACAGTACGAATGGAATTCCTTTATTCCAATCCTCTGGATAAACATGGCAATAAGCCCTCAACATTGTCTTTAATGTCTGATGCCACCTTTCTAATGCTCCCTGCGATTCTGGATGGTACGCAGTTGATTTAAATTGTTTTATTCCAAAGCTATCGATAACGTCTTTGAATAACCTTGAGGTAAAATTTGATCCTTGATCCGATTGTATTACTGTGGGTAGTCCATATCTAGTAAAGAATTGAAGTAACTCCTCCACAATCTTTTTAACTGTAATATAACATACTGGAATGGCCTCTAGAAACCTAGTGGAGACATCCATTATAGTCAAAAGAAATTGATTCCCACTTTTTGTTTTAGGAAGCGGTCCTACGCAATCAATTAGGACCCTTGTAGAAGGTTCCTCAAATGCTGGATTGGGTATTAAGGGCGCTGGTTTTATCACCACTTGAGGTTTCCCTTTCACTTGACATGTGTGACATGATTGACAAAATTTAACTACATCTTTATGTAGTCCAGGCCAATAAAAAATTTTGGATTTTAGCTTGAGTTTTCCTTATTCCCAAATGACCTCCCACTGGTACCTCATGTGCAACTAGCAACACCTCCTTTCTCTACCCTACCAGCAATACTACTTGATGAACTTCTGCCCACTTTTCACCCGCCTGCATATGTAAAGGTCTCCATTTTCTCATCAAGGCATTACGTTTACGGTAATAACACTCTGGTATATACATAGATTTCTCTTCCGCGTATGCTTTCTGATACATCCGTTTTATTTCTATATCTTTTTGTTGTAACTCCGCCAATTTTCCTGAACTAAAAATATCCGCCTCATCCTCCACCTGTTCTTGTTCTTTTTCAACCATCTGATCAAAAATCGTTTCTGATAATTGCACTTCAATGTCATCTTCACTCTTTGATTTCTCCTCTTGCCTCAACCTGTGACTTTGCGACCTTATTACTACACAATCCGGAAAAATCCCAGGATATTCGTCCTTCAACACTTCAGTTGTCTGATTTTCTACTGGCTTATCAACCACAGTAGGCATCACACCCACCTGCGATCCAGCTATATCATTACCCAAGATAAACTGTATTCCTGGACAAGATTGTTTCTCTATTACTCCTACTACCACTTTGCCACTCTTCACTGGACTTTCCAACCTTACCTTATATAATTGAACACGACTCTCACCCTGAATTCCACATATTACCACCTTTTCTGGCAACATTCTACCCAAACTACATAACTCCTCATCTCTTACCATTAAAGATTGACTAGCTCCCGTATCTCTTAAAATTGTGACTTCTTTACCTGCTGCTCCTGATACACATGAGTAAACTTTACCCACACAAGTAAATACTTTAAAGACATCTGGCACCTTATCAATCACCTCTTGATCAGGCTGTACAATCTTTTACACCTCCTTCTCTTCACTTGGGCTTTCCTTTACCTCTTTAACAAACCCCACCGTCTTATTCTGTTTTACCAGTGCTTTTCTTCAACCACCAACACTGTGACTTTACATGGCCTAGTTTATTACAGTGAAAACATTTGAAACTTTTCATTTCTTTTCCACCATCCTGGATTTCTTTTTTAGTGTGAGGTACACTCTCCTTATTATCTCCCATCAGATCACCTTTACCTTTACCACTTGAGTATTTCTCATGTCCCCAGTTCCTATCCCTCACCGGCTGAAACTGATGTCGGAAACCAAGCTTTGATTTATGAACTAATTCATAATCATCTGCCATTTCTGCTGCTAATCTTGCAGTTTTAACCCTTTGTTCTTCCACATGAGTTCTCACTACATCAGGAATTGAATATTTAAACTCCTCCAAAAGTATAATTTCTCTGAGAGCTTCATACTTTTGGTCTATTTTCAAAGCCCTTATCCACCTATCAAAATTACTCTGTTTGAGCCTTTCAAACTCCATGTATGTTTGACCAAATTCTTTCCTTAAATTTTGAAACCTTTGTCTGTAGGCTTCAGGCACTAGTTCATATGCACCTAAGATGGATTTTTTTCACCTCCTCATACGTCCCAGATACCTCCTCTGGTAGTGATGCAAACACTTCACTAGCTCTACCTACCAGCTTTGTTTGAATCAGTAATACCCACATGTCCTGTGGCCATTTCATCTGTTTAGCTACCTTCTCAAATGAAATGAAAAAGGCTTCCACTTCCTTCTCGTCAAACCTTGGCAATGCTTGGACACATTTAAATAGATCCTCACCCAGCCTTTGACTATGACGCTCTTTCTCACTATCCTCATCACTATCGTGGACGGCCTGGTGGTCACACATTCTCTTCCTTCCCCAAGTCCCTTCAGCTGCAGTGCATTTCATTTACCCAGAGGAAAACAATTCAGGGAATCTTTGTAAGATCAGTTTTGATGGCCCATTTTATAACATCATACAACCCACTTTGAAAACTACTGGTTTAAGGCAAATATCTGCAATTAAGTATCACTTTCTCATTTCATAAAACTACAATATTATCAGTTATTCCACAGCTATTTGGCACTGCCCCTCTAAATAAAGTGTTGCTCAAAATTTTAGGCACAACTATCTTTTTTGGCTACTGATTTCTAAGCAATGTAGGAAATATCAATATTTCCAGGCTTTCTTCCCAAACCCACAATATCTACTTTCATTTCTTGAGTCATTTTCCTCTTTTGTTTCTCGTGGAACAGTTGGCTTTATAAAAAGAATTGTTACTTATCCTGACTACAATGCTTTACCTCACAAAAATCGGTAATTTCTATTGGAAGAACTAATTATTTCTTTTGTATTTTCCAATACCACAATTTTTCATGTAAGAGCTGCCTGTAAATCAAATTGCTCTTAACATACAAATCATTGCAAATTTTAAACTAAATACTGAACAAAATTAAAATGGGTTAAAATATAGAGTGGAATCTTGTGCTCTCACTCGTGACAAGTTTGCTGGTGTGGTAGCATTTAATTGGGAGACAGGGGGCGGGATTCTCCGAGCCCACGCCAGGTCAGAGAATCGCCGGGGGGGGGTGAGTGAGGGCGCGCGAATCCCGTCACGCCGTTCCGATGCCGGGCAGCTGATTCTCTGGCGACCATAGAATCGGCGCCAATCGCCACGGCGCCGATCGGGGGCTGTTGAAAGCGGCCCCCGCAGCGATTCTCCGTGCTCGATGGGACGAGTGCCCGCCGAGTTCTGCCGGCGTCGTTTGCGTATGGTCCTACCCGGTGGGACCTAGGCGTTCTGGCTGTGGGGGCCGTCCTGGTGGGGGGGAGGGGGGGGGGGGGCGGGGGGAGCCGACTCCAGGGGGGGCCTTCATGGTGGCTTGCGATCGGGGGCAACCAATCGGCGGGCGCGCTCATTCGGGAGGGGGGGGCTATGTTCCTCCACACCAGGCCCCTGTAGGGCTCCACCATGTTGCCTGGGGGGCCACGTGGAGACAGCCGTGGCGTGCATGCGCGGACATGCGCCGGCCGTGTAGAGCCGACTTTCGGCATTGGAGCAGCACACAGCACTCCGGCAATGTGCTAGCCCCCCAGGAAGGCGAGAATGACTGGGCCTGGAGGCCCGTTGACGCCGACCCGCTCGCGCCGGTTTTGACGCAGGCATCAACACATGGCCGGGATTTCGGAGAATCCCGGCCAGGGTTTTGATTGTGGATCAACTGCAATTTTCCCATCTCTACTTGAGCTAAGGCTGTGGTCTGAAGGCCCATGGATGGCCCACCTGCCTTGCTATCAATTGAGATTCCACCCTTCTCCCATAATCCTGCCGGCAGGATTAATGACGGGCGGTGTGAATTCAGCAGGAGACCCAAAAATCAATGTCACGCCAGCATGAAATTACTGCAGGATTTTCCGATGCTACCCGCCATGGCAGATCGGGACTCCCGCTGGAGACCGCATGCGCATGATACTAATTTACAGCCCGCTAATGTCCAGAACAAATTTGGATCAATTTGGAATGCAGCAGTCGGGACTTCCGGTGGCCGCAGCGACTGTGGACCTTGGAACACTAAAGCAATGGGTGGAGGGAGTATCTTTGAGGTTCAGTGTCTTTGAGGAGGTCCATTTTCCAGCCTCGGTGTTCCTTGACGTCCATCTTCTTTCTTCAAACAGTCTATTTCCTTCAAAAGTGGGTCAGTGTTGCTGGATACCTTTTCAGTATGACATCCGGGTATAACAGCTGGACTCATGCCATCAACCCCCCCCCTCCCCCCCCACCCATGCATAATTAATTACTCCAAAGTCCGAAGATACGTCATATTTTCCTGTCGACCTCCACAGTGCGAAACACTCCCCATCCTTGCCACAAGACTTCGTCCCGGATGGTAGAATTCCACCCATAAGATTAGATTTTCCAGCACTATTTGATCTTCTGGTTCCACTGGAGGTGAGCTCCTATGGCAGGTTCCTTGCACACCATATAAAGTGCCATAGACATCGGCAGGACCGTAAGACAAGCTGTTTCCATCGTCAGAAAACATGTTGTGGGGATGGGGAAATCCCGGCTATGGGGTAGAGATGCAGTTGATCTCTGACAAAATTCCCAGTGAACGACACTTCATGCTGGATGCAAAAATAAGTTAAATATTACTTCACAGGAAGCTAAATAAAATAAGGAGTTCTGGCATATTAGTCAATTTCAAGTACAGATTGAGTTTTGCTAACAGAATAAACATTAAAAATGAATGACTCTATAAAGTTGATTGATGCTGGGTCTTTAAATCATGTTACAACAACTTTCCTTAAATCAATTCATTGTATAGAGCTCAAGATTACTTTCCCATTTCTCTTTGAAGTACTCTTTGTCGAATTCAACCCCAATACGCCCATTTTGAAAAACAAAACAAAACTTTTATGAGGTGAACAAATGTTTGTAAAGCACAGTTGAAACATTGTAATACATTTTAGCCTGAAGCAATGCTTCTCATTGTTCAGTCAATGAGGCTGCTAACCAAGCAGGCATTCACTCTACTGTGAAATAAGCAATTGCCCATGCCAAACAAAACAACACTCTTATAGCTGCTAACATATTTCAAAACAAAAACATTTTGAGGTAGAGATGCCTTTGCATTTTATAGGCTTTTGGGCAGGAAATCAGCATTCTACTTACCAATTTTGCAGTGGGTCCTCATGCGCATTAATTGTAGACACAAAACGTGACTGATTTAGATATAAAACAGGCATCCCTCAAGGCTACCTGAAATGAACACTGGAAACAAATAGGCTACCAGTTCTTGAATTAGAAATCCTTCTGGAAAGTAGTGCCTGAGAATGTTTTGTTTTCTCATTCTTATGCTTGCCTAGAGAAACATTGAGCTAACACTCGAGAGGCTAACTGCTGCAGCGGTACTTGTGATTCCACCATTACTGGAAAATCTCTGGAAAATCGCTTTGTCCACTGCCAATTGTTGATGTTTGTTGACTTTTGTGTATTTTGAAGATTTTCTGGAGAAGAAACTGTGGTGATATGCATCACTGTAAATACACAAGGGTTAATGTAGATACACTTGGACTGAGTAAACACTAGAGGGAGCACCAGAGACATCATGACACACAGACATTCAACCAATAGTAAGATAGAACACGACCAATGGGCAGTCAAGACACCCAGAGGTAACACTACCACAAGTGGGCAACCCTTATAAAAAGACAGGTCACACATGCTCTTTCTCTTTCCATAGGCGACACTCAGAGAGACAGGGGCAGATCAGGAAGCATCACACCCACCGCATGTATTAGAGCAGACTGGTTAGTTAGATTGAGTTACTATAACAAGATCAGCAGGAGAGTCGAACTCAAGTAGGAGAATTGTTAACTGTTCAATAAATGTGTTAAAGCTATCTCCAAGTCTGAACCTTCCTTTGTCAGAGTATCCATCAAGGAAGCAGCTTATGCTATATGAAAAAGCATAACACAACATGGTTCCAGGAGTGCCCTGTTGAATCTCTATAGTTCAACTCAACAAATCCGTGACTACCAGCAACAGCACCCAGGCAAGATGTTCGAGATTCCAGTTCCACAGCAGCTCAGGTACCACGGCAATCTCAGTGCAAACTAGCGTGCGTTCAGACAGAGATTTGAGATCTACCTGGTAGCGTCCGACCTAGATGGCGTGGCGGATGCAGAGAAAATAAAGCTTCTGCTCACCATTGCGGGTGCAAGAGTAGCAGAAATCTTCAAGACCTTCAAATACTCAAAAGGGCAAGACAAGAGGAACTTCCAGACAGTCCTGGACAAATTTGAAACCTACTGCGAGGAAAACACAAGAGAGAACGGCAAAAGAGGCGCCAATACTCACCACGAGGCGAAGGTAAGCCTGCAAATACAGAAAACGGCAGGTTTGATTGGCAACCATCTTGGGAAAGGAGCCGTACATGCGCAGTTCCCCAAAAGAAGCGTACCGGCAAAACAGTGTATTGCGCATGCACGAGAAGCCGCGCATGCGCAGTTGCGAAAACGGCGCAAAGTAAAGGAACAGCGATCTGCGCATGAGCAATCATTCCTACGCTCTACGTCACCAGCTTCATGACGTCAGAGGCCCCGGACCACGCCCACTTAAAGGGGAAATGTCCCAAAACAGTGAAAAAAAAATTTAAAGCTGAAAAACACAATTCTTTCACCTGGAACGACAGCATAATGCCTGAACTTCGACCAGTAGCTGAAAGTAACCTCCGCAGAACCCTGCAACATGCAGTTAGCACCGCCCAAAGAGATGATTTAGTCCTTGAAGACTACGACTCAGACGTTGCTTTCTTCTTTGGACATCGCGAGCACAATGACAGCCCCGACACAAAAAGTGATGATATGGTCCTTGAAGTCTACGACTCGGAAGATGATTTCATCATTGGACGTGGCGACCTCAGTACCAAATCCGAACCGCAACGAGATGTGTTCCACGGTGAAGAATCCGACACTGACATGGGAGAGTTCTTTGGATTTGAGGATCCTCAGCCCAACACAGACGACATCATAACCCAGAAGTACAGGATTCTGCTGCGGCCTGACACCAAGAGACGGAGAACAGTACAAGCCCACAGAGAGCGGCCTGACACCAAGAGTCAGAGAGCGGTACAAGCCCACAGAGAGCGGCCTGATGCCAAGCGACAGAGAGAAGTACAAGCCCACAGAGAGTGACCTGACACCACACCAGTGGTCCACGCACCACGAACAGTGCTCCACGCACCACAAAGAGTCCCCGACTCCACACAGAGAGTGGTCCACGCACCACGGCGGAGAGTCCCCGACTCCACACAAAAGGTGGTCCACGCACCACGAAGAGTCCCCGAATCCGCACAGAGAGCGATGAAAGACTCCACAGCGCAACCACTGCACGTCTCCACACAGAGAACACAGAAAGACTCCATAGCGAGACCACTTCACGACTCCGTTGAGAGCGCACAGATCGACTCCACAGCGAGACCACTGCATGTCTCCACACAGGGAACGATGCCAGACTCCACAGAGAGAGCGATACAAGCCTCCACAGCGAGCTCCACGATGAAAGCAACGCAAGACACCAGAGCGCAGTCCTTGCATGATCAAGACCATGAAGGTCTAGTAACCTCATCTGAGCAACCAGCAGCAGACGATTGCAAGTCTGCCACGCTCAAGTGAACAGTGAGAAGACTACGACAGTCGACCACGCTCACGTGAACAACAAAGCGACTATGACAGTCCACCCAGATTATTTGAGCAACCAGAAAAAGACTCTGACAGTCTACCCAACTCATCTAACCGACAAGAAGACATTGAAGGTCTAC
This sequence comes from Scyliorhinus torazame, assembly GCF_047496885.1. Lineage (NCBI taxonomy): Eukaryota > Metazoa > Chordata > Chondrichthyes > Carcharhiniformes > Scyliorhinidae > Scyliorhinus > Scyliorhinus torazame. Next base: position 225,243,246 of record NC_092712.1, read on the forward strand.
CCACTGTATGTGCGACAAGTGACAAAGGCTTCACAATTCCCATTCCAGATGTGCGACATCTCAGCGAGACTGACAGACCTCAGCTAGTATGTACAGAGGCTACTAGTGACTCCAGCGACACCACGTTAATTCAAACCTCGTCCATTCGAGCCTCTCCACAAGAAAATGCATTTCTGAACATTTTGACTCCGGACAGGGAGCATCAAGACACCTCAGATGATTCAAGTGACACCTCAGATGATTCAAGTGATCCTGAAAGGACTCCAGACGGGGAGCAACGACAAGCCAAAGATGATTCAAGTGAACCGGACATGACTCCAGACGGGGAGCGCCGAGGAATCAGAGACGGCACGCTCAATGCAACAGCAGATGCCACAAAGGACACTGACACAAGTAACTTTCTGAAGGACTCGAAATCTCCACTCGGTGTGGTCATTGAGCGCAACAAACACAACAAAACCTACAAAAACAACAACAAAGACAACAACAAGAAGCGTACCAAAGGCACCAACGTTGACAACAAGCATGACAAAAACAACAACAATGGGACGACTGGTACGACATGGTACAACTCTGCAAATGCAGGACAATGTAACAGCACAGCTCCTAGCACTGGCAAGAGCACAGCCATACCATGGCATGACAGCAAATTTCACCGTTTCAAGTTTGCTCACTAGACAAGCCAACCAGCTTTCAAGGCAGATGAGTTTGCTCCACTACGAACACACAACCCAGCTTTCAAGGTAGATGACATACTGCACCAATATCGCAATCACAAGAAACAGTCCAGGTTGGACGACACAGATTACATACTGCATCGCTACCACAAGCAGAGAAAAAAAAGAGTCCAAATCAGACAACAAAGTGCTTTGACCATTTGCACACATCCTGATTACTTCTTGGTTCCTTAAGCACAGGAACACTAATGGCGTTCACAAGGAAATGCCACCATCAACATCACCACTTCATCAACAAAACAAGAAAGCCACTCGACCATATTAATGCATGAACTTTGGACTCATACATATTATTTGGTATTGTATAACCATCACTGTCATCATGATTTGTACAAGTCTTATCTACCTGTTTTGTTCAATTTTCTTTAACACTGTACAGAAAATATGTAACATGAAAAAAGGGGGGAATGTGGTGATATGCATCACTGTAAATACACAAGGGGTTAATGTAGATACACTAGGACTGAGTAAACACTAGAGGGAGCACCAGAGACATCATGACACACAGACATTCAACCAATAGGTCAGTAAGATAGGACACGACCAATGGGCAGTCAAGACGCCCAGAGGTAACACTACCACAAGCGGGCTACCCATATAAAAGAACAGGGCACACATGCTCTTTCTCTTTCCATAGGCAACACTCAGAGAGACAGGGGCAGATCAAGAAGCAGCACACCCATCGCATGGATTAGAGCAGACTGGTTAGTTAGATTGAGTTACTATAACAAGATCAACAGGAGAGTCAAACTCAAGTAGGGGAATTGTTAATTATTCAATAAATGTGTTAAAGCTATCTCCAAGTCTGAACCTTCCTTTGTCAGAGTATACATCAAGGAAGCAGCTTATGCTACATGAAGAAGCATAACACAACAGAAATGTTGAAAGAAGCTGAGAAGAGACTATCAGAAAGAGATAGGACTGTTGAGATTAGTAGGATATTATTCCTAAAAAATAACATATATAGATACCTATAAATTAATGACTCAGACGTGTACAGGTTTTAAACTTTGCTGATGAAATTTAATGTAGAGAAGTATGAAGTGGTATATTTTGGTTGGAAGAATGAGGAGAGGCAATATAACAAAAAGGTATGCTAAATGAGTGCAGCAACAGAGGGACCTGGTGGTATCAATGCTCAAATTGATGAAGTTGGCATGGCAGTTTGAGAAAGCGTCTATAAGGCATATGGGATCCCAGGCTTTATAAACAGTGATTCAACCTCAATTAGACTACAGTGTGCACAGTTCTGGCTACAGCAGAAGAATAGATGTGAAGACTATAAAGATGGTGCAGAAAAGATTTGTGAGAGATTCCAGGAATGAGGGACTTTTGTTACATGGATAGGTTTGAGAAGCTGGGGTCCTGCCAGAGTCGATGGAGATAAACTGTTTCCATTCAACCAGAGGACACCAATGTAAGATGAATGGCAGAAAATGGTGAGACAAGGAAAAACATTTTTTTGTGTAGCAAGTGGTTAGAATCTGAATGCACTGTCTGAGACTGGTGGAGGCAGTTTTGATCATGGCATTCAAAAAGAAATTGGAAAGCACCTGAATTGAAACAATTTGCAGGGTGACATGGAAAGTGCAGGGGAGTGGGACTTGCTTTATTTCCCTTGCTGGGAGTTGGCACAGATACAACGGGCCGAATGGCCACCCTCTGTACTGTGCCCGTTCTATGATTCTATCTTAAGAATAAGGAACTCTCCACATGTGAATGTGAAGCCAACATTGCCTGACTTGAATTTTTTATTCTGGCTGTGGAAGTCCATTCCATGCTAATTCTTACCTCACTAGATAGAAGAAACAAGCCCACTACTTGAGGATAAATTCACATTTGGCACGTAGGAGTCCTTTTACGGAATCTTTTAAGGAGATGTTGATGGGAGTGCAAGACAGGCATGTGCCGGTAAAAAGGAAGGACAGGAAAGGCAGGATTCAGGAACTGTGGATGACCAGGCAAATTGTGAGTCTAGTCAAAAAGAAAAAGGATGCATACTTGAGGTCTAGGCAGTTAAAAACAGATGAAAGACTTGAAGGATACAAGGAAAGTAGAAAAGAGCTCAAGCAGGGAGTTAGGAGGGCATAAAGGGGTCACAAAATATCCTTAGCAGACAGGATTAAGGGGAATCCCAAGGCATTTTATATGTATATTAGGAACAAGAGGGTAGCTAGAGAAAGAATTGGTCTACTCAAGGACAAAGGAGTGAAATTACCTTTAGAACCAAAGGAAGTAGGTGAGGTCCTTAATGTGTATTTTGCATCGGTATTCACAAAGGAGAGGGACACGCTGATTAGTGGTGTCTCAGACGGATGTGTAAACACTCTAGACCAGTCGTTAATACAAGGGAGGAAGTGTTAGGTGTGTTAAAAAGCATTAAAGTAGACTAATCCCCAGGACCAGGTGGCATCTATCCCAGATTGCTGAAGGAGGCGAGAGATTAAATCGCTGGGCCTCTAACAGAAATCTTTGTGTCTCGTTGGCCACAGATGAGATCCCAGTGGATTGGAGGCTAGCCAATGTTGTATCGTTATTTAAGAAGGGTTGCAAAGATAACCCGAGTAATTAGAGGCCAGTGAGCTTGACGTCAGTGATAGTGAAATTGTTGGAAAAGTTTCTCAGAAACAGGATCGCTGCACATTTGGAAGTGAATGGCCTTATTAGCGACAGGTAGCATGGTTTTGTATGAGAGAGGTCATGTCTCACTAATTTAATTGAGTTTTTTGAGGAGGTGACAAAAATGATTGACGCGGGAAGGGCCATGGATGTTGTCTACATGGACTTTAGTGAAGCGTTTGATAAGGTCCCTCATGGCAGGTTGATGCAAAAGATTAAATCACATGGGGTCACGGGTGAACTAGCTGGATGGATTCAGAACTGGCTTGGCCATAAAAGACAGATGGTGGCACTGGAATTTTTCCGAATGGAGGTCTGTAACTAGTGGTGTTCCGCAGGGATCAGTGCTAGCACCTCTGCTGTTTGTAATATATATAAATGTCTTGGAAGAAAACATAGCGGGTCTGATTAGCAAGTTTGCAGATGATACTAAGATTGCAGGAGTTGTAGATAGTGATGAAGATTGTCAGAGATTGTCAGATAGGCTGCAAAATTGGGCGGAGAAATGGCAGATGGAATTTAACCCAGACAAATGCGAGGTGATGCATTTTGGTAGACCCAATTCAGATGGGAGCTATAAAATAAATGGCAGAACCATCAGGAGCATAGAGACACAGAGAGATCTGGGTGTGCAGGTCCACCGATTATTAAAAGTGGCAGCACAGGTGAAAATGGTGGTAAAGAAAGCACATGTCATGCTTGCCTTCATAGGATGGGGTATCGAGTATAAAAGCTTGAAAATTATGTTACAGTCACATAGAACATTGGTTAGGTCACATTTGGAATATTGTGTCCAATTCTGGTCACCGCATTACCAGAAGGATGTGGAGGCTTTGGAGAGAGTACAGAAAAGGTTTACCAGGCTGTTGCCTGGTATAGAGGGTATTAGCTATGAGGAGAGATTGAATAAACTGGGATTGTTTTCCCTAGAGAGATGGAGGCTGAGGGGCGACCTGATAGAGGTGGTTGAGGCAGAAACGTTAACGACCTTTAAGACTTATCTGCATAGGCACATGAACAGATGGGGTATAGAAGGATACAGGCAGTTGGTCTAGTTAGGACACATGATCAGCGCATGCTTGGAGGGCCGCAGGGCCTGCTCCTGTGCTGTATTGTTCTTTGTACTTTGTACTTCTTTGTACTTCATTTTGCTTATATATAAATTATTTTCCATGCTCAAGGCTAGTATCAGGGAATAATTCACCCAGGAGTCCATTCATCCCATTATGCTTGTGTTGGCTCTTAGAAAGAGCTGTCCAATGATTCCTATTCCCCTGTCTTTTCCCCATGCAATTTTGATCGGGCCAAATTGGTGCCTATAGTTCGCTGAAATTCTGATGATGAGGCCTGAGGACCAATTTAAGGAAGACATCAAAGCTCTCTAATCTGACATGCTGTTAATACAAAGAACAGTACAGCACAGGAACAGGCCCTTTGACCCTCCAAGCCAGTACCGGTCATCATACCATCCTAGGCCAAAACCCTGTGCTTCCACAACCTCCCCTTGCAACTCATTCCAGGCAATTACCACCCTCTGTTTAAGAAACCTGCCTCGTACATCTCCTCTAAACTTTGCCCCACGGACTTTAAATCTATACCTCCTGGTGACAGACCCCTCCACCCTGGAAAAGAGTGCTTGCCCATTTACTCTATCCATGCTCCTCATAATCTTGTAGTCCTCTATCAGGTCACGCCTCAACCTCGGTCGTTCTAATGAAAACAGTCCAAGTCACTCTACTATCCAATTTCTGCCTCAATGTTTGGAATATTGTACACCTCCACCAGAACAGGTTTGGTGGCAAGCTGGGAGCATTTAATCAGACAGGGGGGTGGCAGGTGGGTATCATGCAATCTTCCGCATACACCCCAAAATGGGGTAAATAAACCCAGGCATGTTTGCTCATGGGCCTCCGGAGGGGGCAGGGTTCCCTTATTCAGTGCCTTATTCTGGACCTGACATCAGGAAGAAAGAGGGACCACTGAGAGCTACCCTTCTGCCCTTGGAGAACAACCCCTTCCCCGCAACCCTCTTCCCGCCAGTACTCACCTCTGCCTGGGTACCTCCTCAACCCTAGGCTTCCGGGGGGTGTTGTATTGTAGCCACCAACCCATCTTCCTGGTGGCCCTTGTGAGTACTGAAGAGCTGGCAACCTCTGGTTGATCAGCAGCTCAGGTGGGCTGGACTCCCCCCCCCCCCCCCCGCCCCCCCCACAACCACCTCCCCACCCCCACCACCACAGGGATCCTTGATCCTGGGGGTGGCCCGCGCTGGCCTGTCAAGTGCCTGTGTGACAAAAGATGTGGCAGGCTTTCCCGAAAAGAGGCAACATAGGCATCTGAAGCCAACATCTGAAACCCTTGTTGCTTCCATAAGATTCCACCCAATGCTTGTGTTTTTAACATCTTAATTGTGCATTAATCATGACGCGAATACAATTACTGAGAATTGTATGTGTATATTAAGAAAGGGTAAAATATTCATAAAGTATTTTGTTGCCTCAGGTCAATTAATGCATTTTCATAACAATTACTGCATTTTTAGTTTTGGCTCCATGCATAATTAAGAGGCAAACTTAAAATTAGATTGCGATTTGGCACCTGATCGGAATACGCACCCTCAGATGGGAATACACAGATTCTTCCAGCATTGAGCCATATAATATCAACGGTGTCCACAGGCTCATGGTTCAAGTTGTCCTTTGGTATAAGGAGCCAAATACCTGTGTGGCAGTGCAATTTCACGAATATGCTAAACCTGTGATCTCCAGCAGAGATAGCTGCACCAAGAGGCCACAAATAGGGCAAGTGGTGTCAGCATATGCACCCCTCTTCCGCCCCCTCCTCCCTCTCTATTTATATTTCAGTCAGGGTCTCAGTATTTCTCAGGCAGACTCTACATTAGTTGTTGAGTGGGCTGGTAAGTATATTTTTGGTTAGCACCCTGAACCATTGATATTCTGCAAGAATGTTGATGTGGAAATTTTTGCCTCCCCTGGTCATGCCTCCTTCTATGCCACTTGAGTTGTTTGGGTAAGGGCAGGCTTTTCAGATTGTTAGAAATGTTCAAGGCCTGGGGCGGGATTCCCCTCTACCCGTTGGGGCGGGGAGTCCCGGCGGGATGGAGTGGTGTGAAACACTCCGGCGTCGGACCGCCCCAAAAGGTGCGGATTTCTCCGCACCTTTAGGGGCCAAGCCCTCACCTTGAGGGGCTAACCCCGCGCTGGAGTGGTTGACGCGCTGCCAGCCAGCGGGAAAGGCGTTTGGCGCCATGCCAGCCGGGGCCGAAAGGACTTCGTCGGGCGGCGGAAGTCCGCGCATGCGCGGGAGCGTCAGCGGCTGCTGATGTCATCCCCGCGCATGCGCAGGGCAGGTGTCGCTTCCGCGTCGGCCATGGTGAAGACTGTGGCCGAGGCGGAGGGAAAAGAATGCCCCCACAGCACAGGCCCGCATGCGGATTGGTGGGCCCCGATCGTGGGCCAGGCCACCGTGGGGGCACCCCCCGGGGTCAGATCGCGCGCCCCCCCCCCCCCCAGGACCCTGGAGCCGGCCCATCGCTGGGACAGGCATTCCAGCAACCGGACTTCGGCCCATCGCGGGCCGGAGAATCGCCAGGGGGGCCTCGCCGACTGGCGCGGCGCGATTCCCGCCCCCGCCGAATATCCGGTGCTGGAGAATTCAGCAACTGGCGGGGGCGGGATTCACGCCAGCTCCCGGAGATTCTCCGACCCGGCGGGAGGTCGGAGAATCCCGTGCCTGATATGTATAGGTCCACAATAAATGCCATATGACTCTTTTATTCCTGGTTAGTGACAGTTTTAGTAAGAAGCTCAGGCCCACGAGGAACTGCCCAGACATATTTTACACGATCATGACAGCAGCAGACAGAAATGTTGAATAATTTAGCAGGTTCAGCTCTTAAAAAATGCAGCATTTTACTCAGGCTTCAGTTACAGTGAAGCAATCAGTCGGTCGGGTGGCCTGGTCGTCCTTCTGGATCGGCTGAGCCTCGGTGGTGATTCTGGTGGGGGTCCGGGCGTCTGCGACTCCGGGAGCGTGGCTTCGTCCTCCATAGCAGCTTCGTCACCCCTAGACGGTGCTGATGGGGCAAACCGTTGACTCGAGAGGGGGGCGCCTGTAGGGGGCGTCGGTGGGTGGGATGGCCTAGGTAGGAGCGGCGGGAGGACCGACCCTCCAGTGAGGTGCTGTGGGGGGGGGAGGGGGTGGGGGTATTGGTTCGGGTGCGTGTGGGGTTCCAGCGGGTGCCAGGTCCCGGAGGGAGACTGTATCTTGCCGGCCGTCAGGGAACACCATGTAGGCATACTAGGGGTTAGCGTGTAGCAGGTGGACCCTCTCGACCAACGGGTCCGACTTGTGCACCCGCACGTGCTTCGAAGCAGGATGGGTCCGGGTGTCGCTAGCCAGATTGGGAGCGAGGTCTTCCTCGGAGGAGGGCTTCCTGGAGAAGACAAGGAGGCGTTCATGAGGTGTCTGATTGGTAGTTGTACAGAGCAGCGACCGGATGGCGTGGAGGGCCTCCGGGAGGACTTCCTGCCAGCGGGAGATGGGGAGAGTCCTGGACCGTAGGGCCAGTAGAACGTGTCGCTCTCGACCTGGAAGGGGAGGGACTCGTCGATGGCACGCATCGTGGCCTTTGCAATGTCTGCTTTGATGCGGCAGAAGGCCTGGCGGGCCTCCGTCGACAGGGGGCAGGTTGTGGACTGGATTAGGGGTTGGGCTTTGTCTGCGTAGTTGGGGACCCATTATGCGTAATAACTGAAAAACCCAAGGCAGCGCTTCAGGGCCTTGGGGCAGTGAGGGAGGGGGAACTCCATAAGGGGGCGCATGCGTTCAGGGTCGGGGCCTATAACTCTATTTTGCACTACGTAGCCGAGAATGGCTAGGCGGTCGGTGCTAAATAAGCATTTATCCTTATTATACGTTAAGTTAAGGATTTTCGCGGTCTGGAGAAATTTCCGGAGGTTGGTGTCATGGTCCTGCTGGTCATGGCCGCAGATGGTGACGTTATCAAGATACGGGAACGTTGCGCGTAAGCCGTATCGGTCAACCATTCGGTCCATCTCGCGTTGGAAGACCGAGACCCCATTAGTGACACCAAAGAGACCCCTTAAAAATTGGTAGAGCCGCCCATCTGCTTCGAAGGCAGTGTACTTGCGGTCACTAGTGCGGAGGGGTAGCTGATGGTAAGCGGACTTGAGATCCACTGTGGAGAAGACCTTGTATTGCACGATCCTGTTCACCAGGTCGGATATGCGGGGGAGAGGGTACGCATCCAGCTGCGTAAACCTGTTGATGGTCTGACTGTAGTCAATGACCATCCTATGGTTCTCCCCGGTCTTCACCACCACTACTTGGGCTCTCCAGGGACTGTTGCTAGCTTCAATGACCCCTTCCCTCAGTAGCCTTTGGACCTCTGACCTGATGAAGGTCCGGTCCTGGGCACTGTACCGCCTGTTCCTGGTGGCGATGTGTTTGCAATCCGGAGTGAGGTTCGCAAACAGGGCAGGCGGGTCGACTTTAAGGGTCGCGAGGCCGCAGGCAGTAAGGGGGGGTATAGGGCCGCCAAATTGAAAGGTCAGGCTTTGCAAGTTACATTGGAAGTCCAACCCCAGGAGTGTAACCGCGCAGAGGTGCAGCAGGCCATGAAGGCGGAAATTGTTGAATTTCCTGCCTTGGACAGTGAGGTCTGCTAGGCAGAACCCTTTTATCCCCACTGAGTGTGACCCGGAGGCCAGACTGATTCTTTGGTTTACAGGGTGGGTAACAAGTGAACAGCGCCTTACCATGTCGGGGTGTATAAAGCTCTCCATGCTCCCAGAGTCGATCAGGCAAAACGTCTCGTGGCTGTTGATGAACACCGTCGTCGTTGCAGTCGCGAGTGTCCGAGGTCGATTTTGGTCCAGCGTCACCGAGGCCAGATGGAGCAGTTGCGGGTAGTGATCGGGCAGCATGTAGTCGGCCGTGCTGAGGGCCTGGGGCCCCATCCAAGATGGCGTATCCCATGGATCGCACATGGTGGTCGGGGATGGACAAAATGGCAGCAGGGATGGACAAAATGGCGGCGCCCATCCGTCCAGCGTGGTGTCCGAGGGGCAAGATGGCCACGCCCGTGGGTCGGACGTGGCCCTAGGATAGGGGGTGGCGGTGAGTGCTGGCCGCCTGGTCCGGAGTCACTGGAGACCGCGGCCACAGCTCGTGCTTGGCAGACCCCCACAAAATGGCCCTTCTTGCCGCACCCTTTGCAGGTAGAGGTGCGGGCCGGGCAGCGCGTGCGGGGATGCTTCGCCTGCCCGCAGAAGAAACAGCGGGGCCCAACGGAGTTAGCGGGCCGTCTTACAGCGCAGGCCTGCGGGGACACGGGGAAGGTCAGTGGGGCTGCCGCTGCGGGATGCCACGCAGCCCAGGGGGTCGCCGTCCGGTCGGGCGCATAGGACTGCGCGTTTCTGGAGGCAACATCCAGGGCCCGTGCCTCTCTCAGTCCCAGGGTGTCCTTTTCTAAGAGTCTTTGGCGGATCTCTGAGGAGCTCATACCTGCTACGAAGGAACCCGGATTAGAAGTTCCGTGTGCTCGCTGCCCTGAAACTTGCGGGCAGCCACAGTTTCTGCCCAGCACCAGTAGCGCACGGTAGAAGTCCTCCAGCGATTCCCCGGGGCTTTGCCGTCTCGTTGCAAGCAGGTGACGTGCATAGACCTGGTTTACAGGGCGTATATAATGTCCCTTTAACAGTTCGATCGCAGCATCATAGTCCTCCACCTCCTCGATGAGGGTGAACACTCCGGGGCTTACTCTCGAGTGCAGGAGATGCAGTTTCCTGCAGGGGTGCCTCCGGCCGTCTCGAGGTAGCCTTTAAAACACGCCAGCCAGTGCTTAGATATCGCCGCCTAGTTCTCCGCGTGGGGGCTGAGTAGTAGACACTCCGGCTTGATGCGGAGATCCATTCTATCAGCTTAAGAGTAGTCTATTAAATTGATGCACGATCAATTAAACTCAAAGACGAGGTTGTAACATAAAAAAACATAACTGAAGGCTTTAATAGACTAGATCTGTTCCCCAGCAGCTTCGGTACAGAACGACGGCTGCTGGGACGGCACCAGTTCTTATACCCCGCCTGTCAGGGCGGAGCTACATACCAAACAGCCAATGGTAAACTCCTAGGTTTACCCAATGGTCTACAGCCTCTCAGGTACTGCAATACCTGATAATACCACAGTGATACAATGTAATACAGTGGTGAATGGTTAGTACAATACTTTCACCACACCTCATCCACCAGCTTTGCTGAATTCCACTTGTGAAGCTTTGCCCATTTCCTCACTACCTGAATCCCCAGGTACCTAAACCTGTCTCTGGCCGCCTTAAATGGCATCCACCCTAGATTGGCTCCTGACCCAACTTGTTCACCGGGAATACTTTGCTTTTCCCTACATTTAACTTATATCCCGAGACGCCCTAACTTTCCCAACAGGCCTATGATCCCCTCCATGCTCTCCAGCGGGTCCGAAACATACAATAGTAGGTCGTCCGCGTATAGCGACACACAATGCTTCCTTCGACCCCTCGTAATTCCTCGCCAATTTGCCGACTCCCTAAGAACCATTGCCAGAGGCTCTATAACCAGCGCAAACAACAGAGGCGACAACGGGCACCCCTCCTTTGTTCACCTATGTAGTTCAAAGATCCGTGTCATTGGTCCGTACTCTCGCCATCAGTGCCGCATATAACAGGCGCACCCGTGCCACAAACTTTGGCCCAAACCTGAAACTTCCCAGGACCTCAAACAGGTACCACCACTCCACCTGGTCGAATGCCTTCTCCGCGTCCATGGACACCATTACCTTCGGTACCTGAGCTCTTGATGGGGTCATGATTACATTTAACAGCCACCTCATATTACTAGAAAGCTGCTTGCCCTTCACGAAGCTTGTTTGGTCCCCCCACAACCACCACGGGACATAACCTTCCATCGTTCCCACCACCAAAGTAGCCAGTACTTTCACAGCCGTATTTTCCAACGATACGGGCCTATACGACCCACGTTCCAACGGGTCCTTCCCTTTTCTGGTATTAATGTGATCGTTGCCTGCATCACCGTCTCCGGAAGCTTCCCCTTCTCCAACGCCCCCAAGAGATGTAGTGCCAGGTCCGTCGTGAACTCCTTATTGAATTCTGCCGGGTAGCCATCGGGCCCTGTGGCCTTCCCCGACTTCATATCCCTTATACTGTCCAATATCTCCCTCAGCCCAGGGGCTCCCCAGGTGCCTGCCTCTTCTCTTCCTCCAAATGTGGAAACTCCAGTCCGTCTAAGAACCGTCCCATGTCCCCCTCTTCACCCCTCAGGTCAGCCCTGCTCAGTTCTTTATAATAATCCTTAAACGCCTCGTTTATCTTCCCCAGCTCCGACACCACATCCCCTGCTCCAGTCCATAGCTTCAATATTTCTCTGGATGTGGCTTGCCTCCGTAGCTGATGCACTAACATTCAACTCGCGTTCTCCCCGCATAGGTACTGCATCCCTCTTGTCCTACGCAGATGTCCTACCGCCCTCCCCGTTGTCAGCCTATCAAATTGCCACTCTAGTTTTTTCCTCCTTGCCAATCCCTCCGTGGTGGGCACCATCAAGTATTCCTTATGTGCCTCCACTATCTCGTTCATTAGCTGTTCATATTTCTCCCTCCTTTCCTTATCCGCATGTGCCTTGAACGAGATAATTTCCCGTTGGACCACTGCTTTTAGCGCTTCCCAAATGTGGCTGCCGACACCTACCCGTTTTGCTTCAATTCTAAATAACTTTTAATCACAGCCCGCACTTTATCACAAAACCCTCCATTTGCCAACACCCCGAATCAAGCCTCCTCCTTGGTTTCTGCTCTCGTCCCGATCTAAGCCAAATCTCCAGCCAATGGGGCGCATAGTCTGAGATTACTATCCCCGCGTATTCTACCCCCTCCACCCCAAAAAATGCTCACCACAAAAAAGTTGGTTCTTGTTTACACCCGATATACATAAGAGAAAAAGGAATACTCCCTTCCTCCTGGGTTCTTGAAGCGCCACGTATCCACCACACCCATCTTTTCCATAAACCCACCCATTTGCCATTCGTATTCTACCCATTGACCTGGGACATGATCTATCTGCCCTCAGCTCTAGGACACAATTAAAATCGCCTCCCAAAATTAACTGGTGTGTGGCCCAGTCCGAGATTGCTGCCTGCAACTTCTCATAAAACCTTTCTCATTCCAATTCGGTGCATACACATTCACCCATACCTCCGTCGTCCCTTCTAATACCTACTCACCATCACATACCTCCCACCCGGGTCCCTCACTTCCTTCGTGCTCACAAACCCCATTTTCTTATTCATCAAAATTGCCATCCCCTGCGACTTTGAATCAAACCCCGAGTGGACAACCTGACCCACCTTCCTCAGCCTAACATGGTCCTTCACGCGGAGGTGTGTCTCCTGCAGAAAAACCACCTCCACTTTTAAACCCCTGAAGTGCGCAAAGACCCAAGATCTCTTTTTTTTTCAAATCAGAGATTGAGGCACTCTTTAATCCCTTTGGATTCTCGATGTTGCTGACTTTTTGTGGCCGTACTCCAACAACGTGGACCTCGTCTCCATTTTTATTTTGTTACAGAGTGCTGCACAATGCGGCGAGGAAAGCTGACTGCAGCCAGCGAGCTGCACACTTTTTTATCACCTCATCCAGTACTCGGAGCAGAAATGGGAAGATTCCACTGATTATCTCAAAATCTGTGTCGAAACGTATTGGGTGGGATTCTCCAATAATGGGGCTATGTCCCGCTGGCGAATCACTCTGGACTTTTCTTAAGAGTTCGCAGCCATCACCGGCCCGACGACCAATAGATGGTTAGAAACATGCCGTCAGGAACTCTGCCAGTTTTCCTCGGAGAATCGCGGGGGGGCACTGTCAATGGCCCCCTACCCGCGCCGCGTAGTTCGCGTGCGAGAGACTCCCGAGTGATTCTCCGGGGACCGGAGAATCACGGGAGTGGCGTCGGACCGGATTTTGAGGTAAACGGCCATTCTCCGCCCCTGCGCCGATCGTGATTTCGGCACAGGGAATCCAGCCTTTTGTATCCACAGAGGAGTACACACAAGAGGCTTAAAGAAACTCGTTATTTATTGTATATGTAACTATTTACATGTTGCACACAGGTCCCAGTCGGGACTTCGCTGTTCGGCTCGCACTCAAACCGAGCTTTTATAAATAGTGTCCATAGCTCCACTGATGGGGCCTACGCCCCTCAGCAAGGAAGCTCATACTCTACGAGACTCATAGGAGACTAATTGGTCTGACCCCGTAGTCTCGTGCGGGTTATAACATCCCTCCCCCCAAAATTTCGAAGGCTCCTCTGATGAGTGCAGAATAGAAGGGCACTTGCTCTTTTTCGCATGCAGCTGCGCTTCATGTGCATGTGGAGCTGGATTAGGCGGAGTATATCTGGACAGCGAACGCCGTTTCCTCGGTAATCGTCGTGGTTGGATAATCACTGGTGGCCGCTCGTCGGTCTGTTCACCATCAGAAACCTCCGATGCCTTGGTCTCCATGTCGGAGTTGGAATCCTTGATCTCCTTCATTTCCTCATCGGTTCCCCCATGGGGTGATGCCCACGAAGCTGCTGGTGACGGGGCTGTCTGAGCCAAAGCTGGCTCCTGTGGATTAGTTTTTCATATCGCTGGCCTTCAGCTGCCTCTTCATTTCTCGGTCCTGTACCCGAACCTGGTACAATATCAGTCCTGTTTGTTCAATTACTGTGCCTGGAACCCACTTGGCGACGTCACCAAAGTTCCTAACGTAGACTGCGGGTCACCTGGTACAAACTGTCTGGCTTGTTTACAATTGTCTGGGTAACGCCCTTGTTGTTCATGTCCATGGCATATTTTCCTGCCAATATCTGGAAAAGCAAGGCTGAGGAAGTTTTGAAGTCTGTGACACATTAAAGATTTTGCCGGTGCTACGCCGGCTGTGGTATGTGTAGTGGTACAGGAACAAGCTAGCCAGGCATGTGTCGAGGGAGCCTGAGGTCAGCTTTTTCAATCCTCTCTTGAACGCTTGCACCATTCTATCGGCTAGCCCATTTGAGTTAGGTGATACGGTGCCATGCGGACATGTCGCACCCCGTTTTAATCAAACCCCTAAATTCCACACTCATAAATGATGTGCTATTGTCGGTGACTAATACTTCTGGGGTACCGTGTATGCGAAACAAGGGTCGCAGTTTCTCAATCATCACTTTAGAAGTCGTGGACAAAATCCTGTGGACTTCAGCCATTTTGAAAGCACATTGATTACGATCAGGAAGATGGAACCTTGAAAACGGCTGGCAAAATCAGCATGAAGCTGTATCCAAGGTCATCCCAGCCCCTCCCAGGGATGAAGAGGTGCAGCGGGCGGGAGCTTCTACAATTCCTGGCACACACTGCCTCGTTGGGCCAGTCGTTCTATCTCCAAGTCCAGGCCCAGCCACTAGACATAGCTGTGGGCGTGCATTTTCATTTTGGACACTCCTGGGTGTCCGTTATGAAGATCCCTCAGGAAGACTTCCGGGTGCGGCGATGACCAGCTAAGTCGCACGTTTCGGCAGCTCCCGGTGGAACGGACTTTTGGGCTCTTAATAGGAGCCCCAACGGCAATTTAAATGGCCAAAAACACTGTGCGGTAAACCAGAAGGGAATCCCCCCGGACACGCATGGAAAAGGGAGAGGATAGCGGCCGGATTGCAGAGGATCCTCTGGAGCAGCGGCAAGGAAGGCAAGCTCAAAGCAAGATGGCGTCGGAAGGTGGCCGTTTGTTATGGGGCCCGGACCAACAAGAGTTCCTGCGGCGCTGTGTGGAAGAACTGAAAAAGGAGTTGAAGAAGGAGCTGTTGGCCCCGATACTACAGGCGATTGAAGGGCTAAAGGAGGAGCAGAAGACCCAAGAGCAGGAGCTTCGGGTCGTGAAGGCAAAGGCTGCTGAAAATGAAGACGAAATACAGGGCCTGGTGGTGAAGACAGAGATGCACGAGGCACAGCACAAAAGGTGTGTGGAAAGGCTGGAAGTACTGGAGAATAATTCGAGGAGGAAGAATTGAAGGGTTCTGGGTCTTCCCGAAGGCGCAGAAGGGGCGGACGTCGGGACATATATGAGCACGATGCTTCACTCGCTAATGGTATCGGAGGCCCCGACGGGCCCTTTGGAGGTGGAGGGAACTTATCGAGTTTTGGCGCGAAGACCGAGGGCTGGAGAAATACCTCGAGCTATAGTGGTGAGGTTTCTCCGCTATAATGACAGAGAGACGGCCCTCAGATGGGCGAAGAAAACTCGGAGCTGTAGCTGGGAGAACGCGGTGATCCACGTATACCAGGATTGGAGTGCGGAGGTGGCGCGAAGGAGGGCAAGTTTTAATCGGGCTAAGACGGTGCTTCACAAAAAGAAGATCCAGTTTGGAATGTTACAACCAGCGAGATTGTGGGTCACACACCAAGGGAAGCACCACTACTTTGAGACGGCAGAAGAGGCGTGGACATTCATTGTGGACGAGAAGCTGGAATAGTCTGGCGAGAGAAAGAACTTTTGGGACAAAGTGGTGGGGTGATTATGTGGGGTGAGGGGAAAAAGGGGGGGGGGGGGATGATTTTTCAATTTGTTAATCTTGCGATCTTGTAACTTTTCTCTCTTCCCCATGTTGGGGGGGGGTGGGGGGAGTATGAGGAACCGTGGGCGCCGGTCATTAGGGGTGGGGCCGAGTGGGAAACGCAGGCTTTGTTCCCGCGCTATGGTAATTCTGGCGGGAACAGGGACGCAGGAAGGAGGGGGTCTCGCACAGTGGGGGCCGAGGACAAGGGGGGAAGCCGAGGTAAGCCAGAGTTCGCTGACTTCTGGGAGCAACATGGGGGGTGCAACTACGCTAGAAAGGGATCTAGCGGGGGGGGGGGGGGGGGGAAGCAGGGGGGGGTTAACTGGGTTGCTGCTGCTAAGGAGAAGGGGGAGCTGTTATGGGGTGGGGTGGTCGAGGCGGGAGGGCGCCGTCGGGGGGATACACGGGTACGTGGGAACCGGGTGAGGAGCTGGGTTAAAAAAGGGGATGGCTAGTCGACAAGGGGGGGGTGGGTAAAGAGCCCCCCCAACCCGGCTGATCACGTGGAACGTGAGAGGGCTGAACGGGCTGATTAAAAGGGCACGGGTACTCGCACACCTAAAGAAATTAAAGGCAGATGTGGTTATGTTGCAGGAGACGCATCTGAAACTGATAGACCAGGTCAAGGTAAAGGATGGGTGGGGCAGGTGTTTCATTCGGGTTTGGATGCGAAGAACAGGGGGATGGCTATCTTAGTGGAGAAACGGGTACTATTTGAGGCAAAGACCATAGTGGCGGATAGTGGGGGTAGATATGTGATGGTGAGTGGCAGATTGCAAGGGGAGGCGGTGGTTCTGGTGAACGTATATGCCCAGAACTGGGATGATGCAAATTTTATGAGGCGTATGTTGGGACGTATCCCGGCCCTGGAGGCGGGAAAGTTGGTAATGGGGGGAGACTTCAATACGGTGCTTGATCCAGGGCTGGACAGATCGAGGTCCAGGACCGGGAGGAGGCCGGCAGCGGCCAGGGTGCTCAAGGACCTCATGGAGCAGAAGGGTGGGGTAGACCCCTTTAGATTTAGTAGGCCTAGGAGTAAGGAGTTCTAATTTTTCTCCCATGTCCACAAAGTATACTCACGGATAGACTTTTTTGTCTTGGGAAGGGCGCTGATCCCGAAGGTGACAGGGACGGAATATACGGCCATAGCTATTTCGGACCACGCTCCACATTCGGTAGACCTGGAGGCGGGAGAGGAAAAAGAACAGCACCCACTCTGGAGAATGGATATGGGCCTATTGGCGGATGAGGGGGTATGTTTAAGGGTGAGGGGGTGCATCGAAAGGTACTTGGAGCTTAATGACAATGGAGAGGTTCAGGTGGGAGTGGTCTGGGAGGCGTTGAAGGCGGTGGTTAGAGGGGAACTGATATCCATAAGGGCACATAAAGGGAAGCAAGAAGGTAAAGAAAGGGAGCGATTGCTGAAAGAAATTTTGAGGGTGGACAGGCAATATGTGGAGGCACCGGAGGAGGGACTGTACAGGGAAAGACAAAGGCTACATGTAGAATTTGACCTGCTGACCACGGGTAAGGCAGAGGCACAGTGGAGGAGGGCACAGGGTGTACAATATGAGTATGGAGAGAAGGCGAGTCGGCTACTGGCCCACCAATTGAGGAAGAGGGGAGCAGCGAGGGAGATAGGTGGGGTGAGAGATGAGGAGGGAGAGATGGAACGGGGAGCGGAGAGAGTGAACAGGGTGTTCAAGGCATTTTATGAGAGGTTATATAAGGCTCAGCCCCCGGAAGGGAAGGAGGGAATGATGTGTTTCTTGGATCAGCTGGAATTCCCTAAGGTGGAGGAGCAGGAGAGGGCGGGACTGGGAGCACAGATTGAGATGGAGGAGGTGGTAAAAGGGATTGGGAGCATGCAGGCGGGGAAGGCCCCGGGACCGGACGGATTCCCGGTGGAATTTTATAGGAAGTATATGGACTTAATGGCCCCGCTTTTGACGAGAACCTTTAATGAGGCTAGGGAAAGGGGGCAGCTGCCCCCGACTATGTCGGAGGCAATGATATCGCTCCTTTTGAAGAAGGAAAAAGACCCGCTGCAGTGTGGGTCCTACAGGCCCATTTCCCTTTTAAATGTAGATGCCAAGCTCCTGGCCAAGGTGATGGCGACGAGGATAGAGGACTGTGTCCCGGGGGTGGTCCACGAGGATCAAACTGGGTTTGTTAAGGGGAGACAGCTGAACACGAACATACGGAGGTTGCTAGGGATAATGATGATGCCCCCACCAGAGGGGGAGGCGGAGATAGTGGTGGCGATGGACGCCGAGAAAGCATTCGACAGAGTGTCGTGGGATTATCTGTGGGAGGTGCTGAGGAGATTTGGTTTTGGAGAAGGATATATCGGATGGGTACAGCTGCTGTATAGGGCCCCGGTGGCGAGCATGGTCACGAACAGACAGAGGTCTGATTACTTCCATCTTCATAGAGGGACGAGGCAGGGGTGTCCCCTGTCTCCGTTACTGTTTGCATTGGCGATTGAGCCCCTGGCCATAGCACTGAGGGGCTCCAGGAAGTGGAGGGGAGTACTCAGGGGAGGAGAAGAACACCGGGTATCCTTGTATGCAGATGATTTATTGCTGTATGTTGCGGACCCAGTGGAGGGGATGCCTGAGATAATGCAGACACTCAGGGAGTTTGGGGAATTTTCGGGGTACAAATTGAATATGGGTAAGAGTGAGTTGTTTGTGGTGCATCCGGGGGAGCAGAGCAGGGGAATAGATGACTTACCGCTGAGGAAGGTAACAAGAGATTTCCGGTACTTAGGGATTCAGATAGCCAGGAGTTGGGGAACTTTACACCGGCTTAATTTAACAAGATTGGTGGAACAGATAGAGGAGGATTTTAAGAGATGGGACATGGTGCCCCTGTCACTGGTGGGTAGGGTGCAGGCGGTCAAAATGGTAGTCCTCCCGAGATTCCTCTTTGTGTTTCAGTGCCTTCCGGTGATGGTTACGAAGGCTTTTTTCAAGAGAATTGAGAAAAGTGTCATGAGTTTTGTGTGGGCCGGGAAGACCCCGAGAGTGAGGAGGGGGTTCTTGCAGCATAGCAGGGATAGGGGGGGACTGGCACTACCCAGCCTAAGTGAATACTACTGGGCCGCCAATATCTCAATGGTGTGTAAGTGGATGGGAGAAGGGGAGGGAGCGGCGTGGAAGAGATTGGAGATGGCGTCCTGCAAGGGAACCAGCCTACAAGCAATGGTGACGGCGCCGTTGCCGTTCTCCCCGAAGAAATACACTACAAGTCCAGTGGTGGTGGCAACACTAAAAATTTTGGGGCAGTGGAGACGACATAGGGGAAGGACGGGAGCCTCGGTGCGGTCCCCGATAAGAAATAACCATAGGTTTGTCCCGGGGAGAATAGATGGGGGATTTGGAGCATGGCAGAGAGCTGGGATTGTGCAACTGAGAGATCTGTTCATAGACGGGACGTTTGCGAGTCTGGGAGCGCTGACGGAAAAATATGGGTTGCCCCAAGGGAATGCATTTCGGTACATGCAACTGAGGGCTTTTGCGAGGCAACAGGTGAGGGAATTCCCGCAGCTCCTGACGCAGGAGGTTCAGGATAGAGTTATCTCAGGGACATGGGTGGGGGATGGTAGGGTGTCAGATATATACAGGGAAATGAGGGACGAGGGGGAGATCATGGTGGATGAGCTGAAGGGGAAACGGGAAGAAGAGCTGGGGGAAGAGATTGAGGAGGGGCTGTGGGCTGATGCCCTACGTAGGGTAAACTCATTGTCCTCGTGCGCCAGGCTAAGCCTGATACAATTCAAGGTTTTACACAGGGCGCATATGACCAGAGCACGGCTCAGTAAATTTTTCGGGGTAGAGGATAGCTGTGGGAGATGCTCGAGAAGCCCAGCAAACCACACCCACATGTTTTGGTCATGCCCGGCACTGCAGGGGTTCTGGGTGGGGGTGGCAAAGGTGCTTTCGAAGGTGGTGGGGGTCCGGGTCGAGCCAAGCTGGGGGTTGGCTATATTCGGGTTTGCAGAAGAGCCAGGAGTGCAGGAGGCGAAAGAGGCTGATGTCTTGGCCTTTGCGTCCCGAGTAGCCCGGCGAAGGATATTGCTTATGTGGAAGGAAGCCAAACCCCCAGGCGTGGAGACCTGGATAAATGACATGGCAGGGTTTATAAAACTAGAACAGATAAAGTTCGCACTAAGGGGTTCGGCTCAAGGGTTCACCAGGCGGTGGCAACCGTTCATTGGCTACCTCGCAGAACGATAAAGGAAATGGGAAGGTAACAGCAGCAACCCAGGGGGGAGGGGGGGGGGGGGGGGGCGGGCGGGTCCTTGGGTGTTTTTGTATAGATATTTGTAATAGGCTATGCATATTGGATTGTTGGATTTTATTTTTGGAGAGTTATTATTTTTGATATGGCAGTTGCCATTTAGTTCATATATTATTTATTTATTTGTTAAAAACGGCCACTGTTATTTATACTGTTTTACTGTTGTAAAAAGGAAAACCTTTGTATGGTTTTGTTTGGCCAAAAAAATGTGAATAAAATATATATTTTTTAAAAATGAAGATCCCTCAGTATGGAGTCCTGACACTTGTACAGGGCCACAATGCAAGTTCCCCAGAGGAGGATACCGTCTTCCACACTGAACTCTGCTATTTTGGTGGTGAAGCTTTAAGCTCATTGATTCATTTACGATGCTGGCCCCTGTATCTTATTATACAGTAGGTTTGGGGCAATAGGGGGCCCTTTTGTGTCCACTCATGTATTTGGGCCGCCATAACTGGCAACATATCCATGAAGTTCAACGCGGCTATAAAACTTTATCGGCTCTGGGGAGCATCGGTGATCTCATCGGCAGCGGCAGTCGACTCAAAGCATTCGCAAACTGTGTCCCAGGCCAATGCTCCAATCTATACTTGTGCGCCGCCAGTAGGAGGCCCCATCTCTGGATTCTGGCCAATGCTATGGACAGAATGGCCTTATCCTCTGTGAAGACTACCAACAGCAGTTTGTGGTCAATCAACACCATGAAATGAAGCCCATACACGTATTGATGGAATTTTCTTACAGCAAAGACCATGGCTAAACCTACTTTCTCGATCTGCACATAATTGCGCTCAGCCACAGCCAGTGTTCTTGAGGCGAATGCAATCAGCCGCCCCCTACTGTTGCCCATCCGATGTGACAAAACGGAACCAATGTCGTAAGGCGAGGCATCACATGTGACTAGGCGATGTTTCGCAGGATCGTAATGCGTCAGCAGGCAGGATGAAGTCAGCTGCCGTTTCACATTATCAAATGTTCTTCCTGCAATCTTCTCCATGCCCATTCCTGATTCTTTTTTAAGCAGGGTATGCAAGGGGGATAGAATGATTGAGGCCTGGGATGAATTTGCCACAGTGGTTTACAGTGGTCCCATAAATGATCGCAATTTGGTTGTGTTTTCCAGTGTGGAGGCTTGTTTGGTGGCACGGATCATTCCCTCCACTGGGTGTAGACCCTCCTGGTCTACCAGTACCCTAGATAGACAACCTCTTTGGCATGAAAAACACACTTCCCTCGCTTGAGAGATGTGCCCGTCTCTGAAATGTGGCGGAGCATCTCATCGAAATTGCTCAGGTGCTCATGTTCTGTCCTGCTCATGACCAAACGTCATCCAAATAGGCTGCCACACACGACAAGCCTCGCAGAATATTTCCCATAACTTGCTAGAAAATGGTGATGATACCCCAAAAGGCAGTCTAGTGTACTCATACACCCCCTGTGGATATTTATGGTCACGTACCGCTGAAACTCAGGATCCAATTCCAGTTGGAGGTATGCTTGGCTCATATTGAGCTTTGCGAATGAGTGACTGCTGGCCAATTTTGTACATAAGTCCTCGATCCGAGGCATCGGGTATCGGTCCAATCTGGAGGCCCTATTCACAGTCAGTTTATAATTGCCACAATGGCGAGCAGTTTTGCCCGGCTTTAGGACGGGGACTACTGGTGCTGCCCAATCGGCGAATTTAACCAGCCTGATAATCCCCAGGACTTCTAGCCATCTGAATTCTGCTTTAACATTTGGTAGCAGCGCATAGGGAACCAGGCTTGCCTAAACATATTTAAGCTGTGATTCAGAGTCTATATGAATTTTCGCCGTGGCCCCTTTTATTTTCCTCGAGCCGGTCTGGAAAACCTCAGGGTACTTCCGGAGGCTCCGGAGCCCATCTGGAAAATCTGCTGCCAATTAAGGCAGAGACGCTGCAGCCAATCATATCATAGCAAACTGGGTTCATGTCCTTTTACTATAATGAGTGGCAATCTTCGGACTGTTGTCATCATAGTCCAGCGGCTCTCCTGTATACGTGGCTAATCTTGCCTCAGTATCTCGTAACTGCAGACAGTGTACTCCCGATTTAATTTTCTCAAATATTTGCCTGACAATGATCGAGACGGTGGTTCTCGTGTGCAATTCTGCTTCCAAAGAATGGTTGCTTATGTGAACGGTGATTCTAATGGGGGAAACGTTGGATGCCGCAATGCAATTTAGTTGCATATATTCGTGCACTGGCTGTTCTAAGAGAAAGGTGCGGGATCTGGGCTGATGCCTAGCTCCAATGGAGTGGTGAGCTGATGCCCACCCTGTGGTGTCTGCTCCGTGCAACTTCTCCGGCTGCACGCCCCAAATCATCTTTGGTTTCGGGAGACGGGTCCTCCTTGGTTGACTTGGACCTAGACCATCGGCCCTGACCTCGGTGTTGTTTCGTCCAGGGCCAGGTACCGGGGGTTCCCACTTCAGTGGGTGCTGTACACCGGGAGGGGTGCATCCCACACGATTAACTTCCATTCCCTGCAACTCTTGCACTCCCTTCTCTGCACTCTCTCTCGACAGAGAGATTTCCACTGCCTTCTTTAAGCCTAGCAGTGGCTCGGCGAGCAACTTCCGTTGTGTCGCCATATTATCCACACCACAGACTATTCTGTCCCGTGGCATTTCCGAAAGCGATGGGCCATACTCACATGTCTAGGGAAACTCAGCCAGTTTCCTTAGATATGTCAAGAACGCGGTTACAGACTCCCCGGGGTTCTTTCAGCCGTGTTGCGGTACCGTTGCATGATAACCGATAGCTAGGCTCATAATGGTCTGCCACTAGCTTTACCAACTCCTCAAACACCTTCATGTCCAGCACAGCGGGTTACATTAGCCTTCTGATTACACTGAAGGTGGGCACTCCACAGGCAGTCAAGAGATTGCCGTTTGGTGCTTGTCACCCGTTGTAATGTTGGTACTGAAGAGATTGCGTCCAATCTTCCGTACTCGCATCAAACACATCCAATCTCCCATGGTGTGTTGGGAGGAAGAAGAGTCATTAGAGCATACTTTACTGCTGTTAGTGGATTTGGACATTCTCCAAAAACTGAGGGAAGTGCCTTTAATGAGGTCCATAAAATTATGAGGGACCTTGACAGAGTGCATTAGAAAGAATATTTCCTTTGGCAGATGTTGATAACCTGGGGGCGTAGATATAAGTGATTAGCAGAAGGACTAGTAGGGAGTAGAGGAGAAATGTTTTCATACAGAGGTCTAAAAACTCACTGCCTGAAAGAGTGATAGAGATCCTCAATATTTAATAATACTTGCATATACACTTGAAGCACTGTAACTTACAAGGCTACGGATCAACAGCTGACAAGTCAGATTAGTCTGGCAACTGTTTTTCAGCTGGTACCAACACAATAAACTGGATGGCCTGCCTCCTTTTGGGACTTTCTGAGGTTGTGGGGGTCAGAGGGTGCGGTGTGGAGGTCAGCGGCGGTGGCAGGGATTTGAGGTCGGTGGGCTGGGAGGCCAAAAATCAAGGAGGTTGGGGCTGGGGTCAGGTTGGAGGGTGGCGGGTCGGATCCACAGGCCAAAGTGGCTTGGAGGTCAGGAGGTTGGGGGGGTGTGGGGTGGAGGTCGAAGGTCAGGGGTTTCGGAGGGAGTGGGCGGATGCAGGCATCGGAGGTTGGGAGGTAGGGTCTGCGATCAAGTCGGGACTGCGGGGGTCAGGTCACATCTGCGTGTTGAAGGGCAGCACGGTGGTGCAGTGGGTTAGCCTTGCTGCCTCACAGTGCCGAGGTCCCAGGTTCGATCCTGGCTCTGGGTCACTGTCTGTGTGGAGTTTGCACATCCTTCCCGTGTTTGTTTGGGTTTCACCCCCACAACCCAAAGATATGCAGGCTATGTGGATTGGCTATGCTAAATTGCCCCTTAATTGGAAAAAGTGAATTGGGTACTCTAAATTTTTTTAAAAACATCTGCGTGTTGAGGGAGTGTCAGATCAGGTCCGCATGTTGGGCGGGTTGGGTCAGATCCATGGGCCTTGGGGTGTTGGGGAAAACTGCGCCATGGAGGTAATCGGGGTGTGAGAGACTCTTTGAGGTGGTCAGGGATGTGGAGAAAGTTAGAAGTGGTTTTAATTCTTTTCACTTTTTCTGAGTAACTATTAATGTAACTTTGGTGGAACCATCCAAAGTTAGCAATTTAAATCACATTTTCTGATGGATCCAGCGCAGTGATATTTTCCAGCGGAAAGTTAGCACTTCTCGACAATTGCCAATCAAACCTTACCTGTAAAATTCCAAGAGCGATTCTGCAGCACATCCTCTATTCACCTGTATCAGACTCTGGGGAGCTTGGAAGTTACGTCCTGATATTTATAAATGCAATGAAGCTGAGCTAATTTGCTGCTCTGTGCTACTCCTTAAAATTGGATGAAACCTGTCTGATGTGAATGTTGTGGAACAGCAATAGATTTTAAAAGCGAACAGAGAATACTTTGAAAATATGGACCGGAAATATATTGGCATAAATCTTACGGATAAACTTTTTTTTAGCCCTCCCTGGGCATAAAGATTTGCTCCAAAAGTAATCAAGACAACATTTACCACCACAGCTTTCCTCCCATCACTGGTGTAATTACCACTGTGGGAAACAAGACCTGAATTATAGCTATGTGGATGAGGCATCAGGGTAAACCAAAGCCTAAAATATTATTTTTTACTGAATTCTACAACACATTAAAGAGAAAGCAATTTAAAGATTCCATTTAAAGATAAATCTAGTTTTAACATAGGAATTGCGCAAAGAATTTAAAAGAAAATATACTGTTACTGGAGATATTACACAGTGTGAAGCACATTCATTGCTGCAAGACTCCCTCCAGTTTTAAACAGTGTTCGAGGTTTTGATGGAGGAAGTTGTTCTATCCACAAGACAGTAGGATATCAAGGCAAGCATCATTAGTGGGCAGAGGTAATTGAGTGCAGGAGTGTCAGCTTTTCCCCAAGACAGGTTGCACTGTTGAAAAAAGTTAAATTACCTCACTAGGATGACTAAGTTAGGGTTCCTAATTGCTATCTAGAGAACATAGAATAGAACATAGAATCCCTCCAGTGCAGAAGGAGCCCTTTGGCCCATCGAGTCTGCACCGACCCTCCCCACCTGCACATCTTTGAACACTAAGGGCAATTTAGCACGGCCAATCCATCTAAGCGACACATCTTTGACTACGGGAGGAAACCAGAGCACATGGAGGAAACCCACACAGACACAGGGAGAAAGTGCAAACTCCACACAGTCACCCAAGGCCGGAATTGAACCCTAATCCCTGGGCTGTGAGGTAGCAATGCTAACCACTTTGTCACCGTGCCACCCTAAACACTCCCAACACTCCTTTCTCAGTTCAGGTCTAACTCTTATCCCAGCACTTTCAACTTCCCGTCAATGACCAGCATTCTCCAACAATTACAACAGCATCCTTCATATCATTGTCCTGCAGTTACCCTCCTCAAAATTACATCCTTTATCTCTCACTTCAGCCATCTTTCACACACAAGCAACATTATTCTACCCTGGTACATACATCCTCAAAACCTTTTTTTGTTCTAACCATGACGCACTGGCTTATTTTTTTCTGGACAGGCTTGCACACAATAACAAAGAGCAGACTGCAGAGCAGGGCAATGATTCATCATCTTGCTGTCTGCACTTGAAGAATGAGTGATGGACATTATGGGCAGGAGGTATCAAGCATGCAGTGTGTCACCATCCTGGAGGAGAAAGTGTTCATGGTCATCTATCACTTTTCACTTGTTAAACTTGTGCAGGATGCTAAACATTCATTCAGAAGTCACCTGTCTGTCTTTGCTTACATATGCCATTGAATGTTTGTTCTCTTTGTTATGGGAGAAGTGCTGGATCATGGAGAAGATGTGGGATTTCAAAGAAAGAACATGAACTTGCTTTCCTCGTATAATAATAGAAGGCATGACTTCATGGCATTTTCCTCAGAACAGTAGATAATCTAGGGAAGGCTTCAGATATAGGGAGGGAAGAGCCATGTAAGGATTTGAAAACAATTATGAGAATTTTAATGTCAAAGCACTGCTCAATTGGAAACTAAAGCACAAGGTGATGGTTGAAGGATCTTCGTTTGGGTAAGAGGGTCACAGCATCCAAATCAATCCACCGCTCCCTCTCCACTCACAGCAGCAGACCAGTCGGTAAGTCATACTGACACAGAGCATGGCAGGAGGACGAGCACCCTATTCCGGACTCCCACCACAGACAAAAAGGCTGTGTTCACTCGGTCTTCCGTCATGTCCTGTGGCTGGGAGTTGCAGGTAGAGGAGAGAGCGCGAGGTGGCTCAGATGCTGGTAACTTCACTAAGCTGTTGCCTGTTTCCTGTTTGGCCCCCAACATATACCCCAGCCCCCCCCCAACCTCTCAGGGGAGGTGAGGGCAGCATCCTCCCCCCTTCCTCTCCGGAGCACTGGGCCAGCAGCTCCAGTGCCCCTGGGCTGCATGAGGGGTGTGGTAGTCAGCACTAACTGTATATTAAATGTAGTAACTGTATATTAGATGTAGTACGGTAAGGCTCCTGTACTAGAGGTACGGGGGTTAAATCCCTGCCTGCTGGGTGTTTAAATGTGTATGCACACCGGAGCTGCTCCCATTCTGGTAGCAGCTGCAGGAGGCCACACATCTCTGCTTAATAAAGCCTCGATTATTCTCTACTCTCGTCTTGTAGTAATTGATAGTGCATCAATTTATTAAGCAGAGATTTTACAGTGATGGAACTTCGTATCAAGCCTGATCGCCTACTGCTGCACCCTCAAACAGCCAATGCCACGTCAGCCTTCGACCACTGGCTAGCCTGCTTCGAAAGCTACCTCCGATCATCAGCTGAACAACCCTCGGACGCACAGAAGCTCCAGGTCCTTTATTCACGTGTGCTCTGATATTTTTCTCCTTATCCGGGATGAGCCCACTTACACTGAAGCACTGGAGCTCCTGAAAGGACATTACGTTCGGCCGGTTAACAAACGCTACGCCAGGCACCTCCTGTCCACGAGACAGCAACTCCCCGATTTCTGGCGTGCCCTGCACATCCTGGCGAGGAACTGTGACTGCTAGGCAGTTTCGGCAGTCGAGCATACAGAACTTGTAATCAGAGACGCTTTTGTTACGGGCATGGGGTCGTCGTACATCCGCCAGCGCCTATTGGAGGGGGGTACACCCTAACAGTAGCCTCCCGTAACGTACAGTCGTACGCCCCCGACCGCACGGCACCCTCATGGACATCGTGGGCCCCACCAGCTACTGCCCCCAGCCCACCCCAAACCTGCGCAAGCCAACCCCGGGGGGCCTAAATGCTACTTCTGTGGGCTGACCTGGCATGGAGCGCAACCTGCAAGACCTGCGGAAAGAAGGAACATTTTGCTGCTGTGTGCCAGGCCCGGTCGATCGCTGCTGTTTCTAGGCCCAGCGTTCCTACACCCCCTATGTGCAACCCGTGGGCGCCGCCATTTTCGTCCCCGCAGACCACGTGCGGCCCGTGGGCGCCGCCATCTTCTTCTCTACAGAACACGTGCAACCCGTGGGCACCACCATTTTCGTCCCCGCAGACCACGTGCGGCCCATGGGCGCCGCCATCTTCTTCTCTACAGAACACGTGCGGCCCATGGGCGCTGCCATCTTTAACGCCGCCCGCCATGTGCGCCACGTGGGCGCCATCTTCAGCGCTATTTTGGACAGTGCCTCAGGACCCCTGCTCATCGTGAACTTCGTCTGGCCGTTCATCGCCTGCCACCACCGCCGACCAGCCCGGGGCCTCCCATCACCAGCCGCAGCTCGCCTCGATCACCCTCGACCAGTCCCGGCCTCATAACCTCGCAACCGCGACAACTACGGTGAAAATCGATGGGCACAAGACTTCCTGCCTTCTTGACTCCGGGAGCACGGAAAGCTTCATCCACCCGTCTACGGTAAGGCGCTGCTCCCTCACGGTACACCCCGTTACCCAGAGAATCTCCCTGGCCTCCGGATCCCATTCCGTGGAAATCCGGGGGTACTGCATCGCGACCCTCACCGTCCTGGGCGTAGAGTTCAGCAACTTCCAGCTCTACGTCAACCCCAACCTTTGCACTGCCCTGTTACTCGGTCTGGATTTCCAATGCAATCTCCAAAGCTTAACTTTAAAATTCTGCGGAACCCTACCACCCCTCACCGTATGCGGCCTCACAACTCTTAAGGTCGATCCACCTTCCCTGTTTGCAAACCTCACCCCGGATTGCAAACCCGTCGCCACCAGGAGCAGACAGTACAGTGCCCAGGACAGGACCTTCATCAGGTCGGAGGTCCAGCGGCTGCTGCAGGAAGGCATAATTGAGGCCAGCAACAGCCCCTGGAGAGCCCAAGTGGTAGTGGTAAAGACTGGGGAGAAACACAGGATGGTCGTGACTACAGTCAGACTATCAATCGGTACACGCAGCTCGACACGTACCCCCCCCCCCCCCCACGCATATCTGATATGGTCAATCAGATTGCACAGCACTGGGTCTTTTCTACAGTGGACCTGAAATCTGCCTACAACCAGCTGCCCATCTGCAAGGCGGACCGCCAATACACTGCATTCGAAGCAGATGGCCGTCTCTATCATTTCCTTAGGGTTCCCTTCGGCGTCACTAACAGGGTCTCAGTCTTCCAACGTGAGATGGACCGAATGGTTGACCGGTACGGACTGCGGGCCACCTTCCCGTACCTAGATAACATCACCATCTGCGGCCATGACCAGCAGGACCACGACGCTAACCTTCTCAAATTTCTCCACACCGCCAAACTCCTTAATCTCACATACAATAAGGAGAAGTGCGTGTTTCGCACCAACCGCTTAGCCATCCTTGGCTATGTTGTGGAAAACGGAGTTCTAGGGCCCGACCCCGACCGCATGTGCCCCCTCTTGGAACTCCCCCTCCCCCACTGCCCCAAGGTCCTGAAACGTGCCTGGGGTTTTTCTCCTATTATGCCCAGTGGGATCCCAACTATGCGGACAAGGCCCACCCACTTATTCACTCCACAGTTTTCCCCCTGACGGCTGAGGCCCACCAGGCCTTCAACCGCGTCAAGGCAGACATCGGCAAGGCCACAATGCACGCATTCGACGAGTCCATCCCTTTTTAGGTCGAGAGCGATGCATCGGCGTCGCTCTGGCCACCAACTTCAACCAGGCAGGCAGGCCCGTGGCATTCTTTTCCGGCTCCCTCCATGCCTCCGAAATTTGGCACTCCTCTGTCGAAAAGGAGGCCCAAGCCATCGTGGAGGCTGTGCGGCATTGGAGGCATTACCTGGCCGGCAGGAGATTCACTCTCCTCACTGACCAACAGTCGGTTGCCTTCATGTTTAACAACACACAGCGGGGTAAGATCAAAAATGATAAAATCTTAAGGTGGAGTATCGAGCTCTCCACCTACAATTACGAGATTTTGTATCACCCCAGGAAGTTCAACGAGCCCCCCGATGCCCTATCCCGATGTACATGTGCCAGCGCACAAGTGGACCGACTCCAGGCCCTACACGATAGTCTCTGTCACCCGGGGGTCACCCGGTTCTTTCAATTCATAAAGGCCCGCAACCTGCCCTACTCCATTGCGGAGGTCAGGGCTGTCACCAGAGACTGCCAGGTCGGCGCAGAGTACCGGCCAGACCGAGCGCACCTGGTGAAGGCCTCCCCTCCCGCCCCTTTGAACGCCTCAGCATGGACTTCAAAGGGCCCCTCCCCTCCACCGACCGAAACACGTACTTCCTGAACGTGGTCGATGAGTACTCCCGATTTCCCTTCACCTTCCCATGCCCCGATATGACTTCTGCCACAGTCATTAAAGCTCTCAACAGCATCTTTGCCCTGTTCAGTTTCCCCGGTTACGTCCACAGCGATAGGGGATCCTCCTTTATGAGCGATGAGCTGCGTCAGTTCCTGCTCAGCAAGGGCATTGCCTCGAGCAGGTCGACCAGCTACAACCCCCGGGGAAACGGGCAGGTGGAGAGTGAGAATGGGACGGTCTGGAAGATCGTCTGCTGGCCCTACGGTCTAAAAGTCTCCCGGTCTCCCACTGGCAGGATGTCCTCCCCGACGCGCTTCACTCCATTCGATCACTCCTCTGCACTGCAACTAACGAAACCCCCCATGAATGTCTCCTTGCCTTCCCCAGGAAGTCTACCTCTGGGTTTCACTCCCAACATGGCTGGCAGCTCCTGGACCTGTCCTCCTCCGCAAACACGTGCGGACCCACAAGGCAGACCTGTTGGTCAAAAGAGTACAACTACTGCACGCGAACCCACAGTACGCCTACGTGGCGCACCCCGACGGGCACCAGGACACAGTCTCACTCCGGGACCTGGCACCAGCTGGATCCCCACCCACGGCCCACCACCCGACAACCCCCCCCCCCTTCGATTGCCCCAGCGCACCCTCCCCCCAGCGCACCTCACCACAGCCCCCACCCCAGGACGGTCAGTACTCCCATTGGTTCCACTCGGGGATGAAGACGAGGACAACATGCTCCTGGAGTCACAGGCGACCAAGTCGGCGCCCGCATCACTACCGGGACCGAGGCGATCACAGCGGAGGATCAAGGCACCCGACCAACTGAACCTGTAGATTGTGCCTGAACTGTAAATTTTTCCACCACGCCC
Source organism: Scyliorhinus torazame (assembly GCF_047496885.1). Taxonomy (NCBI): domain Eukaryota; kingdom Metazoa; phylum Chordata; class Chondrichthyes; order Carcharhiniformes; family Scyliorhinidae; genus Scyliorhinus; species Scyliorhinus torazame. Next base: position 225,274,246 of record NC_092712.1, read on the forward strand.
GCTGGACTCTTTTTTTAACAGGGGGTGAATGTGGTAGTCACCACTAACTGTATACTAGATGTAGTAACTGTATATTAGATGTAGTACGGTAAGGCTCCTGTACTAGAGGTACGGGGGGTAAATCCCTGCCTGCTGGCTCCGCCCAGTAGGCGGTGTATAAATGTGTGTGCTCAACGGAGGTGCTCCCATTCTGGTAGCAGGTGCAGGAGGCCACACAACTCTGCTTAATAAAGCCTCGATTATTCTCTACTCTTGTATTGTAGTAATTGATAGTGCATCAAGGGGGAATCAAAATGACTACTCGCCTTCTCAGTCCCCTCAGCAGCCATTGCGCCAGCTTCCTGTTTTTTAAAAGGATATGACGCTGGGGAGCCAGTTAATTCCTGGGAGGCCGTTAGATTGGATTTTCATCTCACTAATGAGATGGAGATTGGACTTAATTGGTTTCAACTATCTTCTTGCCACGTTAGGGCAGTATCTGGAACCCGCACCGGGAGCAGTTCGGTTAGATAGCGAATCGATTTGCGTCTGGCCCAGATCCCGATTTTGGCCTCTCCTGCTATTTAACCAGCCCGTCAGATCCGCGCCAGGTGCAACGCGGTCGTTAATTCACACCCAGAATATGTTTAGTTACTTTGATAAGAGGTTTTTCAATACTGTTGCGGGGTGAAAACTGAATGGAGGGATTTAAACATGGGTGTTCTGAGAAAGCCATTGGGAGACAATTACAATTCAGGGACTTTGGAGAAGAAAGGAAGTTGGAGATGGGATGGTAATTTGCAAGAACAGTCGAGTCAAGAGTTGTTTTTTTGAGGAGAGGGATGATTATGGCAGATTTAGAGGAGATGGGGGGGGGGGGGGGTCAACGTCTGAAGAGATAGAACTGTTTACGATATTCGTCAACATGGGGGCTAGGAAAAGAAACTGGGTGCTGAGTTCCAAGTTGGGGTCGGGGGGAGTTTCAGAGGAAGTTTGACCTTCCCAGAAGTTCCTTGTTCCTTCAATAACCTTGGTAAGCTGCTCATTTATCTAATGGGGCTTGAGCCAACACCCTTCCAACTGAGAATCAAGATTGCTATTAAATGAGCCAGGCTGAAACACTGTGGGAAAATTGGTTTTACATAAATAGTTTGTCAGTTTTCTATAAATATTTTCAATTTAATGTTTGCATGCAACTACATTGGGTTTGGTGAACTCCTGACCTGAGAAGTATATATGTGACCAGAGACACATCGCTGTATCCGTATAGTTGTCTGAAGACAAGTTCTAACCAGCTGAAATTGAAACAATAGGTCTTATGACCATGGTGTATGTGCAGAATGGCAAGTACAGCGGCTCTGTCTAGACAGGATCTGAACAAGTTTGGGCATAACGTGCTCTAAGGACCAATGACAGATGGTCATGCACTCGGGAAGCCAAATATGGACAGAGCACGCAACCTGAATCACAATCACCCGGTTAGAAGAGATTGTGCTTGTGGGGGCTCTGACTCTTAAAAAGAGTGAGCTTAGAATTCTTGCCAAAGCAGAGAAAGAGACCATCACAAATGGCAGCCTAACATCAGGGATAAAGATGAAACAAAAAAGCAAGAAAAGACAACATGTCAAATCCTAGCATGTTCCTCCATCCGTGGTTAAAATAAGAAGTAAAAGCTTGTTTGAGCAGGTAAATTACTGTCTGCTTCTGTTAAGTTGTATATTTTCATAGTTAATATATCCTTCCAACTTGTTACAAGTTGACGTGTCACTCAATTGGTTCCTTGTCAAGTTCAAGCCCAAATTCCTTACATAACTAAACTCTAAGGATACAATTAACTGATCAAGATCATTTTGCATGGATTATGTTAGCTCCATTCCTGTGTTAAATTTCTCAACAGAAAACGTGTTTGGTACACAATGTACATATGGAATATAAATATTTACCTGTTGTCGCTTTTCAAATTCTAACTTGATACGTGACTTAATGCAATTGCATGTGTCTTGATATGTCTGCTGCAGGGCTAGGTCCATTAGGTGCTTGTGGTAGGCTCCTGCCAGATTTCCACAGATGAAAATAATGACATTCGCCATGATCTAGATAAAATCAAATTAAAATAAGAGCATTTATTTTCAGCAATGCCCATACCTTAACAGTGCGTATTTAGTGTTTCGGCTCCAAGTGCAGAGAATTGCTTGATCATAACACAGATTTTACGAACCCCGTCCAATCTTCCCCAGTCACCTGCGCAAGACACTCTTCTGATCTAAGCGCAAACACCTTGGCATTCATATTCAGCAGAGATAGCGGTCTGTACGACCCACACTCCTCTGGATCCTAATACTTTTTTAGCAACAACAAAATGGATCTTTGTACCATCGTCTCCGGGAGTGCCCCCATTGCCACCGCATCCTAAAACATCTCTACCAGGTCTATCCAAAACTTTTTATAAATCTCCACTAAGACCTCATCCAGCCCTGCTGCCTTGCCCGCTTGCATCTTCCCTATTGCTATCTGAACCACCTCAATCCCCACAGTCTCCTGCCCTCTTCCCCTCACCTACTCTAGGACACTCCAACCGCCCGCCAAAATTCCCTCTAATCCGCCTCGTCCCTCGGGGGCTTCAACATGCATAACTTTTCATAAAACTCCTCAAACGCCTTATTCACAAGCTCTGGCGCCACCACCAGCTCTCCTGCACCATTCCGGACCCGCACAATCTCTTGCGTTGCCGCCTGCTGTTGGAACTGGCCCACGAAGAAGCGGCCAGCGTTCTGTGTCACGACAATGCCTCCTTCACCCTCTTAAACACCTCTCCTTGCTCCCGCACCGCCATTGACCTCTTTCCAAGAACCTCATTTATCCGGGCCAGGGTATCATCCACCAACTACTTAAGCAAAGCCATCATCTCTTTCCCCTGCCACTCAGAATGTTTGGTGAACTACTGCTCAAATTACACCTCACCAAATCACCTCAGCCAACTTATCTGCCAGAATGGGCGAGTTTGCTCTCGCCATCTTTATAGAACATAGAACATAGAACAATACAGCGCAGTACAGGCCCTTCGGCCCACGATGTTGCACCGAAACAAAAGCCATCCAACCTACACTATGCCATTATCATCCATATGTTTATCCAATAAACTTTTAAATGCCCTCAATGTTGGCGAGTTCACCACTGTAGCAGGTAGGGCATTCCACGGCCTCACTACTCTTTGCGTAAAGAACCTACCTCTGACCTCTGTCCTATATCTATTACCCCTCAGTTTAAAGTTATGTCCCCTCGTGCCAGTCATATCCATCCGCGGGAGAAGGCTCTCACTGTCCACCCTATCCAACCCCCTGATCATTTTGTATGCCTCTATTAAGTCTCCTCTTAACCTTCTTCTCTCCAACGAAAACAACCTCAAGTCCATCAGCCTTTCCTCATAAGATTTTCCCTCCATACCAGGCAACATCCTGGTAAATCTCCTCTGCACCCGCTCCAAAGCCTCCACGTCCTCCCTATAATGCGGTGACCAGAACTGTACGCAATACTCCAAATGCGGCCGTACCAGAGTTCTGTACAGCTGCAACATGACCTCCCGACTCCGGAACTCAATCCCTCTACCAATAAAGGCCAACACTCCATAGGCCTTCTTCACAACCCTATCAACCTGGGTGGCAACTTTCAGGGATCTATGTACATGGACACCTAGATCCCTCTGCTCATCCACACTTTCAAGAACTTTACCATTAGCCAAATATTCTGCATTCCTGTTATTCCTTCCAAAGTGAATCACCTCACACTTCTCTACATTAAACTCCATTTGCCACCTCTCGGCCCAGCTCTGCAGCTTATCTATATCCCTCTGTAATCTGCTACATCCTTCCACACTATCGACAACACCACCGACTTTAGTATCGTCTGCAAATTTACTCACCCACCCTTCTGCGCCTTCCTCTAGGTCATTGATAAAAATGACAAACAGCAACGGCCCCAGAACAGATCCTTGTGGTACTCCACTTGTGACTGTACTCCATTCTGAACATTTCCCATCAACCACCACCCTCTGTCTTCTTTCAGCTAGCCAATTTCTGATCCACATCTCTAAATCACCCTCAATCCCCAGCCTCCGTATTTTTTGCAATAGCCTACCGTGGGGAACCTTATTAAACGCTTTGCTGAAATCCATATACACCACATCAACTGCTCTACCCTCGTCTACCTGTTCAGTCACCTTCTCAAAGAACTCAATAAGGTTTGTGAGGCATGACCTACCCTTCACAAAGCCATGCTGACTATCCCTGATCATATTATTCCTATCTAGATGATTATAAATCTTGTCTCTTATAATCCCCTCCAAGACTTTACCCACTACAGACGTGAGGCTCACCGGCCTATAGTTGCCGGGGTTGTCTCTGCTCCCCTTTTTTGAACAAAGGGACCACATTTCCTCCCACAGAACACCCCACCGAACACGAGCTCTCGGGTGGACTCTCACTCACATCTTTTTGTCCCTTATTTTTCTGCGGGTTTTCAACATCCTTTAGTTACCACAACTTTACTGGAGATCAATCATATGGAATTTCACCCCGAATCCAGGTGAAAAGAGCCATCCAACATGCAACTTCCACTTTCATGTTGCCACCGGAAGTTGATGATTTACAATTTTTAAGTCGTCAGGCTGCTTTTGAAAGATGACATATTTCACACCAGCTCAGAGGTTTCGTGAACCATGAAGGAGCCATGATGTAGAGTCAGGAACTTTATGAAGGTTAAGTTCAAAAGGTGTTGCCTACCACACCTGCTGAAACGCTGTATCATAAGTTACATATGTTTTTAATACAGTGAGTGACAATAGTAATTTGTATTGAAAAGGGGAGTGACCATTAAATAATGTGTTTGCGAGATTGTCACTTCTGACATCTGATAAACTGTCAAGAGACTAAACGGCATTCTGAAAGTAGAAAATATTTAGATGCATTAGAGTACATTAACCCATTGGAAATAGTGATCTTCTACATTGCAGATTTGAGTGTGTGAAATGTCCCCTTTGCTTTCATGTTTTCCTTGAAGTTCAGTTCGGCCATTTATTCAAATTCTGACAGATAATGAGCTTCTGGCTGACTTTAAATGCTTTATTGTATTCAGCTCAGAGGTGTTTGTGATGCAGTTGTTCAATATGGTCTCATTATGAATACCTGATTGAGTTCCAAGCCCACTAATAGATTCTGTTCAGTAGGGACTTTCGAACAGCAGTCAAGGGAAATGTGAACTTGATCATTCTGATCAATTAATGTGCTGCTAAGAGGTGTTAAGAACCTTGCTGATGTTAAATACAATGGTATCCCAATACTCAGAAGGGTAACTTGGAAACATTGGTGCTGAGTGGTGTATATTTGGTGTAATGTGTGGAAATTAGATCTCGCAAGACATCACGATCCGGACCTCGCCCTCAGTGGGCGGGATCCAGATTTGTATATTTAAGTGAGCAGTTAGTTTCGCCAGAGTATTCCAAGGCCTGGGATTGAATGCCTGCACCAGGAAGACCTCGCAGAGGTGGCGTTTAGCACTGGTTTCCACAAATGATGGCACTTGGGAGGGGTCCCACAGGCGACCAGAGGCCTTTGGGTGATTGGACTCTGGGCTGGGTGGTACCCTAGCACCCCCAGGGCACCTTGGCACTGCCACCCAGACACCCTGGCAGTGCCACCCTGACAGTGCCAGGTACCCAGGTGCCACAGCCAGAGTGCTATGCTGGTTGTGCCAGGGTGCCAGGTTACCTGTGCTGAGGAACAGGTCCAGGGAAGCCATCCCCTTATGATTAGGATGAGTGGGGGCTTGAGGACCTCCTAATTGGTAAGTTGGGATGTTGGTGGGGCTTGAGGACCATGGTGGGGTCGGGAGATCAGGGCAGCATTCAAAAATGGCAGCCCAATCTCTTCCTACACTGGAAATGAATGTAAGTGCGGCCGCAACAAGGCATTCCCCGCCGAGGCCCCCAAAAATCAGAGTCCCGTTTGATAGTTCTTGCCGCTGCAGGCTCAGAGAGACACCCTGTTATTCATGCCCAAAATGGAACTCTCTTTTTCCATTAAATGGTGCTCTTTATCTTCTCACAAGCAAAACTCTGCCCATGAGCAACAATGTGAATATATTTCAGATGTTTCAAAACAAAGTTCTGCAACACCTTCATGAATATACAAGTAGATAAGCAGTCAATGAGAAAATATCCTTGACAATTCCTAGGTAATTGTGGTATAAATCTGTTAAATTGCAGTTGTTATGTCGCTCATATACTGCAAGGAGGAAATTAAAAGAGTAATTTTACATAATTACATTCCATTATTGGAAACTTGCGGGGAATGCACATCTTAATTCTTAATATTATCTTCTCGTAACTAAGGCTTCACGATTCATATTCCTTAAAATATAAAACAGATCTGAGGATGTTTTGGCCAATTTTCTGACTCTTGCTGTGGTGTGGATCCTCTTGTAAATTACTCAAGTGATTATAATATTTGAATTCAATGTCAAGAAAGTAATTTCCAGCAAGAGCTACTGGATAGTAATTAGAAGAGCCCTGATTGTTTTCTCCATTCTTCATAACCCAGACTGCAGTTGCTTTCTCAGAAGATTTCATCTCACCAACCACAAATCAGGAAGAACCTTGGTCTGCTCTGTCTTAATGCGCAGTATGTGGTTAGAAACTATCAGAGGGGCTGAGTTGTATTTTGCAAGAGGCAGCAAAGAATTTTCCTTTTATTATGCTTGGATATAAATGGCCACCTCTCACAGGCCACGATTTGCTGATTCTGAAGAGGGACAAGAACCCGGAGCTGTGTGGGTCCTACAAGCCGATACCCCTGTTGAATGTGGATGCCAAATTGCTGGCCAAACTTTTGTCCTTTAGCATTGAGGATTGTGTTCCAGACGTTATTGGGGAGGACCATTTGGAATTTCTTACGATAGGCAGTTGGTGGCCAATGTAAGAAGGTTGTTAAACGTGATCATGATGCCCCCGGAAGGTAGGGAGGTGGAGGTAGTGATCGCAATGGATGCAGAAAAAGCTTTTGATCGGGTAGAATGGGATTATCTGTGGGAGGTACTGGGACGGTTCGGATTCGGGCGGGGCTTTATTTACTGGGTCAGGTTGCTGTATCAGGCTCCTGTGGCAAGCGTATGGACGAATAGGACAACATCGGGCTATTTTAGACTGCACCGGGGGACGAGACAGGGATGCCCCCTCTCCCCACTGTAGTTCACGCTAGCTATAGAGCCGTTGGCAAATGCTCTGAGAGCCTCAAGGGGCTGGTCCGGGGGGATTGGAGCACAGAGTCTCGCTCTATGCAGACGACCTGCTTCTGTATGTATCAGACCCAATAGAGGGGATGGAAGAAATCATGAGGGTTCTAGGGGATTTTGGCCAGTTTTCGGGGTATAAGCTAAATATGGGGAAAAGTGAGATGTTTGCGGTCCAGGCGAGGGGGCAGGAGAGGTGATTTGGGGAGCTGCCGTTTAGATTAGTAGAGGGAAGCTTTAGGTACCTGGGCATTCAAGTGGCGCGAGAATGGGACCAGCTGCATAAATTAAATCTGGCCCGACGAGTAGACCAAATGAAGGACAATTTTCGGAGATGGAACATACTTCCGTTGTCACTGGCTGGGGGGGGTGCAGACGGTGAAGGTGATGGTTATCCCGAGATTCCTGTTTGTATTTCAGTGTATCCCCATCTTTATTTATTCCGTGGTCCTTTTTTAAACGGGTCAACAAAGTGATCACTGGCTTTGTTTGGGCGGGCAAGACCCCGCGAGTAAGGAAAGTAATGCTTGAGCGGAGTCGGGAGAGGGCGGGCTGGCGCTGCCAAATTTTAGAAACTATTATGGGCGGCGAATATAACCATTATCAAGAAGTGGGTGGAGGGGGAGGGGTTGGCATGGGAGCGTGTGGAGGCGGCTTCATGCAAGGGCACCAGTCTGGTGGCGTTGGTAACTGCGCCTCTGCCATTCCCGCTGGCATGGTACTCCACCAGCCCCATGGTGGTGGCGGCCCTGAGAGTCTGGGGGCAATGGAGGAGACATGTGGGAGCATCGGTCTGGTCCCCAATCTGTAATAATCACTGGTTTGCCCCGGGAAGTATGGATGGGGGGTTCCGGATATGGCGGAGTGCAGGGATTGAGAGGATGGGGGACATGTTTATTCAGGGGAGCTTTCCGAGTACGAGGGCACTGGAGGAGACGTTTGGGTTGGCGAGGGGAAACAAATTCAGGTATCTGCAGGTGCGGGACTTCCTACGTAAACAGGTGTGAACCTTCCCGCTCCTACCGCTAAGGGGGATTCAGGACAGGGTAGTTTTAGAGGGTGGGTAGGAGAAGTGAGCGTCTCTGACATTTACAAGGAACTTATGGGGTCGGAGGAGACGCAGGCCGAGGAGCTGAAGCGCAAGTGGGAGAAGGAACTGGGAGGAGAGATAGAGGATGGTCTATGGGGGGACACGTTGAGTAGATTCAACGCATCTGCAACATGTGCCAGGCTCAGCCTGATACAATTCAAGGTCATTCATCGGGCTCACATGACAGTGGCCCGGATGAGCAGATTCTTTGGGATGGAAGACAGGTGTGCAAAATGTGCGGGAAGACCAGCGACCCATGTCCACATGTTCTGGACATGTCCGAAGCTTAGGGGATTTTGGCAGGGGTTTGCAGATGTCATGTCCACGGTGTTAAAAACAAGGGTGGCACTGAGTCCAGAGGTGGCGATTTCCGGGGTGTCGGAAGACCCAGGAATCCAGGAGGAGAAAGAGGCAGACGTTCTAGCCTTTGCCTCCCTGGTAGCCCGGAGACGGATACTATTAGCTTGGAGGGACTCAAAGCCCCCGAAGTCGGAGACCTGGCTATCGGACATAGCGAGCTTTCTCTGTTTGGAGAAAATCAAGTTCGCCTTGAGAGGGTCCATGTTAGGGTTCGCCCGGAGGTGGCAACCGTTCGTCAACTTCTTCGCGGAAAATTAATCGTCAGCAGAAGGGGGGGGGGGGGTGGTTAGTTTAGCATAGAGTAGGGGGTTAATAAAGGTGGGACCTGTAAGGGAGGGAGATGGCTTTTGCACTATGTGGATAGTTTCATGTACATTGTTTGTTTTGTTGTTGTCACAATACCAAAAATACCTCAATAAAATGTTTATTAAAAAAAAAAATGACCCCCTCATAACAGCATATAGAAGAAAATTGGACAAGGAACTGCAGTCCCAATGAAGGGTCCATGATTATAAACATTAACTCTGTTTCTCTCCTGATAGATACTGACCTGCTGCGTTTTTCCAGCTTCCCCTATTTTTGTTTCAGGTTCCAGCACCCACAGTATTTTGCTTATTTTACCATCTTCCTTTTATATGGTATGAGGCCAGCCACTGAAGAATTTCCCCTGAACCCCACTGACCAGTTTTACACAGTCTGTTGGTCCCACATCAGTAGGCTGCTTCCTGTTACCAAAGATAACCTTTCGTACCTCACCTCTGGATTTTGGCTCTTGTTTGAACCACGGCTGTAATGAGGTCCAGAGCCATGTGGTCCTGACAGCATCCAAACTGAGCACTGATGAGCAAGTTTTTTGTTAATGGTTGTTGCTTGGCAGCACTGTTGACAACTTATTTTATCACCTTTCTGTGATTGGGTGCAGGCTGATTACTCAGGCTGAATTTGTCCTGCTTTTCATGGAATTTAAGTGGAAAACCTAGAAATGTTGGTGCTAACATTAGGTTTTGTAAATTAATGTGTTTGTGTGATACAGGTGTTACTGGAGAGACCAGCATTGATGTCCATCCAGAATTACCCTTGAGAAGGTGGTGATGAGTTCAGACAAATTAGAACTGTGTCAATAGTTAGACCTGGATTTAAACTTACCTGATCCACTGAGTTTTAGTTAAAGAGCCGTAACTCCGCAACACGCAGGTGATGTTACTGACTGGTTCTCACCTGGAAGCCAGGCTGACTGGCAGACCAGTTGAGAAAGCAGTAGATCGGTGAAAGGCGCAGGATAAGTTAAATCCCACCCTGGGGGCATGGTGGGAATGGGATTAATCCTGGAGGGAGGAAAATTCTGCAGCCATTAAGGAGAGGGCCAACCAGTGGTGGAGGTGAAAGGTAAGTGGGAGGAGGAGTTGGGAGAGGAGATTGAGGAAGGGACGTGGGCAGATGCCCTAGGGAGGGTGAACTCTTCCTCATCGTGCGCGAGGCTCAGCCTCATACAGTTTAAGGTGCTGCACAGGGCACACATGACTGGGACAAGGATGAGCCGGTTCTTTGGGGGGTGAGGACAGGTGTGTTAGGTGCTCAGGGAGCCCAGGAAATCACACCCAAATGTTCTGGGTGTCCCCAGCGCTGGAGGAATTTTGGAAGGGCGTAGCGAGGACGGTGTCGAGGGTGGTAGGATCCAGGGTCAAACTGGGCTGAGGGCTCGCAATATTTGGGGTGGCAGAGGAGCCGGGAGTGCAGGAGGCGTAAGAGGCCGGAATTCTGGCCTTTGTGTCCCTGGTCGCCCGGCGAAGGATTCTCCTTCAGTGGAAAGATGCGAGGCCCCCAAGCGTGGAATCCTGGATCAATGATATGGCGGGGTTTATTAAGTTGGAGAGGGTGAAATTCGCCTTGAGAGGGTCGGTACAAGGGTTCTTTAGGCGGTGGCAACCGTTTTTAGACTTCCTGGCAGAATGGTAGACATTTGTCAATGGCAGCAGCAACTCATGGGGGCGGGGGGGGGGGGGGGGGGGGGGGGGGGGGTTGCGAGGGTTTACTTTATTTTCGTTTTTGTCATTTACACTGGAGGGTCTGAGGGGGTGTATACACCTGTTGTGTTAAGTCGGGGTGTTAATGTTAATTTGTTATTTATGTACGGGGGGTGGGGGGGGGTATGGGGAGTTGTTTTTCTACATTGTGTTTTGTACTTAACCCTGTTGGGTTCCTTTATCATTTTGTTATTGATATTTTATGAAAACCTTAATAAAAATTATTTTTTTTAAAAAAAGGAGAGGGCCAACCAGAGACACAATCGATTTCACATAATGGGGTGAAGGGAGGGAGTGGTGTGGTGCGGATCCATCACTGGGAGAATAATTTCAGCAAGGAGGAAGGAGATTTCAATCCGGGGATGGAGGGGCAATCTCAATGGAGGTGTAAGGCCAGAAACCAGAAGGGTGGGTGGGGTGAGAGGTTGGAGCCTCAGGGGACAGTCCGAGGTGGGAGCCTGACCACAAGGATTTTCCAGGCTTAATGGAGGGTGGATTCACACACGATAACTTGTACAGGGGACTCGGATGAGGATTTTTATGGAGTAGCATGGAGACAATAGATCATGCAGGTAAATGTAAAGGCATTTGCCACCTAGATCTGGCAGGGACTTTGCCTGGGTGTTCAGTGTTTTATTAGGATAATTCATAGTTAAGTGAAAAATTCAATAACAATGAGGTTCCTAGCCTTGCTATATTATTTAAATTGCTAGTCTGCCTCCTTGAAGCAAGTTGGTTGCCCACCCACCTTCCCGCCTTCATGAATGTTTCTGGGTTGTTGTTGTGATTCTGAGTTTTAAGATTTTAACTCCTGAACCAACCCAAATCCATCCTTTTATTTGTTAAAATTTCCCCCTTAACGTTCAAACCAGTAGGAAATGGTAGTCACAGAAAAGTAAAAGCATGAGTGTGTGGTGATCTTTGTGAGGGGTTTCCAGGATGGAAGGCGTAGTGATCACAAAGATACACAAAGCTCTTTTGAAGAACTAAACTTATTTTATTACTGCTACTAAATTTGAGTTTGACGCTTATTCTGAATAGCAAATATAACTTTAAGAGTTAAACTACATTCACTAACACTATCTCTGTCCACTAATTGTTAGTATTATATCTTAACTAATTCTGCAATACATTATGAATCTTATCTTCTTCAGCTCCAATCTACACTCCTTTCACTAGCTTAAGAGCCAGTGCAATTTATAGTACTGTTCCTTAGCTCCCTCTAGTAGATAGGCTTAACATAACATTAACTCTTCACATGCTGTACATTTGTATAATGTCACATTCTCCTTTCTTTGAGAAAAATGTTGACTATACATTTTCTTGTTTACAGTATTATGCAGCATGTCAACAATGATAGAACTAATGTTAGATTTACAGATTTAATCTATTTGGAGGTTTCCTACATCTCGTAGACCTTCTTTATGTTACAACAGTGTTATTTGAATTATCTGACACATTTGACAATATAGCTTTTGGAAAGTCATTTGTAGGAAAAATGAGTTGTGGACTTGTGGTAGCTGACTCTGTGAATGTAACAGCTTGTTTGAGTTTCAAGAGGTCTCTTCTGTTTCTACGAAAAATCTTTCCAGGTTCTGTTCTGATCACGCATGATCTTGGTGTGAGTTCATTGTGTACTTTTGCAATATCCATCCATCCACCTTCAGGATTACAAATGCGTACAATATCACCTTCTTTGAGTGTAGATAGTGGTTTGGAGTTTTTATCGTAATACTTCTTTCGCTTACTCTTCAGTTGCTGCATTTTTTTATGCCCGACTTGTTCATCTTTGTTTGGAATTATTAGAGTTGATAACATAGTTCGTATTCTTCGTCCCATCAATAGTTGTGCTGGAGAAAGCCCCGATGACGATGGTGTAGCCCTGTATGCTAACAGTGCTAAGTCAAAGTCCTTTCTGTCCTCCATAGCTTTTTTGAGAAGCTGCTTCACAATTCCTACCCCTTTCTCAGCTTTCCCATTTGCCTGCGGGTATAGTGGGCTAGAAGTTACATGTGTGACGTTATAGCCATTGGCAAATTGTAACCACTCCAGGCTGCTAAAACACAGTCCATTGTCAATGACAACAGTAACTAATATGCCATGTTTGGAAAATACATTTTTTGTTGCCCTGACAACTGAATGCGTTGTTGAGTCAGATAATTTTACATCCTCTGGAAACTTTGATTAATAGTCAATGATTATCAAATAATCACAGCCTTGAAAATAAAATATGTCCATGGCGACTTTTGTCCATGGTTGAGTAACTAGTTCGCTTTCCACCAAGGTCTATTTACATTGTGTCGGTTGGTGCATTTGGCGTATCCGACACTGTTGAATGTAGTTGTTTATATCCTTGTTGATTCCCGGCCAATACGCCGATTGCCGTGCTCTTCTTCTACATTTCTAAAGCAAACTAGTTACTCAACCATGGACAAAAGTCGCCATGGACATATTTTACTTTCAAGGCTGTGATTATTTGATAATCATTGACAATCACTCGAATTTTCAGGAGGGTATCAAATTATCTGACGCAACAACGCATTCAGTTGTCAGGGCAACGAAAAATGTACTTGCCAGACATGGCATACCAGTTACTGTTGTCACAGGCAACAGACAACAGAAGGCCTTGATGTCCTTCGTGGATTTGTTCGAGAGTGTCTTGTCTGAGACATGATGGAATTACAATGCGGTCCCCTTTCAATAGAAAGTTGTCTATTGTTGTCAGGTCTACTCTGATGTTACGAAAGTTTGCACATTTCCCTTTAGGCCAGTCAATACGTAGATATTGTATCACTTGCTGAAGTGTCGTATCTCGTAGAGCTTCTGCCTTGATTATTTGTAGTTTAGCATCTGTGACAAGTAGCATTGCTGTGATGAAGTTGGCTTGTGCTTCAATATTGAGTACAACATCAACAACTTTGTTATCCTCGTGCATTGTGGCTCTGGATAACGTATCTGCAAGTACTAATTATTTTCCTGCTCTATATATTAATTCAAAGTCATATCGACGCAGCTTCAGCATCATGCATTGAACTCTCGGCGACATGTCATTTAGATCTTTCTTGATTATATTGACCAGGGGACGGTGATCTGTCTTTACGAAGAAGTATGGCAGTCTATAGACATAGTAGTGAAATTTGGTGATGCCTGTCAAGAGGCCTAGGCACACTTTCTCAATTTGAGCATACCTTTGCTCAGTTTGCGTCATGGAGCGAGATGCATACACAATAGGCTTCCACGAATCATCGTCTGATTTTGTAGTAGAGCTGCGCCAATACCATTCTAACTTGCATCTATTGATATTTTGGTCACTTGTGTTGAGTCGTAGAATGCTATTAAAACAATATCGACCATATGGAGTGTTGAAAGTGCAGAGTCGCTTATTCTTCTCATTCAGACATAGTTGCCAAAATCCCTTAGACGAGTCAAGTTTGGTGAAGAATATTGCATTCACCATTTCCGCTGTAATTTCTTCACGTTTTGGAATCTGATAATGTTCCCTTTTTATATTATCATTTTAGTCTTTGCGGTCTATACAGATTCTGAGGTCACCATTTGGTTTTTTAACACAAGACACAAGCTTATCCAGTCTGTTGGATCGGTAACTTTTGATTTGATGCCATTCTGCTGCATCCTATCTAGTTCTTCCTTTAGTCGTTCTCTCAGAGGTGCTGGTACTCCTCTGGGAGCATGAATAACTGGTAATGTCCCCATTCCATTAGACACATGCATGAAGTTACTCAAAATGGATTCAATTTTGTTGTTTAGCAAATCAGTAAAACATTTGGCAGTGTGAATTCTTTGAATCAGGTTTAGCTGGATACATGCATCTACTCCAATAAGTGAGGATTTTGTGTCATCCATAATTTCAAAGTCAAGTGGAATTTTAATGTCACCACTCTGAACTATGAGGTAGCACGAACCTTGGGCGCGATTCTCCCAGCCCCGCACTGGGCTGGAGAATCGCTGCAACCGTGCCACACTGCCCCGATGCCGGTGCGCGATTCTCCGAGGTGCGGAGGGGGGGGGGGAGGCCTCCGATTGGGTCTGGCCCGCGATTGGCGGCCCGGCCTCTCCTCCCCCCGGGCCTACTTTGTTGCGCATCCGGCCCCAGAACCCCCGTGCCATGTTGCGTCTGGGTCGGCGCGTTCTGTAAAGCCACCGCGCATGCGCGGGTTGGCGCATCGCCACTGCGTATGCGCAGGTTGCCGCGTCGCCACTGCGTATGCGCAGGTTGCCGCGTCGCCACTGCATATGCGCAGGTTGGCACCGCCCCCAGTGCACGACAGGAAGTGAGGCTGGAGCGGCGTGAACCGCTGCAGTGCCGTGCTGGCCCCCTGTGGGGGCCAGAATCGCTCATGCCCGCGCCTGTTTCACGCCGTCGTGAAACGCGACGGTGTTCACGATGGCGCGGACACTCTGCCCCGCGATCGGAGAATCGTGCCAAGTGGTGCTGTTTCATTTCCATTGTAGTCTGTTAATCTACAATGTCTCTTTTTGTATTTTGGACGGGTTGCTACTTTGCCCAAATCCAATTCTGTTATCAGATTGGCGTGTGTGCCAGTGTTCAATTTAAATTGTACCTCTGATCCATTTATGATCAATGCTTCTATCCAATCTTTATTTCTATCAAATAGTTGCCTGATTGATTTATCAGCAGTATTGTGTCCATTTGTTTTAGTGATTGCTTCTATTAATAAGTTGTCCAGTGAAGTAGGCAGAGTGAGATCAATCTTTGATTTTAAAATGTTTTCTTCTTCTTCATTGTTTTGTATACTGTTGACTTTTTTATGCTGTTGAAATGTCTTTTTTAATTGATTCTAGTCTGTGGTTGTGTTAAATCTGCATTGTGCAGCAAAATGATTGTGTTTGCTACATGTTGTACACCTTTTTCCAAATGCAGGACAGTGTTGCTTTAAATGGAAGTGTCCACAGCATGTACATGTGATCACGGCGGTGACATCAAGCGTAAACCTCTCATGCGTATGTGCAAATCGGTCAACATCCAGTTCGCGCCCTTTTTCAAGGTGCGCATGTGCGAATGGATCCTTCACATGCGCAGAACGTCGAATGTCCATTTTGCATTTTTTACTTATCCCGCCTGTGCAACACGGCTACCTGCTGCAGCGTGATTCATTTTAAACTGTGCCCCAGAGGCAATGGCATCAACCACATTGCTGAAGTTCGCGCCTTTTTCACAGGATCTGAATTCAGCATATTCATTGGTAGCTTGCTCACTTGCTTTACAGAGGTTGATGGCTTCTTCCAAAGTTAAGTTGGTTTTCGAGTAAATGTTCCTGCATTTGCTCTTCAAATATGCCAAACACAATTTGGTCACGCAGGATTGATTCAGTAATTCAGGAATAATTGCAAGATTGCGCTCAGAGCCTCAAATCAGTTAGAAAAGAGTCAAAAGATTCCCCTTTTAGCTGCAAACATGTATCTCTCATATACCACATTGACCTGTTTTTTGCAATGAGAGTCAAATATTTCCAGTATTTTCTCATACATATTTTTAACTTCATTTTCTGAGAAATCAAATGAGTTAAAGAGTTCAAATGCCTGTGGAGCTGCCAGATTTAGCAGGAGAGCTATTTTCCTAGTGTCAGGAGCTGATTCAAGTGCAGTGGCAGAGAGAAATACTTCAAACTGCTGCTTGAAGTTTTTCCCAATTTGAACTTAGTTTACCGGACATCTTGACGTTATCTGGCTTTTGCAAAGCATCCATTTTGGTCTCGGTTTTTCTTTGTTCTTTGCAGATTTTCATATGTGTAGCGAAGCACTGATTTATTTTCTTTCTTCTTTCTTACTGCTTGCTTTTCTGGAATACACTCTTGGTACCATGTGGAAACTTGGAACTTCAAAATTAATGCTGTCCACTCCTGGTAGCATGTGGTGATCTTTGTGAAGGGTTTCCAGGATGGAAGGCATAGTGATCACAAAGATACACAAAGCTCTTTTGAAGAACTAAACCAGTTTTATTAACACTACTAAATTTGAGTTTGACACTTAAGTCTGAATAGCAAACATACATGTAAGAATTAAACTACACTCACTAACACCATATCTACTAATTATAACTATTATATCTTAACTAACTCTGCAATACACTATGAATCTTATCTTCTTCAGCTCCAATCTAAACTCCTTCCCCTGGCTTAAGAGCCAGTGCAATTTATAGTACTGTTCCTTAGCTCCCTCTAGTGGCTAAGCATAACATTAACTCTTCACATGCTGTACATTCGTATAATGTCACAGGGTGCAAAGAATTACAAAATCAACGTGCATATCTTCCCTCTCCACAACCCCTGTTGTACTACAGTCATAGAGGGACCCTACCTTTTGCAACTTTTGTCTGAACATGTCAACAGGTCCTCTGCTCTTCCTGCCAAATCCAACGATTCACCACAACACCTCCAAAAGCATATCCTGAATCTGTGCAATAGTGTGCATTAGTCTAAATCACTTTACCTGCAAGTGTTCTTGGTGAGTGCAATCGGTTGAGTGGATCTGTGGTCCAGCTATGAGTCAAATCAGCCGGTAAAGCTGTTCAATCTATCCAGTTGGGATGTTTCCGCAAACAGACAGAATGCTCTGTGAGTGTCATTCCCTACATGGAACACTGAGCAACCCCTGCTGGAAGCAGCTGGAAGTGCTGCACTTCCCACTTGGAATGTATTAGCTTCCATGCCATCACCTCTATGGCACCATTCTGTCACATCAATAGTGAATATCGCTTCAAAGATGAGTTTTTCACCAATAAACAGCACATTGATGATCAATTTTGATACTATCAGGACCATTCGGCTCCCAAATAGGAATTCCAGAGGTGAGATAAGAATGGTTACTTTAATTACTTCTCAAAGCCTTATTACCGCTTACAAAGCTACAAGGCTATGAATCCGCTATATGATGAAATATTTTCTGCGTGTCTAGATGTGTGCAGCTCCGACGTTCAAAAAGGTTAATAAAATCCACAACAAGATAGCCTGCATGGTTGGCACTTCACCTGCCACCTTAAACATTCATTCTCTCCACCATTGATGTGCCTGCTGCAGTTAGTACCATCTACAAGATGCACGACAGCAACATGTCAAGGTTATGTGGGCGCCACTGATAGAGCTAACATTTGTTACCCATCGCCAAATTCCCTTGAACTGAGTGACTAGCAAAGCCCTTTCAGAGGGCAGTTAAGAATGAACCATGTTGCATTGAGTCTAGAGTCACATGTAGGCCAGACCAGGTAACGATGCCAATGCCCTTCCTTAAAGAACATTGGTGAAGCAGGTGAGTTTTATGACGATCAATGGTAGTTTCATGGCACCTTAACTGAGAGTAGCTTTGAAGTCCAGATTTAACTAATTGAATTTCAAATTACATCAGCTGGCATTTGAATCCATATTGCCATCACATTATATCTAGGTCTCTGGATTACTTCGACAAAGAGTTAGCTCCGTTCTCGCTCCACAGACGCTGTCAGACCTGCTGAGATTGTCCAGCATTTGCTGTTTTTGTTTCAGATTCCAGCATTGGCAGTAATTTGGTTTTATCTCTGGATTACTAGTCCAGTGACATACCACTACACCATCACGTCTTACAACTCCCTTCATAATCACAGACCATCCTGACTTGGAAGCGTATCGCTGTTCCTTCACTGTCACTGGGTCAAAATCCTGGAACTTTCTCACTAGCAGAACTTTAGGTGTACATATACCACCTGACTCCAGGAGTTCAAAAACGTGGCTTACCATGGCCATTTCAAAGTGCGCATGTGACCAATTAAGGATGGTAATAAACGCTGGCCTTGTGAACAACACCTACTTCCCGTAAAGGAAGAAATTAAAAAAACATGGTCCCTTCATTGCAGTCTGCTGTTGGGAAACAAATGCAGCAGTTTGTATTGAATTTCACTAGCTGGTCCCTTGAAATACATTATATAGAATGGGATGAATTTAAGGAATACTTTGAATACTTTTAACTGCTTTTGGAGCTCAGTGAAAACAGCAAGAATTGTGCTACTGGTTCCAAGGTCATTTTTAGTTCAGATTTTTAAAATCAGATTCTCATGTCGACACCGGAAAAGCAGTTGCATTGTTCCAATCATTTCTGTTTGCATCATATACTTATTGAAGAATTTTTCACTTTCTTTTGAACTGCACTGGCCTGGTTTTCTTTTTCTCTCCTTCATCTGTACCTTTCCTCAAGGCAGTGACCATTGATGGGTATGATTTCAAGTGCACCTATAACCCACCACCTCGCCAATCAGGCAATTAGTCACACATGAAGCTAAATCATGGCAGGCAATTCATCCATTACATTTAGGACATGGAAGACTGATTCTGTCATTGTTACATGCCCAAAATTAAGCACTTCTATCAGGGCTTACTATCATGATGACCATTGTCATGACCAAGATATTGATAATGCAGATTTAACAATGCTCTAAGATTGGTGCAGCTTTACACGATATAGACAGTATTATAACAGTGGCTTAGCTTTAGTTCAGACCAATCATGGACTGAGTTCATGAAGTGAGCCATGAAAATCCATGCGGTGGGGGTATTCCTATACCCAGTGGAACTTCCCACTGTCCCACCTAAAATCTTCAGGGTAGGGGGCAGGATCTACATGTGTGGGTGGGGAGTTGATTTGGGGGATTGAAGACTCTGGAAATGCTGGAAGTAGATGATGATCTTGGACATAGGGATCAACATGCCCCCATGACTTTTCATGCTCCTCATCTCCCAAGATCCAAGCCTTGAACATGTCCTGAATCCCAGAGCTGAGCCGACTTCAGGTGAGACCAGGCAAACCTGCATTTTACGATGACACCCTTGGCTAGTGCGCGGTCAATTCCAGCCCCACCTGCCCCAAGTCACAACTGAATTAACCAATAATTCTTATCAAAGTACCTGACGTCTTTGGCCCTTGTCTGCCCAATAATTACAATCACCAGGTTTGTACGTTTAAACACAATTACTGTTTATGTATACAAAGAACTATCATGAAATATGCAGTAAATAAAACTGGATAATGACAAGCTAATACCTATTGCCCACTTGGACCTCCCCAACCCCTACACACACGCACATGACAGCCAAACAGAGGGGGGAAAATAATAAGGATGAAAGTCAAAAGTTAAGAGTCTTTGCTCTTAACTTTTGGTGGTTCTTTTAGCACACTTTCTTCGCAGCAAGCTTGCAGGTTAGAGTCTTTGGTTTGCAGACAATAATGGTCTTCTTTGTAGATTAATTCATTTAGGGTCCCTGTAATACAGAAAATTCATTACTGACTGGCTTTCTGGAGAGTCACCTTATTTCTCATCATACTGGACCTTCATCTCGAGGTCGCATTCAGGCCTCTGTCTTTCTGAAGAGACAGTTTGGGCACGATCTACCGGCCGCATTGTGCTCTCGCTTGACAAATGTGGACCAGGCGGAATGGCACCTGGGGGTATGCCAGATCATCGGAGACCCCTGGGTGGCCAGGGATACTGCCCAGCTGGTGTCTTGGCACTACTGCCCTGGCACTGCCAATGTGCCCAGATGGCACTGCCAAGCTGGCAGGGGCACTGTCAGTGTAAGGGTGCCTGGGTGGCACTGCCAAGGCCAGGGCCCAAAGGGGGCCATGCCCATGAAAGGAGGGTAGAGGGGGTGTTTGAAGGGTGGGGATGCATGGCAGGTAAGTAGGGCCCTCTGGGAGGTGGGGTGGTGATGGGTGGGATTCTGCGAGGGGGGCCTGTAAGGGGGGGTGGGTGGGCTTGACGAGGGGGGACCCCCAGGGCCCCAATAGCAGGGTGTCCTCACTTGGGGGGTGGAGGGGGGGTGGGATAGTCCCCATGTATGTAGGGGGCGGCATTGCCCATGGGTGGGGATGTGTGGGAGACCCTCAAGCTCACTTAGAGATCGGGGCACCCTTTCAAAACGGTGTCCCGAGTTCAGCTCCCCAATGCTGAAAAAAATTCTATGTGTTGGCTGAACCGGTGAGAAATTCCCCAGGGCCCAAAAAAGTGACTAAGTGTTATTTCATAACGGTGGAGAACTCACTGGCAGAACCAAAGGGAAACTCCCTGAAAAACCCGCTACAAATTGCAAATGAACTCAAAAATGTTACCATTAAATCCTGCCCTTTATTTCATATCAATCTTTTCTTTCAGCTCATGGTTTAACTTCAGGCCTCTGAAGTCTCAAGAGATTAGCACCGAGAGGTTTTCTGGAGAGGGAGCCAGCCCTCATGGTGGCCTTCTGGAGTCAATTAGCTGGATCTTTTTGGAGAGAGTTAGCGAATCTCTTCATCGAGCTGCCAGAATGAAAACTGAAACCAAACTCAAGCCTTGGGACTCTGAAAAACATATCAGTGGGATCAGATCCAAGCACCACTTGTTACTGGGCCGAGCTCAGCCTTTTGGGCCAATTCATTGACCACCAGCCAATCAATCAAACCGAGTCCTCGGAGATGCTTGCCAGTCTGCAATCACCAGTTTAAACACGATAAGAGGAGGAAGGTGCATGAGAACACCACCAACTGCAAGTTCCAAAACCCTAGCAACTCACTAGGTTTGTGCTGTAGGGGGTGCAAGAAAAGGAGGGAGGCCCTGGATAGACAAGGCAATTTGTACTGACCAGATGCCTATGATCAGTTATATTTTCCAGTTCACCAGCTACACAGTTCTATTTTAATCATTCACAGGATGTGGTCATCGCTGGCAGGGCCAGCAGTTATTAGCCATTCCTAAATGTGAGCCACCTTCCTGAAACTCAATAGCTGTACGATGCAGGTACTTCCACCTAGCCATTTCCAAGATTTTGACTCAGTGATAATGAAGGGACGGCAATATATTTCCAAATAAGTTATGAAGTGACTTTGAAGGGAAGTTGGAGTTGGTAGCATTCCTATGGACCTGCTGCCTTTAACAGCTGGCGTTTGGGAGATGATCTCTTGGATGTTTTGTTGAGTTTTTGCAGTGCATCGTGTGGATGAAGCACACTGCAGCCATGTCGCATCAGTGGTAGAAGAAATTAATATTTAAATTGGTGAATGGGGTGCTGATCATAGAATCCCAACAGTGCAGAAGGAGGCCATTCGGCCCATCGAGTTTGCCCGAGCCTTCAAACGAGCACTCCACCCATGTCCACTCCCTACCATCTTCTCAAAGACAGTTAGGGATCGGCAAAACATATTAGTTTAGCCAGAGATGCCCACATCTCTTGGGAACAAAAGTGTGATTCCTAGGATATTGATTATGAATGATTCGGTAGTAATAAACAAAGAACAAAGAAAAGTACAGCATGTTGTTGAATGTCGAGGGAAGGTGCTTAGAATTCGTCTTGTGCGATGTCATTGTCTGCACTTGTGTGGTGTGAATATTACTTGCCACTTTTTAGCCCAACATAATGCCACCCAGTCTTTGCTACATGAAGGCAGAGCCTGATGAATTACAAATGGAAATAAGAGTTATACGATTATGCACAAATATCCCCATCTCTGTCTTTACGATGGAAGGCTATCACTGATAAAGCAGTTGAAAATGCTTGGGCCTGCAGATACTGGCCAGAGGACCTTTTGCAGCAATGTCTTGGGACTGAGAGATTGGTCTCCAACAATCACACTCATCTTTCTTTGTGCTCAGTAAGGCTACAGCTATGCGAGAGTTTTCTCCCTGATCCACACTGGCTTCATTTTAACTCGGGTTCCTTGGTGCCACACTCCATCAAATGCTGCCTTGGAATCAAAACAGTCACTTTCACCTCACCTCTGGAATCAGGGGCGAGATTCTCCGACCCCCCGCCGGGTCGGAGAATCGGCGGGGGCTGGCGTGAATCCCGTCCCCCGGCGGTTGCCAAATTCTCCGGCACCGGAGATTCGGCGGGGGCGGGAATCGTGCCGCGCCGGTTGGCGCCCCCCCCCCCCCCCGCGATTCTCCGGCCTGGATGGGCTGAAGTCCCGCTGCTAGGATGCCTGTCCCACCGGCGTGGATTGAACCACCTACCTTACCAGCGGGACAAGGCAGCGCGGGCGGGCTCCAGGGTCCTGGGGGGGGCGCGGGGCGATCTGGCCCCGGGGGGTGCCCCCACGGTGACCTGGCCCGCGATCGGGGCCCACCGATCCACGGGCGGGCCTGTGCCGTGGGGGCACTCTTTTCCTTCTGCCTTCGCCACGGTCTCCACCATGGCGGAGGCAGAAGAGACTCCCTCCACAGCACATGCGCGGGGATGCCGTGAGCGGCCGCTAACGCTCCCGCGCATGCGCCGCCCGGAGATGTCATTTCCGTGCCAGCTGGCGGGGCACTAAAGGCCTTTTTCGTCAGCTGGCGGGGCGAAAATTAGTCCGGCGCCGGCCTAGCCCCTCAAGGTTGGGGTTCAGCCCCCCAAGATGCGGAGCATTCCGCACCTTTAGGGCGGCGCTATGACCGACTGATTTGCCCCGTTTTTGGCGCTGGTCGGCGGACATCACGCCGATACCGGAGAATTTCGCCCCTGTTCTTTTGTCTATGTTTGGACTAACATTTTAATGAGTTCTGAAGCTGGGTTGTCTTGATGTAACTTAAACAGCATCAATGAATAAATGTTACACCATGGGGGGTATTTTCTATCCCCATTTTCAGCAGGCAGGAATGGTGAGGAGGGCGGAGAATGTAGCAGGAGTCCAAAACAGCTTTTATGCCTGTGGGATTTCTCCGCCGCTGCCAAATGAGAGAACAGCTATCCCGAAAGTCAGGGGCCGTGATTCTCCGACCGTGCACCGGGTCGGAGAATCCCCGGGGGAAGGCGCGAATCACGCCCCGACGCCGGCTGCCCTATTCTCCGGCGCTGTTTTTCAAGGGCTGGTGGGATTCCTGCCACGCTGGTCGGGGACCATTGACAGTGGCCCTCCTGGCGATTCTCCGGGGCCCGATGGGCCGAGTGGCCATAAGGTTTGGCACAGTCCCGCCGGTGTGAAGTACTCACCTCACACACAGCGGGATCTGGCAGGTAAGTGTGCGGGGGCAGGGGTGGCCACGGTGGCCTACCCACGATTAGGGCCTGCCGATCTGTGGGCGGGCTGGTTCTGTGGGGGGCCTACTTTCCTCCACGCCGGGCCCCTGTTGGGCTCCGTTATATTGCCCGGGGGCTGGCACGGCGAAGGGAACCCCTCCGCATGCGCGGGAATACGCCGGCCGTTCCACGCATGCGCGAACTTGCACCAGCCCTTCGGCGCCGGCTGGAGCTGCGGGGACGACTCCAGCGACAACCTAACCGCCTAGAAAGGTGAGAATTCCTCATTTTCGGGGGCTGTTGACGCTGGAGTCGTTGGCGCCAGCTTTCCCGCCGGCGTGGGGACATAGCCCCATTTTTAGAGAATCCCGCCCCAGGATTTCCATTTACATCTAATTACCAATACAGATGAGGTAATTATGGATGATTGATCCCCACGTTGGATTGTCGGCGTGAGGGGAAGCGACGTGACTCATGGCAGGTCCCCCATGATGTGCACTGGTGATCAAAACCAGCCGGATGGGCACGGATGAGTATAGCCTCCATGGGGGGAAGAAGAGGGTCATGCCAGGCAATATCCGGGCACTGTCCCTGGAATTCTGTGATGGGGGGGCGGGGGTGCTCCTTTTTTTCTATTTTTATATTTTTTACATCGGGGCATTGGTTAGGTTGCTGGCGGGGTGGGCTCAATCAGAGTCAGCCCCACCAACCTGACATTGTGGGACCCGCCCCATTATTCTTTCTTCCCCAGAGTATCTAAAAGTACTACAGGTAAAACTGGAGGTGCAGCCAGTGGGCTACACTCCGCTTTTCCTGCTCGAGCTGACGTTCTAAAAAATAATCAGAAAATTCCGGCCCATAGCACTGTCAGTGATAGCTTCCATCAAATTGCTGATGACTGAGAGCAGGTTGAGGGAGAGATAAATGATTGGATTAGATTTCGCCTGCTTTTTTTGTGCAGGGCATATCTGGGCAATTTCCATTTTTTCGGCTAGGTGCCAGTGTTGCAGCTGGACTAGAACACAGTGGATAAACTGGGGCACAAGTCTTCAGTGCTACAGCTGGGATATTGCAAGGCCATTAATCTTTGTTCATCCAGTGTCCTCAGCCATTTCTCTACATTGCATGGAATTAATCAATTTGGTTGAAGACTGGGAACTTTGATGGTGGGACCAGAGGACGCCAAGATGAATTATTTACTCAGGACCTCTGGCTGAAGTTGGATTGCAAATGTTTCAGCTTTATATTTTGCACTCGTGTGCTGAGCCTTTCTCTTGTTGCGGATGGGGATGTTCTTGGAGTTTTTCTTCCAACACCACTGTTTCTGATTTTTAGCCTACATGAGTCCTGTAGTTTCACCAGGTTGGCACCCAATTTTTAGGTATGCTTGTTGCTGTTCCTGGCATGCCCTTCTATACTCTTCATTGAACTAGAGTTGGTCCCCTGGTCTGATGGTAACAGAATAGTGAGGGATATGCTGGATCATGCGGTGGAATTCAGTTCTGCTGTTGCTGCGGATGGTCCACAGTGTTTCATGGATGTCCAGTTTTGAGCTGCTAGATCGATTCTGAATTTGTGAAATGCATTCAGCATGGTGATAATACCAAACATCATGATGGCTGTGTGAATACACTATTTTGTCACAAACAGCTTGATTGCTGAGAACATCAAGGTCAGTTCGGTGTTTCTTTCACCTCATTTAGCATCATTTTGGACTCAGCCAGCTCAATTGTGGTGCTACTGATCTACCCTTGGTGATGGAAATTGAAGCTCCTCACCTATTCTGTGCCTTCACCTTTCAAAACCACATACTGATTCATCAGTTGAGGGAAGGTGGTTATTAACAGAAGATTTTCTTGCCCATGTCATGGAGTCCCAGGGTCACTCATTGTATACCACTGTGCTGCCACTGGTAGGACAAGATATATCCAGGGATAGTTAAGGAGGAATATAGGTTGTTGACTGATAGATATGATTCGGTGACGATGAATATGTCAGGTTATTCTGTAGGGTAGCTCTCCAAATTTTAGCACAAGTTTTCAGGGGAAGACTACGAACGGCCGAGGCCGCACATAGCCCTGTTTTGTACATTGGGGAGCTCCGCTCGCCGGAACTCCCCATTGCAGCGAGAGATCAGGATGCCATAATTAAATGGCGTCCTGACATCCAAGACCCTCGAAACAATCCCCCCCCCCCCCACCAGCCCGATTGCAATGTGGGAGGGTCCCCGGCCCCTCCTCCCCCACGCTGGGCAACCCCGGCACGATGGAGAGCGTGGAAAAAATGCCAGCTTGGCACCTTAGCAGTGCCAGGCTGGCACCCAGGTGGCACTGATAGGATGCCAGGCTGGCACCACCTTGCCCAAAGACCACACAGCTCTGATACCCTGGGAGACCCCCATGAATGTCGTTCCGTCTGGCCCCCGTTTGTCGGGACCATTGCTGAATGGCGCTCGCCCAAGGTCTCAGAGTTGAAGGGGTTGAATCACAAAGCCTCAAGGACCTCGGAATCTGCACATTCGAGTGAGGCTTACTGCTTCGCTCTAATAAACACATTTGCTAAAAAGCGATCCCGCCCATTGCATTGAATCTTGCGCGGCATTGGGAGTCAGGTAGATCCCGGGAGCGGGGTCTCCCGGCTTTTTCAACGGCCACACTGCGTCGTGGCGAGTAGCTTTTCGGGCACAGTGTGGCCGTTGGATCGTTGGAAATTACAAGGACGTGAAATCTGAGCTGGCTAAATGTAATTTTAGGCACGTTTGGCAGGGTGCCTCTCGCCGGCTCTTTGGGTGAGATCCAATAACGCTATTCAACTACACTTGGTCATTTTTGGGGCCTTGGAGAGTTTCTCCCTGGTCAAGTTCACACTCAGAAACATTTTCCACCACTCGGGAGCTGAACTCGCTCACGAGACCGGCTCCTCAGAGACCATGCGCCATTTTGAAAGAGTGCCCCGATCTCAAAGTGAGCATGAGGGTCCCCCACCGGCAGAAAATGTCACACCCCACACACATGCCACATTACATTCACCCCCCACCATCTGGCCTGGGCTTGGGAAATCCTGGCTTGAGATAATTCATACCTCTTTAACCTGCGAATATCCCTGTCTCCAGTTGCTTCGTCTGGACCTGTAAAGACTTAATTACCTGCAAAGACTCGCATTCAAAGTATCGTCTTGCTTCTTTTTAAAAAAATGTATTTTTATTATCCTCCTTTTTCCCATTTTCTCCCAAATTTGCACCCAACAATAAACAAGAAGCAGTAACGAATATAATGTCAATCCCCATATCAACAACAATAATCCCATCCTCCCACCAGCCCCAAACATTAGCCCACATGTTAACATAAACAAATAACAAAAGGAATCAAGAATCACCCATAGTCACCATTAACACATCCAGTCTCCCTCCCCCAACCCTTCCAATCCCCCTCCAACTAATGTTTGATGTTATCCAGTTCTTGAAAGTGCATAATGAATAACGCCCATGAATTGTAGAACCCCTCCATCCTTTCCCTCAGTTCAAACTTAACCTTCTCAAGAGTCAGGAACATAACAGGTCCCCCCGCCACGCCAGGGCACAGGGTGGAGAGGTTGCTCTCCAACCCAACAGGCTCCGCCTTCAGGCGATCAACGAGGCGAAGGCTACAACATCTGCCTCCGCACCGTTTCCAACCCCGGCTGGTCCGACACCCCGAATATGGCCTCCCGAGGGCCCCGGTCCAGTTTCATGTGCACCACTTTAGAGATTACCATAAAAACCTCCTTCCAGTAATCCTCCAGCTTTGGACAGGACCAAAACATATGGATGTGATTTGCTCCCCCCCCCCCCCCCCCCGCAACGTTTCCATAATATATTCTACCCCCTCAAAGAGTCGGCTCATCCTCGCCCTTGTGGGGTGTGCTCTATATACCAACTTCAGCTGTATTAGCCCCAACCTCGCGCACTCTCTATAGCACCTCACACCAGAACCCCTCCTTCATACCCTCTCCCAACTGTTCCTCCCACTTTGCTTTGATCCCTTCCAGTGGTGCCTTATCCTCTTTCAAAATAGCCCCATAAACCGCCAACAATAACACCTTCTCCAGTCCCCCTGTCGTCAGCACCTCCTCCAGCAATGTGGAGGCTGGTTCCACCGGGAAGTTCTGTATCTCCTTCCTGGCAAAATCACGAACCTGCATGTATCTAAACATTTCCCTCTGCTCCAGCCCATACTTCGCTTCCAGCTCCTTCAATCCTGCAAACCGACCCCCAAGAAACAAATCTTTTAGTGTCTTAATCCCCTTCTCCTCCCATTTCTGAAAATTTCCGTCCCACTTCCCTGGTTCAAATCTGTGGTTCCCCCGAATCGGCATTTCCCTTGACCCTGCCCCCAACCCGAAGTGTTGGCGAAACTGCCTCCAAATTCTCAATGAAGCTGTTATTACCAGACTCCCTGAGTATTTTCCCGGGACCATCAGGAGCGGCGTTGTCGCTAGCACCTTCAATCCCGACCCCTTGCACAAACTCTCCTCCATTCTGACCCACTGGGAATCAACCCCTCTGACCCAGCCCCGCACCTTCTCCACATTCGCTGCCCAGTAATAATACATCAGGTTCGGAAGACCCAAACCCACTGCCTGCCTTCCTCTCTGTAGCAGCACTTTTCTAACTCTGGCCACCTTCCCTCCCCATATGAATGAAGTAATCCTTCCCTCAATCTCTCTGAAAAATGCCTTTGGCAGGAAAATCGGCAGGCATTGGAAAATAAACATCATCTTACATCTTTGACTTTGTCTATATATGTGTTTCTGGAACCCACCTCTTCATTCACCCGATGAAGGAGCTGCGCCCTGAAAGCTAGTGATTCTGAACAAACCTGCTGGACTTTAACCTGATGTTGTAAGACTTCGTACTGTGCCCACCCCAGTCCAACGCTGGCATCTCCACATGATGCCCACACACATGGGCATTTCTCCACATCCCCCCATCTGCTATGAGGTCACTGGGGGACTGCCACCTTTCCAGGACTCTCCACCACGCTTTCAGGTCCCTCCATTTAAGACTCCGATCCTTAACCCTCTCTCAACCTTTATGAGGCTTCTTCATACCCATCCTTCACCTGTCCAACTTCTGTTCCCCCCTCACCCATCCTTTCCATGGTGCCATGTGAGAGTAACTTTAAGAAATGGGTGTTTATTACTGCAGTGATGTCAGAGTGGGTGGAGCTGGGCTATCTATCAGCTTTTTACTTTCGTTATAGGCTGTTTGCTGCAGGGTATGTTTTAGTTTAGTTTTCAGAGCTGGATAGCTG
Source organism: Scyliorhinus torazame (assembly GCF_047496885.1). Lineage (NCBI taxonomy): Eukaryota > Metazoa > Chordata > Chondrichthyes > Carcharhiniformes > Scyliorhinidae > Scyliorhinus > Scyliorhinus torazame. The sequence continues at coordinate 225,303,245 of NC_092712.1, forward strand.
CAGTCACAGACAGAAGTCTCCCTCTGTAATCTAAAGACTGGAAATCAATCCTGGTGATTTAAAACGAATAACAGTAGTGTCTTTAACCTGATGTGTTTCTGGTAAAAGGTGTTTTAAGTCTTATGGATGTTAAAAGGAAAGCTCAAAGGATTACTTAGTGTTGTATTCTTTGGGGGTTGTATTTGAATTAATGGTTGCTAAGATGTTCATTGTATGTTTTAAAAAGGTCGAGTTCATAGAATAAACATTGTTTTGCTTTAAAAAATACTTTTCTATTTCTGCTGTACCACACCTGTAGAGTGGGCCGTGTGCTCCCCAAACCACAATCTATTCAAAGTTGTGGGTCAGGTGAACTCCATGATACACTTTGGGGTTCTCTAAACCCTGGCCCATAACAATGGGCATGGTCCCCCTCAGTCCCAGACTCTTGACCATGCCACCCTGGCACCTGGTCACTCTTGTACTGCCATCTGGGCATTCTAGCAGTGCACCTGCCAGTGCCAACGTTCCAGGCTGGCAGTACCACAGTGCCCGGGTGCCAGAGGGACACCCTGCCCTGTCCCTGACCACCCAGCATCTCCAAAGGCCTGGGCACCCCTCCAGGTGCCGTTATGCCTGGTCCAGGTCTGTGTGGACCGAACTGAATGGCGCCCAGTCGAGGCCTCGCTGGGAGCTCATTAGTTCCCGGATCCCAGGACAATCTGGCACATGCAAATCTAAATGAGCCTAATGGCTCAATTAAATATGCTGATCTCGATCTCGCCCGCCTCTCGCAAGGTTCGGATGAATCTCGCGAGACAGGTCAAGCTTTGCGAATCTCACGAGAGAACACTCGTGATATTCAACGGCCTTGTTGCATCACCAAGTCGGGCGCGACGAGGCCGATAAATCATGCCCATAGTCTAAGACTTACTGCTTTCTCCCACAGTATGAATGTAAAGTTCAATCATTTTATTATTGCTTCTACATGAGGCACCTTCAGTGGTGTAGTGGTATTGTCACTGGACTAATAAACCAGAGACCCAGAGTAATGCTCTGGGGATCCAGGTTCAAGTCCCACCACTGCAGATGGTGAAATTTGAATTCAATAAAAAAATCTGGAATTAAAAGTTTAATGATGACTGTAAAAACACTGTTGATTGTTGAAAAAAACACCTGGTTCACTAATGCCCTTTAGGGAAGAAAGTCTGCGTACATGTGACTCCAGACCCATAGCAGCAATGTGGTTGAATCATAACTGCCCCTCAAAGGGCAATTAGGGATGGACAATAAATGCTGGCACAGCCTGCGATGCCCACATCCCATGATAATAAAAATTGAATTGATCCCATCTCATTGCACAATACCAGGTCGAGCATTATCTGCTCTCTCGTTAGCAGCAGCAAATGCTGTTTTAAGAAACTATCCCTTTGTCCATCTGATTTTTCCCGTCTATATGTAAATTAGAATCTCCCATGATTATCGTCATGCCTTTCTGACGAGCTCCACTTAATTCTTCCTTTTATCCTATTAGGGGGCCTGTGCGCAACTCCTACAGCTGACTTCTTGCCTTTACCCTTTCTCATCTCTACCCAGTTCCACATCCTGGTTTCCTGAACTTAGGTCCTCACTCTCTATTGCGCTAATGCAATTATTAACTAACAGAGCCACCCCTCCACCTTTTCCTGACTTCCTGTCCTTCCTAAATCTCCTGTGCCCTTCAATATGCAGGTCCCAATCCATGTCCTCCTACAGCCATGTCTCTGTAATGTCTATCAAATAGTGCTTATTTATTTCTATGTGTGGTCTCAGTTTATCTGTTTTGATTCAAATGCTCCGTGTAATTAGATACAGAGCTTTTCATTTTATCCTTTTACTCTTTTTATAACCTCCAGTGTCATCCACCTGTACTCTCCATCCTTTCCTGTCATAGTCTGTTTTTTAAAAATTTCCCATAATAATGAATTTATCTTTGGCTTGTCTCTGCTCTTTGATTAACCATGGGCAGGGTTCTCCGGCCCCCCGGCCATGTGTTTCTCAGCAGCGGGCAGCAGCGCACCATTCGCTGGCAGCGGGATTCTCTGTTTCCACTGCTGACAATGGGAATTTCCATTGAAGTCACCCCATGCCTCCAGGAAACCCGCCGCCGGCAAACGGCCGGAGTGTTCCAGCCCATGTCTTCCCAAATTTGATCCCTTGTCCCCACTAGGTTTAAAACCTTCAAAGTTTGCAGAATTTTGCTGACAGTGACAGACTTCACAGTCATCATAAATAGTCTGAGCTTGAGGGTAAACTACTATCAAAAATATTTAGCACTGCCCATTCTCACAATTCATGCATGCTCAAAGTTTGTTATTTTTTATTACAGCCATATTAGGTACATGCCATGCTTTGCTTAAACTAAACTCCAACAGCTGCTGCTCTACCTTGAGCCCAGGGATGAGAGATATTCAGAAATCATGGAACCTCTTGATGAAGACTGTACAAACTGCTCCAAAACTGGTTCTGGTATATGGTGAGAACTTCAGCCTTTGTCCATCCATACAATGATTATAGATAAATATGTCAATTGGCCTCTAGTTAACTCTTGAATACATATTCAGATTCATGTCACATCCAGCTGTTTCTTAACGACTTCAAGGTTTTCTCTCCACTATCTTAACTGAAAGTCTACTCCATCGTGATCACTCTTTACATGAAGAACTTTAATCAGCCCGAAATTTTCCTTTCACCTGTTAACTCTGATCCGACTTTCATTTTATGAAACATTGCTCCAAATTTACATTGTCGATGTAACTTGATATCTTAAATACTTTTACAAGGCTACTTACTTTCAATACTGAGATCAAATTTCACCACCTTTTGTGGAAATTTTATCTTCTGTACTGGCGGCATGTTAGCACAGTGGTCAGCACTGTTGCTTCACAGCGCCAGGAACCCGGGTTCGATTCCCGGCTTGGGTCACTGTCTGTGCAGAGTCCGTATGTTCTCCCCGTGTCTGCGTGGGTTTCCTTCGGGTGCCCCAGTTTCCTCCCACAAGTCCCGAAAGACGTGCTGTTAGCTGAATTGGACATTCTGAATTCTCCCTCTCTGTACCCAAACAGGTGCCGGAGTGTGGCGACCAGGGGATTTTCACAGTAACTTCATTGCAGTGTTAATGTAAGCCTACTTGTGACACTAATATAGATTATTATTATTCAGGCCTTAAACATCACCATTACATACTAGCTACTAAAACTGTATTACGCATGTCTGCATTGGGATGGATAATGATAGCTCCATGGGAAGTACAAAATTACAAGATAAAATTCTTCGATGTTGTTACAATTAGGGGATAGAGTGGATTTTTACAAGGTTCGGACTATGTCTTTAAATTTAGGGTAAAATGACGGGGGTCATGTGACCTGTGTTGATGTTTGCCTGACCACAGATCTGGGTGATGGGCTGCTAAAGATAAAGGAAGGCGTAGATTGTTTAGTTGGGAAAACAGTGCACACTTGCCGATAATGGTGGAGGCAGACGTGATGCTGGTGGACAAACTTTGTGGACGGAATTTTCCGTCTGAGAGACTAAATGCTAACGCCGGGACTAATAACTCCCAGGAGTGTCCAGTGCTGAGTAAATCAAGCATTTTGTTATTATTGCCACAAAGATCAGCTGGTATGGGTCCCAAAGGTCCGCCGGCGTGGATCCCGTAGGTCAGCCAGTCGGCAAAAGTTGGTTCCAGTAAAAAAAACAGTTTGAATAACACTGGTTTAAAGTATAAGTTGCCTACAAGGATAATGTTTGTCATAAGTGTGTCTTTTCTTACAGTAAACATCTTCAAACATGAAATCTTGGCCGTGTCATCCTTTTAGCTATCAGCTTGAAGTTTGCATTTCTTTTTTTAAAGTTATCATTCTCTACAAAGATCATAATAATGGTTTAGTGAGCTGAGCTTATTCATGACTTGGAATAATTTGCATTCTATTTTAATACTTGAATAAAGCTTCAAACTCCAGTTTTAACTCGTGATGTGAGGTTGATGTGGTGGCACAATGGGCGAGCATCATTTGGCCACAGCGAAGGAAGACTTAGGCCTTTTAAACACTCAGTCTCACCTTCATCTCTTAAGACTCTCCCATCTAATCTTAGAGAGGTGATAAAGGGATTTTAGAACAATGGTTGGGGAGTTGGGACAACCCAGAACAAGGAGGCATATAGTACCTTCTTGGATCTGTTCTGGGCCTGTTCCTGTGCAACTGCATATTAAAATCTTGTAGGGGTCCTATTTACACCACTGGACCCCCACATTTTCAAATTATGAGGCTCTTGTCTGCCTGCAGCAGGTCTCACTATTGGAATGGGTTTTCTCTAGAACACAGTGTACCAATTATGGATGTTGACAGTTACTATTTACTATTACCACTTCTCTATTGCATTCGAGAAGCAAAATTCATAATTCAGGCCACAGAATATGAATTACATTCCCATATGACTGTGACCTGAATATGCTTACAATTATGGGGACCATCACTTTATGAGTGGGAAAACATAGCTCAGTGGTCTAAAATTTGGATGGTAGACCACCTGTTATTTTGGGTCCGAAAAAGGGGTCTAAGTCCTCAATGTGGCAGGAAGGAAACAGGTTTGTTGCTGTGTGGCATATTGCTGCCATACCAGAGAAGAATAGGCAGCAAGCATTTGACTTGTCAATAATGATTACCCTCGAGTTTTGACCTCTACTAACACTTGAAGCTCATCAAATGAACATAAACCATTATTATGATCTTTGTAGAAACTGATAACTTAAAAAAAAAGAAATGCAAACTTCAAGCTGATAGCTAAAAGGATAACACGACAAGATTTCAAGTTTGAAGATGTTTACTGTAAGAAAAGACACACTTATGACGAAACATTATCCCTGTAGGCAACTTTTCATCCAGTTTAGAATAACTGCAAATACATTTCATATGCTTGAGTGGTTGATCAAGAGCACAATTCTTGACTTCCGGTGGTGGCCATGGAGGAGTAAGTCGTACATTTGATCGCTCCCGCCTGTGACTGACTTTTGGACTTTTTCCCCTGTTTTTTTCTAGATTTTATGGGATAAATCGGTGAAGAGTGAGACAGTAAGGAGAAATCCCCCTCCGGTGTATGGAGAATTGGACCAGAAGTGGCCGTGTGAGAAGACAAAGTCCTATAAGGAAGACACGTGGGAAAGCATGGCAGAGAACAAGGACTGCGGGGAGACGGCACATTGGTCGACGGAGCAGCTGCGGCAGCTTTTCAAAGATTGCTTCGCCAAGCTGAAGAAGGTCACGCTGGACCTGATTGATCAAGTTGTGCAGAATCAAGAGATCCACAGGAGAGCGATCCAGGAGGTGGAGAAAAAGGTGTCCGAGCACGAGGAGTACATAACCGTGCTGGAGACCAAGATGGAGATGATGAACGACCGCCAGAAAAGAATGCAGGAGAAGCTGGAGGACCTGGAGAACAGGTCCAGGAGGCAGAATCTTAGAATTGTCGGCCTCCCTGAAGACAGTGAGGGAATGGATGCGAGGACTTATGTGACGGACATGTTGGAGAAGTTGATGAGGGCTGAGGCGTTCCCTGGAAGTGGATAGAGCGCACAGAGCCCTCGCAAAGAACACCCGAGCGAACGAGCCGCTGAGGGCCATGGTGGTATGCTTTCACCGATTCCTGGACAAGGAACACATTCTGCAGTGGGCCAAGAAGGAACGGAGCAGCAATTGGGAGAAATGTGAGCTGTGCATTTATCAGGACCTGGGCGCTGATTTGGCCAAGAGGTGAGCTGGGTTTAATCAGGCAAAAACGGCCCCCTTTAACAAGGGGGTGAAGTTCGGGATGTTGTACCCAGCCCGTCGGGGGGTCACACATGAGGAACGGCACTTCTACTTCAAAACACCAGACGAAGTATGGACTTTTATTAAAGAAAAGAGGCTGGAGGCGAATTAAAAGTGACTGAAGCCTTGGAGAGTGTAGCCAGTTAAAATGGCTAACTCCCGATTTAGAATGGCCAACCCTGTTTTAAAATGGCGGACGGAAAAGGCTGATGGGAAAATCAGCCAACAGGACTCAAACAAGCAGCTGCAGGTAAAACTGTGTATTCGCCTCTGGGGAGGCCAGACAGAATTGATACCTGCAGCCATCAGCATAACAACACACCAGCCATCCGAATATTAATTAGCAATCCCCGGGAACAATGTGCATCATATTAGACACACAAAGCCAACCCAGACTTTCGGCGCCAACAGGAGCCTACACAAAGGGAGGTAAATGATCACCCCAAGACCGCCCATCGATCAAGGAATCGCTCCAGCATTGGAGAATATGATTGGGACAAAGTCCAATCACTTGGAACCAGGTACAGGGTCCTCCCCGAAAGGCGGGAAGCCCCTGGGGACTATAAGAATAGAGTCCAAGTTCAAATCGGCCCTTCTGCCACCCTTCCGCTAGCCTTCTGCACTCTTCAACAGCTGCTCAAATCGTAAGTCTTACTTCAACGCTCGCTACGAGATAGGCGCTGCTAGCTATCGATCTGTACCAGCTTCGAATCCCGCAGGCTCAGAACCCGAACGAAAGGCCATTTGTTTCCCTGACCTGGTGGGCCATTTCCAAGTTAAGTATTGGCCTGTTAGTTGTAGGAAGCAGATTAGACGTAGAATTTATGCATAAGTATTGATTACTGCATATAATAAATGTGCGTTGATTTAACTCTTACTAAGCGGTGTGTTGGATTATTGATCATTACTTTGACTTGAACCACGTGGCGGTATCAGAAAGATACCTGGCGACTCAAGAGCAAAGGTGATAGAACAGAGCAATTAAACTAAGGCTAAAGTTAACGAGCAACAAGAGTACTGTGGTGGCGATTTGCTGTGCTGGGCTGTATAAGTATGAGTAGTGCTATGTGTAATAAGAAGCAGTTTGGATGGCTAAAAAGTAAATTTGTCTTGCAGGGAGCTGGTTAGGGGGGGGGGGATGGTCTTTGGGGTTGGTTCTGTTTTGGGTGGTTTTTTTTTCTAAAGTGGCTGTTTCTTCACTGTTTCTTTTCTGATGTTTGTTTACTGTGGAATGTGATGCTTTTAATATGTTTATCCAAATGGGGGGAGAGGGGAGAGAACAATGGGGAGACAGAGTGCTTGGTGACAGGGGCGGGCACTATCAAGTCAACATGGGTCAGCTGACTCACAGAAGCACAGTGGGGGGTGGACAGGTGTTAAGCTGGAGCTTGACTTGGGGGTTGGGTTTCTAGTGTTGTTGCGAGGGGGGAGGGACGGGGGGGGGGAGCTGCTTTGCTGACAGGGGAGGAATTGTTACTAGGGGACAAATGGGAGGTCGGGAACGGCGAATGCCCGAGGGGGGGCTCATGGAGGCGGAGGGCGCGAGCTAGAGGCTGGCCTAAAAAGGGTGATGGCTAGTCGGCAGGAGACGGGGGGGTGGCGGCGATAGGTCACCCGACCAGGCTGACGACATGGAACGTCAGAGGGCTGAATGGGCCGGTCAAGAGGGCTCGCGTGTTTGCGCATTTGAGGGGGCTGAAGGTGGACGTGGCAATGCTACAAGAGACACACCTAAAGGTTACAGACCAGACAGGATTGAGAAAGGGGTGGGTTACCCAAGTGTTCCACTCAGGGCTGGACTCGAAGACCAGGGAGGTAGCGATCTTGATCAACAAACGAGTGGCATTCGAGGCAGGGAGAATCGTGTCAGACAAGGGGGGTAGGTACATAATGGTGAGTGGGAAGTTGGGGGTGTGTGGGTGGTACTCGTGAACATATATGCTCTGAATTGGGATGATGTGGAATTTATGAGGCGGGTGGTAGGTAAGATCCCAGACTTAAGAGTCACATAATCTGATCATGGGAGGAAACTGTAAAACAGTCATTGATCCGGAATTGGACCGGTCAAAATCCAGGACAGGGAGGAGGCCGGCTGCGGCAAAGGAATTGAAGGGTTTTATGGAACAGATGGGGGGAGTAGACCCATGGAGGTTTGCACAGCCAAAGGCGAAGGAGTTTTCCTTTTTCTCACATGTCCACATGTATACTCTCGCATCAACTTTTTTATTCTGGTGTAGCCATGTAAAATGGCTGCGTTCCGATTAATCTGGCCAAAACCCAGTTTAAAATGGCTAACCCGAAAGACTGCTGTGAAAAGCAGCCAAGAAGACACAAGCAGGCAGCTGCAGACAGGTTTGCATATTCAGCTCTGGGAACGTAGCCCAGATCGATACTCAGGGCTATCAACAGCCCATCAACCCAGGTATCCGCAGTTGCATTCAGGATCTGTTTACACCTAATCTACTCAGACATCCACAGTTAAATCGGCTGTCCCCGGGAACAATTGCAACATATTACCTTGCAGGTCAGCTGTTTAGTTCGGGAGAGAGAGCCGGGACCTTAGAAACAGCGCGGGAATTTGAAAAAGCGCGGGAGCTGCGAGGCAGAGGGGACCGTTTAAAAGGTCGCTGCCTGGGTGAGGTAAGTACTGATTAACTACTTACTTACCTTGCAGGTCAGCTGTTTAGTTCGGGAGAGAGAGCCGGGACCTTAGAAACAGCGCGGGAATTTGAAAAAGCGCGGGAGCTGCGAGGCAGAGGGGACCGTTTATAAGGTCGCTGCCTGGGTGAGGTAAGTACTGATTAACAACTTACTTACCTTGCAGGTCAGCTGTTTAGTTCGGGAGTGAGAGAGAGCTGGGACCTTAGAAACAGCACGGGAATTTGTAAAAGCGCGGGAGCTGCGAGGCAGAGGGGACCGTTTAAAAGGTCGCTGCCTGGGTGAGGTAAGTACTGATTAACAACTTACTTACCTTGCAGGTCAGCTGTTTAGTTCGGGAGTGAGAGAGAGCCGGGACCTTAGAAACAGCGCGGGAATTTGAAAAAGCGCGGGAGCTGCGAGGCAGAGGGGACCGTTTAAAAGGTCGCTGCCTGGGTGAGGTAAGTACTGATTAACTACTTACTTACCTTGCAGGTCAGCTGTTTAGTTCGGGAGTGAGAGAGAGCTGGGACCTTAGAAACAGCGCGGGAATTTGAAAAAGCGCGGGAGCTGCGAGGCAGAGGGGACCGTTTAAAAGGTCGCTGCCTGGGTGAGGTAAGTACTGATTAACAACTTACTTACCTTGCAGGCCCAGTCGATTTCAGCAGGAGCGGAGCAGGCTAGTCCATTTCAGCGGGGACAGTGCGGAAGTGATTTCTGGGAGGTAAGTCTCTCCTTTAAATTTTTTTTTTTAAATTTTAGTGTTTAAGGTGGGAACAGGAAGTCGACCCGCGGACCTCTGGGAAGACCCTCACCAATAAATTCTGGTGGAGAGGAAACCCGAGACACTACACGTGTAGTGTCTCCCACCCGCCCTCCTCCTCTAACCTAATAATAAAACCCATTGGTGTGAGGTAAGTGCCATATTTTATTATTGTTATTAATATTTTTTTTTAATAAAAAATTTAATTTAGTTGTTAGCCAGATCTTGGTAGAAAGTTAGAGGGATGGCAGGGAAGGGAGTGCAATGTTCCTCCTGCAGGATGTTTGAGGTGAGGGATGCCGTTAGTGTCCCTGCTGATTTTACCTGCAGGAAGTGCTGCCATCTCCAGCTCCTCCAAGACTGAGTTAGGGAACTGGAGCTGGAGTTCGAAGAACTTCGGATCATTCGGGAGGCAGAGGGGGTCATAGATAGCAGCTTCAGGGAATTAGTTACACCAAAGATTGGAGATAGATGGGTAACTGTAAGAGGGACTGGGAAAAAGCAGTCAGTGCAGGGATCCCCTGCGGTCGTTCCCCTGAGAAACAAGTATACCGCTTTGGATACTTGTGGGGGGGGGACTTACCAGGGGTAAGCCATGGGGTACGGGCCTCTGGCACGGAGTCTGTCCCTGTTGCTCAGAAGGGAAGGCGGGAGAGGAGCAGAGCATTAGTAATTGGGGACTCGATAGTCAGGGGCACAGATAGGAGATTTTGTGGGAGCGTGAGAGACTCACGTTTGGTATGTTGCCTCCCAGGTGCAAGGGTACGTGATGTCTCGGATCGTGTTTTCCGGGTCCTTAGGGGGAGGGGGAGCAGCCCCAAGTCGTGGTCCACATTGGCACTAACGACATAGGTAGGAAAGGGGATAAGGATGTCAGGCAGGCTTTCAGGGAGCTAGGATGGAAGCTCAGAACTAGAACAAACAGAGTTGTTATCTCTGGGTTGTTGCCCATGCCACGTGATAGTGAGATGAGGAATAGGGAGAGAGAGCAATTAAACACGTGGCTACAGGGATGGTGCAGGCGGGAGGGATTCAGATTTCTGGATAACTGGGGCTCTTTCTGGGGAAGGTGGGATGTCTACAGACAGGATGGTCTACATCTGAACCTGAGGGGCACAAATATCCTGGGGGGGAGATTTGTTAGTGCTCTTTGGGGGGTTTAAACTAATGCAGCAGGGGCATGGGAACCTGGATTGTAGTTTTAGGGTAAGGGAGAATGAGAGTATAGAGGTCAGGAGCTCAGATTTGACGTCGCAGGAGGGGGCCAGTGTTCAGGTAGGTGGTTTGAAGTGTGTCTACTTCAATGCCAGGAGTATACAAAATAAGGTAGGGGAACTGGCAGCATGGGTTGGTACCTGGGACTTCGATGTTGTGGCCATTTCGGAGACATGGATAGAGCAGGGACAGGAATGGATGTTGCAGGTTCCGGGGTTTAGGTGTTTTAGTAAGCTCAGAGAAGGAGGCAAAAGAGGGGGAGGTGTGGCGCTGCTAGTCAAGAGCAGTATTACGGTGGCGGAGAGGATGCTAGATGGGGACTCCTCTTCCGAGGTAGTATGGGCAGAGGTTAGAAACATGAAAGGAGAGGTCACACTGTTGGGAGTCTTCTATAGGCCTCCAAATAGTTCTAGGGATGTAGAGGAAAGGATGGCGAGGATGATCCTGGATAAGAGCGAAAGTAACAGGGTAGTTATTATGGGAGACTTTAACTTTCCAAATATTGACTGGAAAAGATATAGTTCGAGTACATTAGATGGGTCGTTTTTTGTACAGTGTGTGCAGGAGGGTTTCCTAACACAGTTTGTTGACAGGCCAACAAGAGGCGAGGCCACATTGGATTTGGTTTTGGGTAATGAACCAGGCCAGGTGTTGGATTTGGAGGTAGGTGAGCACTTTGGGGACAGTGACCTAAAATCGGTGACGTTTACGTTAAGGATGGAAAGGGATAAGTATACACCGCAGGGCAAGAGTTATAGCTGGGGGAAGGGAAATTATGATGCCATTAGACGTGACTTGGGGGGGGATAAGGTGGAGAAGTAGGCTGCAAGTGTTGGACACACTGGATAAGTGGTGCTTGTTCAAGGATCAGCTACAGCTACTGATAAGTATGTACCGGTCAGGCAGGGAGGAAGGTGCCGAGCGAGGGAACCGTGGTTTACCAAGGAAGTGGAATCTCTTGTTAAGAGGAAGAAGGAGGCCTATGTGAAGATGAGGTGTGAAGTTTCAGTTGGGGCGATGGATAGTTACAAGGTAGCGAGGAAGGATCTAAAGAGAGAGCTACGACGAGTAAGGAGGGGACATGAGAAGTATTTGGCAGGAAGGATCAAGGAAAACCCAAAAGCTTTCTATAGGTATGTCAGGAATAAGCGAATGACTCGGGAAAGAATAGGACCAGTCAAGGACAGGGATGGGAAGTTGTGTGTAGAGTCTGAAGAGATAGGCGAGATACTAAATGAATATTTTTCGTCAGTATTCACTCAGGAAAAAGATAATGTTGTGGAGGAGAATGCTGAGCTCCAGGTAAATAGATTAGGTGGCATTGAGGTACGTAGGGAAGAGGTGTTGGCAATTCTGGACAGGCTGAAAATAGATAAGTCCCCGGGACCTGATGGGATTTATCCTAGGATTCTCTGGGAGGCCAGGGAAGAGATTGCTGGACCATTGGCTTTGATTTTTATGTCATCATTGGCTACAGGAATAATGCCAGAGGACTGGAGGATAGCAAATGTGGTCCCTTTGTTCAAAAAGGGGAGCAGAGACAACCCCGGCAACTATAGACCGGTGAGCCTCACGTCTGTAGTGGGTAAAATCTTGGAGGGGATTATAAGAGACAAGATTTATAATCATCAAGATAGGAATAATATGATCAGGGATAGTCAGCATGGCTTTGTGAAGGGTAGGTCATGCCTCACAAACCTTATCGAGTTCTTTGAGAAGGTGACTGAACAGGTAGACGAGGGTAGAGCAGTTGATGTGGTGTATATGGATTTCAGCAAAGCGTTTGATAAGATTCCCCACGGTAGGCTATTGCAGAAAATACGGAGGCTGGGGATTGAGGGTGATTTAGAGATGTGGATCAGAAATTGGCTAGCTGAAAGAAGACAGAGGGTGGTGGTTGATGGGAAATGTTCAGACTGGAGTTCAGTCACAAGTGGAGTACCACAAGGATCTGTTCTGGGGCCGTTGCTGTTTGTCATTTTTATCAATGACCTAGAGGAAGGCGCAGAAGGGTGGGTGAGTAAATTTGCAGACGATACTAAAGTCGGTGGTGTTGTCGATAGTGTGGAAGGATGTAGCAGGTTACAAAGGGATATAGATAAGCTGCAGAGCTGGGCTGAGAGGTGGCAAATGGAGCTTAATGTAGAGAAGTGTGAGGTGATTCACTTTGGAAGGAATAACAGGAATGTGGAATATTTGGCTAATGGTAAAGTTCTTGAAAGTGTGGATGAGCAGAGGGATCTAGGTGTCCATGTACATAGATCCCTGAAAGTTGCCACCCAGGTTGATAGGGTTGTGAAGAAGGCCTATGGAGTGTTGGCCTTTATTGGTAGAGGGATTGAGTTCCGGAGTCAGGAGGTCATGTTGCAGCTGTACAGAACTCTGGTACGGCCGCATTTGGAGTATTGCGTACAGTTCTGGTCACCGCATTATAGGAAGGACGTGGAGGCTTTGGAGCGGGTGCAGAGGAGATTTACCAGGATGTTGCCTGGTATGGAGGGAAAATCTTATGAGGAAAGGCTGATGGACTTGAGGTTGTTTTCGTTGGAGAGAAGAAGGTTAAGAGGAGACTTAATAGAGGCATACAAAATGATCAGGGGGTTGGATAGGGTGGACAGTGAGAGCCTTCTCCCGCGGATGGAAATGGCTGGCACGAGGGGACATAGCTTTAAACTGAGGGGTAATAGATATAGGACAGAGGTCAGAGGTAGGTTCTTTACGCAAAGAGTAGTGAGGCCGTGGAATGCCCTACCTGCTACAGTAGTGAACTCGCCAACATTGAGGGCATTTAAAAGTTTATTGGATAAACATATGGAGGATAATGGTATAGTGTAGGTTAGATGGCTTTTGTTTTGGTGCAACATCGTGGGCCGAAGGGCCTGTACTGCGCTGTATTGTTCTATGTTCTATATTAGCAGTTGAATACCGGGCCAGACCTGTCGGCACCTGCAGTGGCCGAAACAAAGACAGGTGAGCGACCACCCCGCGATCGAGGAATCGCCTCACCATTGGACACATCGACCCCAGAGATTAGGGACAGAATCCAATCACTTGGGACTCAGGGTCAAGGGCCGCCCCGGGAGGCGGGAAGCCCCTGGGCCCTATAAAAGTGAAGGTCCAAGTTCAGATCTCGCTCTCTCCTCTTCGCCTGCTCGAGACCTTCGCAAGACCAGCCACCGTGTATCGTAAGTTTGAATCCAACGATCGCTATCCGGTAGAGACACCTAGCCACCGACCTGTAGCAGCCTTTTGAATCCCGCGGGCCAGATTTGATTGGACAAGCCATTCGTTTCCCGGACCTGGTGGGCTCTTCCTAAGTTAAGTATTGGCCAGTCGTGATAGGTTTGTTATATAGAGAGTAGTATTAGGGTATTAATATTGCTTGTTGTATATAATAAATGACCGTTGTTTTAATCCTTACTAAGCGGTGTGCTGTGTTATTAATCATAACCTGAACTTGAACCATGTGGCGGTATCATAAAGATACCTGGCGACTCATGCGCAAAGGTGACCTAAACAGAGCAAATAGACTAAGGTTAAAAAGAGCAACATAATTGGCGACATCCTGACGGGGCCCGACATAGAAGTGAAAGCCACTCCGGGAGAACCCCAACATTTTGAATTAGAATCCAATCGGAAACAAAACAAAAAAAACCCACAAGTGTTCAAGTGGTTCTGGTTAATAATTCACAATTCGGAAGTGTGTATATGCATGCGTAACTAACAGGGTTATAAGGCAAAACTGATAGACTTTTTGTTGCGTCAAAACTATCGGCAGTTGGTATTTCGGAAATTAGCGCAAGCCGTACCCGTATCTACCACACCACCTTGGCCCCCTGTTCCAAATTCGAACGTAACGAGCAGATAAGAGAGAGCCATGCAGGCAATGCAAGCGATGCAGCGCCTCATGAACCCCGAAGATTTTGCTGTCGCACCAGTCAGCAGCGTAGGAGCGGGACAGTGTCCCGTTTGGGAAGTGGAAATCCGCAAATTTCTGCAGGGCAAAGGATGGCCCGTGTGGAAGGATTTCTGCAGTAACGACGACTCAGGTCCTGGACGTATAGGGCATACTTGGTGGGAGAACCTGAGTGAGAGTCACAGAAAGAGTTTAGCAAAAGCGCGCAAGCCGATGGCAAGTGTGTCCTGTCTGGCACAATTGCGAGGCACAGAGGAGGTCGTCAGGACGCTCCGCAAGGAAATAGAAGGCATACATCGGATAAGTAAAACCGATATATGCAAAATTGAGAAAGAGAACCAGGAATTGAAAGGGAAATTAGCAGCAAAGGACGAAGAGGTGGCTGACGCCAAACGGGGTCACCAATCTTGTCTGGCGCACTTGAGTAGTTTCCAGTCACAATATGAGAAGGCTTATCATGACCTGCAGCATGCAGTCCTGGTAAAGAAAGAAACAGAAAACCAGTTAGAGAAGCTCCAGAAACAATGCAGTGATCTCAAGGCAGCCTTGAGAGCGTTCCACGCCACAACCACGGAACAAAGGCAGAGTACTTTAGACCATGTAAAGTGCCGAAAGCAGGTTGCAGACTTGAAAGCACTGCTTTCTGTCCAAAAGGGATTTCAAGAAACCTTCGGGGAAAGTTTAGACCAGGAAGACGGCCCTGATTGGGAAGAATTGCGAGAGACAGCGCAGCGATATGTTCAGGGAGCATGTGCGCAGGGAAAACCCCAAAGGAGGAAAGCACCCCCACCCCCCACACAACAAATAATACAGGCTCCCATGAACCCTGTAATAACCCACCGCACCGCCACGGCAGACGAGGCGGAAGTCTTATATTCCGCCCCCCTCACAGTGACCCAATTACAGGACGCGTGTGCCAAAATCAAACCGTTCCTCCCCGCTTCAGACCCACACCATTTCTTTGCCACCGTCAAACACCAGGCGACCATGTACGGCCTGGATGAGAAAGAGCAGGTAAAGCTCACGGTCCTCAGCTTAGACCCATCGGTCGCAGCAGCCCTTCCCGACCCACAGAATGTAGGAGAAGGCACCCTTGCAGAAATGCATACCGCGATCCTGGATGCGATCGGGTACAACCGGGGCGACCCCGTAGACGGTCTGAATAAATGCAGACAGAAAAAGTCTGAACACCGCACAGCGTTCGCAGGACGCTTGTGGATTCATTTTGAAGCCGTTTTCGGCAACGTAGATCCTGCCCATTTGTCCCCAGACAATATGGCCAAGTGGACCCGCACCCTTATCTCCCATGCCACGGAAGCAGACAGAATGCCTGTAGCAATTATGACCCCTCGGAGGAGGCTCATAATGAGAAGTAGGTGGTCAAGAGATTGTCCCGCGTTTGGGAACAAGCGGCTCACGGTAAATCAGCAACTAGAACCCCCGAGGAAAACCAAGCCGCCACAGACGTGCAGGCAGTAAGAACCACTCTCCACAACCCCGCCTGGGTAAACGAGGGAAAGAACAGCCCCCCAGCCAAACCGCAAGAGTGCTACAATTGCGGACAATTGGGACATTTTGCTAAGGAATGCAATGGCCCTAAGAAACCACAGAGAGCCCAACAAACAGGCACTCCCAATAAGAAAAAGGCAGAGCCCACACATAGCGTTAGCGCCCAGCCCGATCAGACAGACGCGACCGGAACGGCATGACGGTGTATAGGCTCCGCCAGCTGGGTCTGCGATACCCTTTGGGATAGGTCAGGACGACCCGTAGTCGCAGCAAAGGTTAGGGGACAGCCGATCGAGTTTCTCTGGGATACAGGAGGGTCCCGCACAACCTTAAATTCCTCCACCTTGGTAAGGACACGTGGCCCACCACATCCACTATCACCCTCAGCGGCTTCACAGGCCACTCACAACAGGGGCATATCACGACCCCTGTACCCATCCAGATCGGAAATATTAATACAAAACACCCCGTAGTGTTAGTCGACCTGCCCCCACCAGCAGAGCACATTTTAGGGATCGATTTTATGAACTCACACCACCTCTCCTTCGATCCAGTCAACCAGTGTGTCTGGAAGATGGCGAAATCCGCTCGAGCCCCCGCAACACTCAATATAGGGGACTACATGAACAAAATCAGCGCCGTAGGCGAGTTTTGGTTCAACCCCACCACACTCAGCACGGACCGACAGGTTAGGGCAGTCCTGCAAAAGAACAGGGCAGCATTTGCAACCCACAAACACGACTGTGGACGGATGACCGGTTCCGTACAGATAACCGGACCGGACCCTAGACCCCAAAAACAGTACGGATTTCCCCAAGAAGCAGAGGGAGAAATCCTAAAGGTCATAAAAAGCTTATTAGAGCAGGGCGTCCTAAGATCGGTAGCCTCAACTAATAATGCCCCGATTTGGCCAGTAAGGAAACCCGACGGATCATGGCGCTTGACCATTGATTATAGGGAACTCAATAAAGTCACCCCCGCAGCAGCCCCCACCGTTGCAACAAGTCCCAAGACCATGCTCAAACAGGGGCTCCATGCCCGATATTTCACGGTTTTGGACGTCTGTAATGGGTTCTGGTCCATTCCATTGGCAAAGGCATGCCAGTACAAATTTGCCTTCACTTTCCGAGCTCAGCAGTACACGTGGACATGCCTGCCACAAGGCTTCCACAACTCCCCCTCCATTTTCCACCGACAGCTGGCAAATGGACTAGCAAAATTTTCTCGCCCCGAATGTCTGGTACAGTACGTAGACGATCTACTACTGCAGACAGACACAAAGGAAGAGCACATTGAGCTTCTGTCCGAACTCCTGGAGTTACTACACTCCATTGGCTGTAAAGTAAACCCCAAGAAGGCCCAAATATTGGAAGAAAAGGTGATATATTTGGGTACTATCATCACACACGGCAAATTGACTCGATCGCTAAATTGCCCCTTCCCCAACACGTGTCAGCCTCCGGTCATTTTTAGGACTGGTTGGCTACTGCCGAAACCACATTGACGGTTTTGCCAGCAAGGCAGCGCCCGTCTCAGACCTCCTAAAGAAAGGAGTCCCCTGGGAGTGGCTTCCACAACATACGGAGGCTGTGGAATCACTAAAACAGGCACTCATAGCCGCCCCCGCACTACAAGTTCCCGACCCGCTTTCCCCTTACGCCACAGAGGTAGCGACCACAGACCGCACCCTTTCAGCCGTGCTCCTGCAGGAACGGCACGACCAGCTAAGACCCGTAGCTTATGCCTCCCGAATCTTAGATGCTGTGGAGCAGGGATTTTCAGCCTGTGAGAGGCACCTGCTCGCAGTTTTCTGGGCAGTCCAGTACTTCTCATACATTACCGGACGGAACCCCATCACCATTTTGACCGAGCACACCCCCACACAACTTTTACTGGACGGACGACTTAAAGACGGTACCGTCAGCGAAATCCGCGCTGCTAGGTGGACCCTTCTCTTACAAGGACGGGACATCACAGTAAAACGGACAAAGACTCACACATACTTAGCGGACAATCTACAATACCCCGGTACCCCCCATGAGTGTGAAATCATCTCGCCCCACCATAATACAGGCCCCTTTATAGCCAGAACACCCCCCAGAAAACTAGCCACTCCATCTCAGAACCCCCCTCACCCGGACACGTGTGACCCCATCAGGATTTATGTGGATGGATCTTCCACAATCCTGGATGGACAACGCATAACAGGTTGTGGGATTTATGTGGAGGACGCGCAGGGACGCGCCCTCGAAGAAATCACATTAAAATTGCCCGGGCACTTAGGCGCGCAGGCAGCAGAGCTTGCGGCCATCGCCTACATTGTAGACCCAGCAGGAAGGAGTGTGCAGCAAGGGCAGTTGCTGCTGCTGTTATATATATATGTTATTGTAAATAAATGTTATTACTTTGTATCCTTAAAACTCGTGCTGGATTCTTCGTGGCCCTCACAAAACTGGCGACGAAGGTTAAAGTGAATAGCTGTCTACATTGCTGAAGCCACCTCCCTGGATTTATGTTGGATACAGGTTGGAAGTTGTTTTCTATTATACCATGCCTCTGTACGGACGTTTGGATGTTTTTGATGCTGCTCTGGAAAGCTGGAACCAGTACACACAACGGATGCGTTACTATTTCCTGGCAAACAATATCACCGAAAACGAGCGCCAGGTGGTCATATTGCTCACCGCCTGCGGCCCGCATACGTTTGGGGTGATTAGGAGCCTTACGTACCCAGCTGCGCCGGACACCAAAACATTTGATGAACTTGTGAATATAGTGGGGCAACATTTTAACCCAACCCCGTCCACGATAGTCCAGCGTTACCGGTTTAATACCGCTGAGAGGACCCCTGGAGAATCCCTTGCCGATTTTCTATCCAGGCTACGCAGGATTGTGGAGTACTGTGACTATGGTGAGACCTTGTCAGAAATGTTACGCGACCGTTTGGTTTGCGGTATTAACAATGCGGCCACCCAGAGAAAGTTGTTAGCTGAGCCAACATTGACTTTTCAACAGGCCATTCAAATAGTATTGTCCCGAGAGAGCGCAGAACGAGGAGTGCAGGAGCTACAGGGAATGGAAGTGCATGCCTTGGGGCGCAACCCCTTCCGTCCAAAAACGTCCCCCGCACTCCTGCGGTACCTTGGGTGAGGCAACGTCCGGACCGACGCCAGTGGCCGTCGGACATTCCTCCCCGAAGGGAGCCTTCTCCAGAACCAATGGATGAGGAGCCATGTCCGTGTCAGACATGTAGGCGCCGACCCCCTCGCGGTCCTGGGGGCGCCAGAGGCGCCGTCGTTCCGACCGAAACTGGGACCAGCCCAGGGGCCGTAACTGGGACCAGCCCAGGGCCCGTACCTTCCATGTGGATTAACCTGCGGCGACTACTCCTGAGGACGTGGAGACGGAGGACGACTGCCTGCAGTTGCATTGTGTGGCAGCTCCCCGTGTGGCCCCCATTAAGGGTCAATGGCCACCCACTTGAGATGGAGTTGGACACTGGCGCAGCGGTCTCCGTGATCGCCCAGAGGACATTCGACCGCATCAAGCAGGGTATACAGACCCTTACATTAACCGACTCACAGGCCAGGTTGGCCACCTACACGGGGGAACCACTGGACATTGCAGGAACTACAATGACCCCTGTTGTTTATGGACGCCAGGAGGGGCGTTTCCCACTTATCGTGGTGCGCGGCCATGGGCCAAACCTGTTGGGTCGGGACTGGTTGCGCCATTTACAGTTGCAATGGCAGCACATCCTCCAAACAGTTTCTGAAGGGTTGACTGAGGTGCTAGGACGATACCCAGATGTATTCCAGCCTGGTTTGGGGAAAATAAAAGGGGCCGTAGCCGTATCCAAGTCGAACCAGGAGCCATGCCGTGCTATTTCCGGGTGCGCCCGGTGCCTTTCGCCTTGCTCGAGAAGGTAGAAGGGGAGCTCACTCGTTTGGAGAGTTTGGGTATTATCAGGCCCGTCCGTTTTGCTGACTGGGCAGCACCAATTGTACCTGTAATGAAGCCAGATGCCACAGTTCGCTTGTGTGGCGACTATAAATTTAAAGTGAATACGGCTTCCCGACTCGACCGATATCCAATGCCTAGCATAGAGGACCTCTACGCGAAGCTTGCAGGTGGACTCTCGTTCACAAAATTAGATATGAGTCACGCCTACCTGCAGTTGGAGCTGGACCCTGCCTCCCGACCATATGTAACGATTAATACACACCGGGGCCTGTATGAATATACACGGTTGCCCTTTGGAGTATCCAATGCCTGCGCAATTTTTCAACGTGTTATGGAGGGCATTTTGAGAGGTTTACCACGTGTTGCTGTCTACTTAGATGACGTTTTGATTACAGGGACGTCGTAGCAGGAACATTTGGAAAATCTGGAGGCTGTCCTTAGACGCCTTTCAGAGGCTGGAGTCCGTTTACGTCGCACAAAGTGCGTATTTCAGGCAAAGGAAGTAGTCTACCTAGGTTATCGGGTGGACCGCGAAGGTTTGCACCCCGTCGCAGAGAAGGTGCGTGCAATTCAACAGGCCCCCGCCCCGACTGACACTTCGCATCTTCGTTCTTTTCTCGGTCTCGTAAACTATTACGGGAAGTTCCTCCCCAATCTGGCAACTACGCTGGCCCCTTTGCACCTTCTGCTAAAGAAAAATCACACCTGGGTTTGGGGTCAGCCGCAAGAAACCGCTTTCCGGCGGGTAAAGCAACAATTGTCGTCGTCTGGGTTACTAACCCACTATGATCCTGGAAAGCCTTTGCTCGTCACATGTGATGCATCCCCGTATGGTATTGGGGCCGTCCTGTCCCACAAGATGGAGAACGGGGCCGAGCGACCGATAGCTTTCGCCTCCCGCACATTGACTGCAGCGGAGAAAAGGTACGCGCAGATCGAGAAGGAGAGCCTGGCAGTGGTTTTTGCGGTGAAACGCTTCCACCAGTACGTGTACGGCCGCCATTTCATTATCGTGACTGATCATAAGCCTCTGCTGGGACTTTTCAGAGAGGATACGCCAATACCGCCTATTGCTTCCGCATGGATCCAGCGCTGGGCTTTGTTGCTTGCTGCATACGAGTATTCTCTGGAGCACAAACCAGGTACGCAGATAGCAAATGCCGACGCACTGAGCCGATTGCGTTTATCGACCGGCCCCATGTCGACCCCCACGACCGGTGAGGTGTTTGCAACCCTAAATTTTATGGACACCTTGTCTGTCACGGCATCACAGATCCGTGAGTGGACCCAGACGGAGCCAGTCCTGTCAAAGGTTCGGCACATAGTCCTGTGTGGTGGACAGCATAGACAGCTCCCAGGAGAGTTGCGGGCATTTTCCAGCAAGCTGTCAGAATTCAGCGTGGAAGACGGCATCCTCTTGTGGGGGACGCGTGTGGTTGTCCCGGAAAAAGGCCAGGAGCTGATACTAACAGACTTGCACAACGGGCATCCAGGTGTGACCAAAATGAAAATGTTGGCCCGGAGTTATGTTTGGTGGCCAGGCCTCGACACTGACATTGAGAAGGTGGCCCAAAACTGCTCCATTTGCCAGGAGCATCAGAAACTTCCGCAGGCCGCGCCCCTACATCACTGGGAATGGCCAGGGCGGCCTTGGGCACACTTGCATGCAGATTTCGGAGGCCCTTTTCAAGGATCCATATTCCTTCTATTAATTAACGCCCAGTCTAAATGGCTAGAGGTGCATAAGATTCAGGGGACAACGTCCTGCGCAACAATTGAAAAGATGCTATTGTCGTTTAGTACGCATGGCCTCCCCGAGGTGCTGGTCACGGATAACGGCACTCCATTCATGAGTGAGGAGTTTGCAAGGTTCACGAAGATGAACGGCATATGCCATATCTGCACTGCCCCTTACCACCCGGCTTCAAATGGGTTGGCAGAGCGCGCAGTGCAGACATGCAAAAGAGGTCTAAAGAAGCAGTCTTCCGGATCAATGGACACGAGACTGGCTCACTTTTTGTTTATGTATAGGACCACCCCCATGCGGTGACTGGGGTAACTCCCGCAGAACTCCTAATGGGCCGGAGACTTCGCACCCGCCTTAGTATGGTTTTCCCGGACATTGGCGCAAAAGTACGCCGCACACAAGAACGGCAGGGACAGGGATTTTCTCGGCATCGGCCGATTCGGCAGTTTGCGCCCGGTGACCCAGTGTTCGTTCGGAATTTTGCTGGTGGTGTCCAGTGGGTTCCTGGTGTAATCTTTCGCCAAACGGGCCCTATATCTTACCAGGTGCAAGCCCAGGGTCGTCTCCAGCGCAAACATGTAGACCACGTTCGGTCCAGAAGACTATCCCCTCAAAAGATTCCCCGCCCCCGGAGCTCATTTCTACAGCCGCAGAGACCAGAGACAAGGGAAGGTAGTCCTCACAATCTTCCACTGGTGCCTCACTCGAAGCCTGCGCAGGTCGTTACAGAACCGAATGGAGATAGAGACACTAACATGACGGAGGCAGCAGACTCTGACTCCGAGATGGAGACACAGGATGCATCAGAGGGGGAATCCTCGGTCCACGGGCCGTGGATGTACAACCGTTGCGCCGTTCATCACGGAAGCGCCGGTCTCCGTCTCGTTACACGCCGCCTGATCCAGCGCCGCGTGCAAATGGTGTCCGGCCTGTGGCAAAACGAGTCCGACGCCCTCCTTTGCCAGGGTCTTCGGTGGATTCCTTGGACTTTGGGGGGGAGGGATGTTATAACCTGCCTACTTACCATTGGCTGGGGACTAATGACAATCCCACAATCCTGTGGGAGTATGAGCTTCCCCAATGAGGGGGGCGGAGAAACCATTAGTAAACTCCAAGTCTAAATAAAGCTGGCCAGTTTAGGAACCAGCAGGAAGGAGTGTGCAGCAAGGGAGGTTGCTGCTGCTGTTATATATATATATATATATGTTATTGTAAATAGATGTTATTACTTTGTATCCTTAAAACTCGTGCAGACGCTGCGACAACGAATGAACGGACATCGCGCGACAATCACCATGCAGGAATGTTCCCTTCCAGTCGGGGAACACTTCAGCAGTCAAGGGCATTCAGCCTCTGATCTCCGGGTAAGCGTTCTCCAAGGCGGCCTTCAGGACGCGCAACAACGCAGAATCGCCGAGCAGAAGCCTATAGCCAAGTTCCGCACACATGAGTGCGGCCTCAACCGGGGCCTGGGATTCATGTTGCATTACATTCATCCCCCACCATCTGGCCTGCGAAATCCTACCAACTGTCCTGGCTTGATACAATTCACACCTCTATAAC
Organism: Scyliorhinus torazame; assembly: GCF_047496885.1. NCBI lineage: Eukaryota > Metazoa > Chordata > Chondrichthyes > Carcharhiniformes > Scyliorhinidae > Scyliorhinus > Scyliorhinus torazame. Next base: position 225,326,383 of record NC_092712.1, read on the forward strand.
CTGGGGTTACCCCATCTCTGGATCTGTAAAGATTTAATCACCTGCTAATGCTTGCATTCCAAGCATTGTCTGGCATCTTTGAATCTGTCGATATATATGTTTCTGGAACATACCTCTTCATTCACCTGAGGAAGGAACAGCGCTCCTAAAGCTAGTGACATCGAAACAAACCTGTTGGACTTTAACCTGGTGTTGTAAGACTTCTTACTGTTCAAATGAAAAGAATAAGTTGCTGTACCTGACCTGTGACAGCACATTAAATACACTCCAAATACCCATGAGGGTGTCAGCATTCTGGAGTAGCATCTCCCAGGTGTATTGAGTACTGAGTAAAACAAGCATTCAGTTGCTATTACCCTTCATTACAACCTACCTGTGCAAAGTTGGATTCTACGTTCTCACAAAGGTGAAGACGGCACAAAGGAACTGGCTGGAAGTCTGTACCTGATAGGTGCATTGCCCTCTCTTCCTGTGAACCTGATTAGAGTGAGATCCTGAGGACCAAGCAGGCTCCACTTTCTCATTAAAGGTAAGCAAATCTGGCGTGGGTTGCGAAGCTCGGCCGGCGTGGGTCACGAATGTCGGCAGGTTGGCAAAAGTGGACCCCGGGAATACAAGCTTAAACAACACTGCCTAAACTGTGGTTCAAATGAAGGTAAATATCCCATGGAATTATTCAAAGAAAAGCATGGTGTCCTGGCCAACAGTTATTTTTCCAGTATCACCACCAATTTAACTTGTTTGTATCTCTTTGTTTTTTGTGGGACTTTGTTCTGCACAAATTTCTGAATTGTTCAACAACAAACGGACAATGTTTATAATGTAAAGTGAGTCCATGACTGTGAAGTGCTTTAGATTATCCTTAAAATGTAAAGGGCACTAAATAAAAGCAAGTTATTTCATAAGATTCGACTTCTTGACCAAAATGACAGGCAAGTGATTTTCTTTCAATTCTCTGTCAATGGCATTGAAAGTGGACAGGAAGGATGGAGGGTCTGCATGGAATGACTACATTTCCTTTCCCACTGGTAACTATGTTACACCATTTTGCACTTGTCCACACAGCAGCAATGAACCTCTTCATGAAAGATTCTCTGCAAGTTAATGAGCACCTGAAATGGAAAAACTGAATTGTGTAAACTGAAGTGTATTCCAACAGTTACAAGCACACAGCAGGAGTCTATTAGTTGGATCAATTAAGGACAATACTGGAACCGCATACAAACGCAAGGTAACAAAGCAGTGTTTGTTGTCATTGCACAGAAAACTTTTCACCTACTTTTGCAAAATAGGAGGTTCATTAAAATACTAGACGCAGGATTGTAATAATCGGAAAAGGTAAATCAATGACTTGTAGAATTACTGCATTACCAAGCTACTTAAAGAAGTTGAACATCTTAACTGGCAAAGTTATATCTTAATACTAGCATTGACCAAATAAAAATATTTTATTAAACTATTTTAAAGTGGTACTTAACTAGCAATTAGAATACATGTGAAAAACATATTTATTTATCCTCAAAATTTGCTCTCCTTGTTGTTCTCGCCCATAACTGTTTTATCTGAGTGCAGGGACATCAAAGTGCAAAAGGTTAAAACCTGCCTCAGTCCACTGTGTTTGAACATATTGGGGGCCCACTGAGCTACATTATTATATGTGATATTTTTGTACTTGATAACTCAGAGTTTTGTACATACTAAAATACAGGAAGATATACGGGCTGGATTCTCCACCCCGCCACGCCACATCTCTGCCTCGACCCGCCGACGGGATTCTCCGTTACGCTGGCCGGTCAATGGGGTTTCTCATTGCGGGGCAGCCCCACGCCGTGGGGAAACCCTCGGGCGCCGGCAAACAGAGAATCCCGCCGGCGGAGAATCCCACTTGTTTGTATGTTGGTAATTTTTTCGGCAGAAGAACTTGGAGATTGAAACTGAGTCAAGCAGCAAATGGACTACCTTAAAATAGAGTGTGATACTCCACTATGACTTACGGAAAAAAAGATTGCAAATAACACAAAATTACAATTTACATAGTCGACCCATCTCAATTAGTCTGTGGGTTCCAACAGTTGTCTTTCTTCATTTTGTTTTAGAGTGATTGTTGGAACAGAATTAACCATTCAGTCGATTGAGATAGACCCAGCAAGTCTTCAAATTTCTGTATCCTGCATAACCAATGCTTGAACAATAACCCATCATCATTGTCACGATGGAAATACTTCTAAAACAGTACGTTTACATTAATCGTTTACTGTCTTTTCGCAGTTGTGCACAAATTATTTTTTCGCTGTTCAGCAAGCTTGTGAACATAACATTAGAAATTACTGTCCATGCAGTATTAAAGTGTTAAATGAGCATCGCATTGACTTTTTCAACATAATTAAACATGCTCATGAACATGAAATGTTGTTGGATTATTTGTCTGTGATGTATTGGACACTATAATAAATACACAATGCTGCTGCAGTGGAGTAGAAAGATCAATAATTGTTGCAAAAGATTTTAACAGCATTGAACAACCATTTCAACTGCTGAAATAAGTATCTACTCAATGAAAATCGTACTTAACGATGTAGAGAAAGCAAAGAATAAGTCACAGGGGTAGCCAAAAGGTGGAAGCTTAGCTCGAAGAAATATGTGAAGTTAACTAGACAATATAAAATATAAATGGCTTTCCATTCTTTCTCCTTACTTGAGAAGCACCTAGTGCAGCAGAGATGAAAATCAATTACTGCAGTCAATGCTGTCTCCCAAATCTGTCGTGTATGACAGAAAGTAAGAAGGAAGGTGGCAGATCTGAAGCGATCTGCTAAGGTGAAGTCAATTTTATTAATATAAGTGATAAACTATTCTAAGTGGACACTGAAGGACAATTGCCCTGCTATACTTTGCCATCTGAAAATGTTCTCTGCTACTTTTGAATGGTCTCCAATGCTCCCTTTCAGATCAATGGTTCGGCCATCCGTTACAATTGGGCAAAGTATGTGTTTTACAGAGTCCACTCATTTGTATCTGAATTTTACATTCTGGGGCACATCACAGGCAAAGGATCCCGATTTGGATATTTAGAAAGCCCTGTGCCTATTTTGGGTGGCTGGCAAGGACGACTAAAAGTCTGTCAGGCCAATTAAGAAAAAGGACAGAAAAACTTGCGTTTATATAGTGCCTTTTTGAAGAAATACTTTATACACTGTGATTTGTCATACTCATGTAACCTCGGATGTCACTTTATCTTAGAAACATAGAATTTACAGTGCAGAAAGAGGCCATTCGGCCCATTGAGTCTGCACCAGCCCTTGGAAAGAGCACCCTACTTAAGCCCACACCTCCACCCAATCCTCGTAACCCAGTAACTCACCTAACCTTTTTGAACACTAAGGGGCAATTTAGCATGGCTATTACACCTAACCTGCACATCTTTGGACTGTGGGAGGAAACCGGAGCAGCCGTAGGAAACCCACACAGTCACAGGGAGAAAGTGCAAACTCCCCACAGACGGTGACCCAAGCCGGGAATCGAACCTGGAACCCTGGAGCTGTTTAGCAATTGTGCTAACCACTGTGCTACTGTGCCCCCCAAATGTAAATAAAGGTTTTAGACAGTAGCTATTTTACATACCACATGGAAGAGTGCAGGTGGGAATGAGTGAATTTTGAAACCTGTAAGAGATCTAGCAGCTGTGAAAAACAGCAGGGTAAAATTAAAACTTCAGTCTACAACTTTGTACGGGCATCAACTGCTGGATGAGTCAATATGGCTTTGAATATTACCTGTCCCTAAGGAAATGAAGGGGGATTTGGAAGTGAATTGGGAATTCTTTGTGTTTCAATGGAAGAATACTAAGGTTACCACAAGAAACCTGAACATAATGAGTTGCAACTCTAACAATGCTGGGGAAAGAATGGCACAATCTGTATTGCATCCTAGACCTCACTATGGAAGAGAAAAGCCAGACTTGTGAAATTTTGGAGGCATTGAAAACCCACTTTAAATACTCTATTAATGTTATTTATGAATGCCAGAGCTCAAGAAGAGAGAGAATATTGATCAGTGTGTGACTTCACCAAAATGTCGAACCGAATCCAGTGAGTTTGGGCAACTGGATGATCTCACCAGCGGTGATGGGCGGGATTCTCTAATAATGGGGCTATGTCCCCGTGCCGGCGTGAAAACCGACGCCAACCACTCTGGCGTCAACGGCCACCGAAAGTGAGGAATTCTCCCCTTCCTAGGGGGCTAGGTTGGTGCCGGAGTGGTTTCCGCAGCTCCAGCCTGCGCGGAATGGCCCGCACGAGTTTGCACATGTGCAGAACGGCCGGCGTATTTCCACGCAAGCGCAGAACGGCCGGCGTATTTCTGTGCATGTGCGGGAGTTTCCTTCTCCACACCGGCCCCCGGGTAATATGGCGGAGCCCTACAGGGGCCCGGCATGGAGTAAAGTTGGCACCCATGGAACCAGCCCGCCTGCCGATCGATAGGCCCCGATCATGGGTCAGGCCAGGGGGCCCCTCACAGGGTCGGATCCCCCCGCTGTGTGGGACCTGAGTAACCCACGCCAGCAGGAGTCGGCCAAACTCGTCGTCCACTTGGCCCATCGGGGCCCGGAGAATCGCCGGGGGGGGGGGGGGGCGCTGTCAACGGCCCCCGACCGGTATGGCGACGATCCTGCGGGCAGCCAGAAATTGGTGCCGGAGAATGCGGAAGCGAGCGGCGTGGCGCGATTCCCGAGCCCCCCTGGGATTCTCCGACCTGGCGCCGGGTGAGAATCCCGGCCAGAAATCTTAGGAGAATTTTACTATGAAAGCTCTACTGCTGACCGAAGGGAAACTTATTCTCAAAAAACTATTGGGATGTGCAGAAGCTCTGAGGTTGCTAATTATCGAGTGAAGATTATTGATGGGAGACGACGTTGCACTATGGTGAGAGGCAGTCTAAGCACAAATCAATTTTAAAAAGCACTTTACAGAAGGGCCAACAGAAAGATCAAGGTCAGCTCGGAAAAAGCAGTGCGCTAAGATCAAGAAGCTGAGCCATTTTGCAGACAACTGATTTCTGGAAAGAAGAAAGAAGCCCATAAAGATGACTGCTTCAGTGATGTCAGACAATGATTCTGCTGAATGACTCCACAGCCTAGAATAGGTTGGCACCGTTAAGTCTCCAGGTAGAAAGTGGTATGTTACCTGTTGGATAATGACTGCAGAAGCTAGCATCAAGTGAATGTGAAGTGTTAGTTACTGGAGTTACACATAACATCATAGGCTTTACATACTTTGTGCAGTTGGTCAAGATGGTGTCCCAAAAATGAGGCCGTCGAATGTGAGAACGAGGCATTCATAAATAACATTATGCTCTTTGATGGCAGGATACACACCCCATGTACACAAACTAAAATGAGAGTCCAATTCAATGGAAGGAAAGAAGACTTGAGATAGTAGACCCTAAGCAAAATCTCCTCAATCTTAGTTGATGCAAGTCAAAAGTTTGAAATGGTAACATCATGTACCAGAAGAAATTGCAGTGATTTGCATGACATCAAACCACTGACTACTGAGAAGATCCTAACAGTCTAGTGTTTTGCTCAGATCAAGGAAACTACAAAAGATGCAACTCTTCAAGTGCTTCAGGAAGTTGTGATGGAAGAATGACCTGAAACCATCAAAGACACACATGTTGTTATACAAGTGTACTGGGAATACAGAATGAAGTGAACCACAAGATCATACACCTGAAAACTCACTTCAGTTTTATGGCACCCCTGACATTGTGATGAGTGACAATAGTCCTCAAGTTCATGAATGAAGAATTGAGGTACTTCATGGATGATTAGGAAATTCAGAACTCCACATTATTGCTACATGGAAAAGCTGAGGCAGTGGTGCAAACTGCCAAAGGGATCATCAAAAAATTGATTACACCCAGGACAGATGTGTGCAAAGGAACCATACAGTGGCAAAACACACCTTTTGAAGGCATGGAGGGTCGACCAGCCTATAAACTAATGTTGCGCCACACTCAAGCTATGCTTTCAACAGCTAGAGAGTTGCTGCCCGGGGTTGGTGGCAAGAGAGAATGGCAGGAATGGGGTGAGGTAATAGAGAGCCAAATTCCATTTTAATAAAGCTACCAAATGTTTGTCAACTAGGAGTTGGAGGGTCAGAGTGCAAACATTAAATACACTCAACAAAAGTCTGTCCATGTGGCAACTTGGATCTGTGTAGAGCAGCTGAATAAGATCTATTGACAAAACTGTAGACATTTATGGGCAACTGGAGGAGCTGCTCCTTCACAACAGACACCGGATGAGACAGATTTGATATCAACAACTAAACAAGGAGCTGAATGAAATGAAAATGAAAATTGCTATTGTCACAAGTAGGCTTCAAATGAAGTTACTGTGAAAAGCCCCTAGTCACCACATTCCGGCGCCTGTTCGGGGAGGCTGGTACGGGAATTGAACGGTGCTGCTGGCCTGCCTTGGTCTGCTTTAAAAGCCAGCGATTTAGCCCAGTGTGCTAAACCAGCCCAACAGTCCCAGAGGTCAAGCAATCCACAACAATTGCAACATATCAGCAGCAACATTTATCATAACAGCAATACTTGTGATGACAATGACAACAGTCCTCACAGAGGAAATGTTACCCCAGGAACCAGCAGATGAACAGTCAGCAATAACTCAATTGCTCATACTGTCTAGACACAGTTGTGTCAGGCCATAGGTAGCCCAGGCAGTGGCAAAAATTATTGCACATGAAATGTACGTTTTGGGATTTTGTGGAGTCAGGAGAAAACATCGTCCTCCCAGTCCTAAAATCTTACACAACCAGTCTATTCCTGCCCCTCTTTTGGATTTTCTTGCAGACTCTGAAGGAACTGAATGATTTTTATGCTTTCAAAAACTGGCAAGCTACAGGAAAGTGTCTTTGGCTCGCCAACTACATGCAAATAAGACCTAAACCATTTTCCAATCTTGGTATTGGACAGGTGTAACAGATGTACCTTGAACAAGTTTTGAGCACAGCGTGTTAACTTTTCCAATTCAAATTACTTAAAAAGGCTGCAACATTTCGTACTGCTTTTCCCCTTACAACTTTCTATAAAATGAATGAAAACTGTGATTGCTAATGATCAAAAAGATCTAAATTGAATTCCATACTAAATCAGTGTCAACTATACTATAGTGTGTGTCATATCTACATACAAATTAAAATAATTGAAGTGCTTTCAGGTGCTTATGACATGATTCTCATGAACGTTCTCAATTGGAATTCCTCAATGGGCTTGCTGTTTTTCAATCACCTCAAGATGTCAGTAATTTTGTGCATAATGTCAAGAAGTCATTTAATCGGAATATATTCTTTAATTGAAAATAATTATCTTCATAATAAAGTATATTTAATACAGAAAGGGAATTCATTTATTAAGTTCATTTTTGAACATTCTGTCCATGAAGTTGAAAAATGTATGCTACGATAAATTACACTTTTCACTTTGGGCATCCAAACAATCCCAGTTCATTTCATAAAGGTCAATGCACAATAAAGTTTATTTTTAATTCCAATCCTCAATCTACAGATATAAACCGAAGAGAAATTCTACTGTAGTAATCGAATAGTTTCTTGTTTTCTATTTTCCAAACATGTCATCCTAAGGTTTCTCTGTGGAGTAATGTCAAATCACGGATATTTTGCGCTTTGATTCCAAGCCCAATGAAACTAGTTCATGACCACAAGTGAGGGGTAGTAACACAGACCTGAAAAAAAAATACATTTTTGAAAATATGAGGTGAAGAATATATTCTGTCTGGTTTTCGGGAACAGGAGCTGCACCTTATGGTCTTCCCATGCCCAAACCCATTAAAGCAGGCGGCACACACACTTTGTGATGGCCTTTCATTTCCATGATTCCAGCATTCACCCGGGAGCAGCTCATGCTGCTGGGTGGCTGAATACTCAACAAGGAGGCCAAGCAGATTTCAAGGCTAGTGCATGTTCCCATGGGCTTCCAGCTCCCAAAGGCAGCCTCACCCTTGTTATGGGACAGGGTTTAGAGAACCCCAAAGTGTATCATGGAGTTCACCTGACCCACAACTTTTAATAGCTTGTGGTATGGGGAGCACACGGCCCACCCTACAGGTGTGGTACAGCAGAAATGGAAAAGTATTTTTTTAAACAAAACAATGTTTATTCTATGAACTCAAGTTAACCTTTTTTAAAAATACAGTGAACTTATAGCAACCATTAATTCAAATACAACCCCCAAAGACTACAACACTAAGTAATCCTTTAAGCTTTCCTTTTAACATCTTAAAACACCTTTTACCAGAAGCACATCAGGTTAAAGTCATTACTGTTATTAGTTTTAAATCACCAGGATCGATTTACAGTCTTTAGGTTACAGATAGAGACTCTAATACACCTTCTGGCTGTCACTGCAGCTATCCAGCTCTGAAAACGAAATTAAAACACACACTGCAGCAAACAGCCTAAAACGAAAGTTAAAAGCTGACAGCCCAGTTCCACCCACTCTCTGACATCACTGCAGTAATAAACACCCATTTCTTAAAGGTACTCTCACTACAGATATTTATATACATACCCATTTATAAACACCCATTTCTTAAAGGTACTTTCACATGACACCCTCTGAAAGGGAAGCTGCACTGACTGAAAAGAAACTGGTGCTAATTGTTGGTATCGCAATTATTTGCAAATGCAAACAAAACAAACAAAGCACTAGGGAAGAGAGAGAATTCCAAGATTCACATGTGAGGCAGTGGAGGCTTTACTAATAGAGGTCAACAGAAAGAGGAGCAGTGTTTCAATGAATCCCAAAGACCCTAAAAGAATGCCCTCCAAAGGGTATGGGAGCAGTTGACTCCAGAAACTGCTGGAGTCTCAACCCAAGGGATCTGACAGCTATGTCATAAAAAAGTTTAATGACTTCATGCAGATGGTCAAGTTCAGTCAATGCAATTTTACTTGCCAACTCCAACCTACCACACTACCAATGTATCCCCATCACTGACTTACCAGCAGTCCCTGGCACTCAGGTCTAATATTCACACACTCCACCTCATCCTCACATATATTTGCATTATGCCAACCGTATTCCCATCTCTCATTACCCCCGCTTATTGAACTATGGTAGGCACATCACCAAAACATCCTGCAACGCAAACACTGGCATGGTTGCTTTCCTGCTGCAGGACAAAGTGGTACAATAGACGGGAGCAGACCAGAACGGGGGGGGGGTTTGAAGAGACTCAGCTGCGTTCCAAGCCTAATGGACGAGTTAGTGCTCTGTGTCATGGGGCTGGCTGTGACCGAACCCACTCCATTTGTGATTACGGAAAACATGGAGGATAATGGCTGCATGCCCATCCTCAATCTCCAGTCACCCTTATCCTGCTATCTGGCCAGCTGTATATGGTGTGACTATGCGTCTCTTCCTTTACGCCCTCACCCCTTCTGATTTTATGCTTCCAGACACCCACGAGCTACTACCTGCCAAGCCATTCAGCTTCAAGGTGAAATGTTAGAGCATTATCTCAATACTGATGAAGAAGCACCATCACTTCATCTGAAATTCCAACTCATCTCCTACCATTGTGCAAACTTTGGAGGCTAAAATACATAAATACATAGAATGCATGCCGTGGCGGTATGGTGGCACAGTGCTTAGCACTGCTGCCTCACAGCCCCAGGGACCGGGTTCAATTCCGGCTTGGGTCACTGTGTGTGGAGTTTGCACATTCTCTCCATCACGTGGGTTTGTGCTCTGATTTCCTTCCGCAGTCCAAAGATGTGCAGGTTAGGTGATAAATTGTCCTTTAGTATCCAGGGGTGTGCAGCTCAGGCTATGGGGTTACAGGAATAGAGGGGAAGTGGGTATGGGTAGATTGTTTATTTGAAGGGTTGGAGCGGACTTGATGGGCTGAATGGCCTCCTTCTGCAGGTTGGGATTCTATGATATCTGTGAGTAACTGACATGAGTGGGTTGCAGGGAAATAAGTTAGTTTGTGAGCTTGTTAATTAGAGGGAAAGGTTACAGTCAAGTTCTACTACATGAGACTCAAATGAGGACAATGACAGGGTAGCATACAGAAGAATACTGGTGAACATTCACACCAAGCTGCTTAATGTGTTATGAAATGTAAGCCGCCATAGTCCCCTGGGACTATGGGCTGTTCTCCCCTTTTAAGAGAGAGCTGGCTGGTGGTGATTTAACCTGAGGGTCACCACAGCTCAGATGAGGGGCAAGGTGGGGCCTTCGTGGATAACCTCAAGCGGTACAGGAATTGAATCCACGCTGTTGCCGTCGCTCCGCATCATGAATCAACTGTCTAGCTAACTGAGCTGACTGAACCGCAATGTAATGTATTTGCAGCACGATAGCACAGTGGTTAGCACTTTTGCTTCACAACTCCAGGGTCCCAAATTCGATTCCTGGCTTGGGTCAGCACCGCCACAGTCGGGGGGAGGGGGGGGGGGGGGGGGGGAGAGCCGTTCTGCGGGCAGGTGGGGCTTTGGCGGGGGCTGGGGGCACTGGTGGGAGGTGGTCCGTGGGTGGCGAGGGGGGGTTACTGGGGGACAATATGTGGCAGGCCGGGTCGCCGCACGGCCGCCGCCATGTTGCACGGCACAGCCGCTGCAGGCCGCTGCTGTGCGCATGCGTGGCCACGGACCTGGCAACTCTCCAGCCGTATCCGTAAGTAAAGCCGGGGGCTTTACGCTGTGTGGCAGCGACGCCCCACCGGACAGAGGATCGGTGCAGCTTTTGCGCCGTTTTTCTGGCATAAAACACCACTGTTCCCAAGACGGCGTCAGCACTTAGTCTTCAAATCTGAGAATCCAGCCAATGTATCTGGATACTATTTAGATACTTCCTTAATCATGCTACATAAAACACAAGGTTGTCATCTAAAAACACAAGGTTGTCATCTAAAAACAATCAGGTCATTCCTTTGTCTCCCGCTTTGATCCCCAAGGATATGGGAACTGATGATTAAATAAGGGTGCTCTGTATTATTAAGCATGGAGGGATTACAATGTGCTCATGTTATCAGCATTCTATAATTTGGTTAACACTAATTTACCAAAAAATTATTAATGCGACTGTTTAATTTCTGCAGTTATCCCTCACATTAAAAATTACTTCATTTTAACCCTTGGGGGTTTGCCAAATGTTTCAGGCGGCTCGTGGGGAAAGTCGCACAATTGCGGGCGGAGAAATGTCTGTGTGTTCGAGCAGTAACCTCTCATTCAGCATGGTCAATGTCCCAATCAACTATTATTGTTCGAAATAGCAGCAATCACTGGATTAGTTGAAATCGCCTTGACTCGCCCCTTGGGACTGAAGTTGCAGCCACCTGTGCTGTGTTTTCTTTATTTCTTATTAAAAATAAATTTAGAGTGCCAAATTCATTTTTTCCAATTTAGGGTCAATTTAGCATTGCCAAACCACCTACCGTGCACATCTTTGGGTTGTGGGGGCGAAACCCACCCAAACACGGGGACAATGTGCAAACTCCACACAGACAGTGACCCAGAGCCGGGATCGAACCTGGGACCTCGGTGCCGTGAGGCAGCAGTGCTAACCACTGCACCACCATGCCCTGTGCTGTGTTTTCTGCTTCGGAGCACTGCGATGTCTGTGACTGTAGGAGTGGAGCGCAGAATCTGCTTTTTAATTTTAATGTTTTCTGTGTTTCCCTTCCCCTTCTGCCCTCTTGTCTAAAACCCTGAAGGTAAGGTGGGAAGATTGCACAGCGTTCGGTGCTGCTGCTGGACTGGGAATAGGTTAGAGACTCATTCAGCAATTAAATGCCTGGAGCTCGTGAGGGGCTTCGGAAATTCGGAAAATTTCACCTCATAGCCCAGATGTTTACTAAGAATTTGATTTGGTTTCTTGTGCAGCTGGAGACTGACCGAGATCAACATTGAGTATGTCTGAACCCCCAAACAGCCAATATTTCAGATGTGTAAAACCACTTAATTTACCCAAAGTTCAAAGAGCAGCAGCACTATGAGAGCCACATTTTCAAGAAGCTACTTTAAAAAAAATATATTTTTATTCTCCATTTTCACATTTTCTTCAGAATTTACATCCCACCAACAAACAATAAACGGTAACAAATACAACGTCAATCCCCTTATCAACAACAATGATCCCATCCTCCCACCACCCGTCAAATAATGGCACATCTGACAATATGAGCATCAAATAAAGCAAACCCTCCCATGGTGGAAAAAAAGAAAAAGGAATCAGGAATCGCCTATGGTCACCATTGACATATATAGTCATATATGTTGTTATAGACATATATCGGTTCCTTCCCCCAACTTTTCACCCCAGCTAGACTCACCGAAACCTGTTCTACCAGGCTCCGATGGCCGCAACCCCTCCCCCCACCTCACTCCCGTTCACTGGCTGGCTTAAACTGGCCAGCGTGGAGGCCCCGCCCGGGTCTCCTTCCCCCTTGCCCAGTCCCAGGAAAACCAACAAATCCCCTTTAGAACACAACCCCCGCATACACACCCAAGCCCCAAAGAACCATCATTGCAAATGAAAGTCCCAACTCTTCCCTTGTCCAAATATACATCTTCGACTCATTTAGTACATACACCAACACGCAGTGAAAAAAATCAAGTTACATGAGGCTACATCGTTACGCGACCCGCTCTCAGTCCCATTTCTCAATTCTGCCTCAGTCCTTCTGCCTTCGCAAACTCCTCCGCCGCTTCCGCCGTCCCAAGATAAAAGTCCTTGGATTTAAAGGTCACCCTCAACTTAGCTGGATATACTATGACGCACTGTACCTTGCTGATGTACAGTGCCTTCTTCACCCGGCTGAAGGCAGCCTGCCTCCTTGCCAGCCTCACCGTAAAGTCCAGGTATATGCAGATACCAGCTCCAGCCCACTGTACCACCTGCTTCTACTTTGCCCAGCACAGGACCTTCTCCTTCATGCTATACCTACGGAAACACAGTTACTACTCTTGCCGGCTCACTTGCCTTTGGTATAGGCCTCCACGACTGATGAGCCCGATCCAGTTCATATCGAGAGGGATCACCCCCTCCCCCAATAGCTTCGCCAACATTGTGGCAAAATACTCCGTCGGCCTCGGGCCTTCCACCCCTTCGGGCAGACCCATGATCCTCAGATTCTGCCGACTGGATCTGTTTTCCAGGTCTTCCATTTTGGCTCACAGACCCTTGTTGGTCTCTATCTCCTTCCGCAACTCCTTCCCCATCGAGGTGAGTTGATCACTGTGCTGCGATAATGCCTCTTCCACTTCCTTCAGTGTCTCACCTTGCTCCCGTACCTCCGCCTTGATACCGCCGCCCTCACCGGGGCTATCGCCTCCTCCACCAGCACTTTCAATACCGCCCCCATCTCCTTCTTCATCGCTTCCATGTGCTTTGCGAACTGTTTCTCAAGTTCCACATCCATCACCTTGGTCATTTCTTCTGCTGTGAGCAATGCGGCCTGCCCTGGAGCTCCAGCCTCCGCTTTCCTTACAGTTCCTGCGCTGACTTTCCCACTCACCGGCGAACTCTCATTAACCCCCTTTTTCACGGCCGTTTTTTGCCCAAACGTGGACATTTCTCCTCCCTGTGCCTGATTACAGCTTTTCAGCCTCTGTTGCCCCCGGGACCAGACATTAAAACCCCGAAATTTCTTTCCCGAGCGGGAGCCCTCCAGTGTGCGGCTGCCTCCCACCCGCCGTCACCGCAAGTCTTCAAGAACCTACTTACTGGCTGTGTTGTCTTTTGTGGCAGTGCATGATATTTAGGCCTATTTTTGGGTGTGTAATGTATGGCACATGGTTTTTGCTATTGCTGAGAGTGTATTCTGTTTATATATATATATATATATATATATATATGAGATGGACAGAACTTAGGTTAAAGGCCCAGTAGATACACCCATCCAGATTTGGCTAACAATTAAAGTTTGTGCGATTTTCTTTGCACAGGCTGACCATGAGCTCCAAGGAAAATGTAAATATGCAGAACTTAGTTTCAAAAAGTCTCATGGTGTGTTTTTCTGGAAACCTGAGGAGGAAATATGTTTCAGAACTTTTTTCTTTGCATCATTTCTTGTTTTGTAGTAATCCCTAGAAAATATTTATTTTTAGGAGGGGGTATGTGAAATTTGGCATTTTCACAAAAGGGTTTCATGGGATGTTATAGTTTGGGAACCACTAACATAAACTAATACACATAGGAGTATGAAGAGGCCATTTAACATCTCAGGTCTATTCTTCCATTCAATGAGTTTATGACTTATCTCTGACCTAATTCCATTAATGCCTGTCTTTTCTCCATATCCCTGGTAACTTTGGACAAAAAACATCTAGCAATCTCAGATTTGATCTAGCCTGAGCTGCCATTTGGGTAAGAACAGGTGTATGAGGGAGGTCCAGGATTTTGACCCAGCAATAATTTTCCAAATCAGGTTGGAGTGTTAAGTAATGGGTTAAGAGACATTCCAATTAGGTCTCTCATTTACATTAAGTATCCAATAATTGACACTGATATGTAAAGGGGCTTCAGGTGGCCTTGGCGTCAGGTGATGTGATGTTAAAGTTTTGTGCAGAGTCTGCTGAAGTAAATTAAAGATGGTTGTGGAAAAGGAGCAGAACCTCTGACTCTTTATACAACAGCAGCTAAACATATAACAAATGGTAGCAGAAGATGGTTGCTGTGCAAATGTGAAGGGTTGAAAGATACAACTTTTCCAGACCAAACCAATGAGAGAGTGAGAAGAAAAAAAACCCCCAAAGATATTGAGCTGAACCTAGGATAAAGATGGCTGGATACCTCCCCTTATGTTCTGAAAGGGAATTGTATGACCAATGGAGAAGTGCAGGAGTTATGTGGACTAAGGTAACTGCCTTGGGAAAGAGAAATAAAGGTATGACATTGGCTCTTTCGCTACCTTATGACAGTAAAATCCAGACCAAAGTGTTTTTGAAGCTGGAATTGGAAGAGTTAGACTCAGAAGAAGGTCTGCAGACTCTATTTAACATAGAATTTACAGTGCAGAAGGAGGCCATTCGGCCCATCGAGTCTGCACCGGCTCTTGGCAAGAGTACCCCACTTAAACTCACACCTCCACCCTATCCCCATAACCCAGTAACCCCACCCAACACTAAGGGCAATTTTGGACACTAAGGGCAATTTATCATGGCCAATCCACCTAACCTGCACATCTTTGGACTTTGGACATTATGTTATATGGATAAGATTTATAAGAAAGCTGACTTGTTAAGTGCGAATGAAGCATGGTCGGATTTTGATAGGTTCCGGAAAATAGAGGATTTCTCCATTGAAGACTATATAATGGAATTTGGCAGACTATATAAAAGGCTACAGAAACACAACCTGGAATTTCCACAGTCTGTGTTGGCCTTTAAATTACTTGACTGTGCTAGAGTGAGCAACATGGATAGGCTCCTGATTTTGACAGGAGTTCAGTTTGCAGATAAGGATACCATATTCAATCAGATGACAGAAGCTTTAAAAAAAGTTTCTGGGGAAACATTTGATTCCGATGGCTCTGATGACCCAAATAGATCAGCCTGCAATAACACAGAATACGGAAGATACACTACGAACAGGGTGGCAAAATCGTACAACTACAAATAGGTTCCAAGACTACAGAAAGAGATCGGGACCCGGGAATTATGAAGACAGAAACCCAGTTAGAACCTACGATAGGAAGATGAACCCCAGAAATGCACGGGGCACGATAAATCGATGTTTTCGATGTGACTCTCAATACCATTATGCTTTCAACTGTCCAACTCGTTATGATAGAGTGTTTGAAGCGACACATGACACTGAAGAGTCAGAAGAGGAAAAAGATAGTGACCAGAAAGAAGGCATTGTCCTATTAACAAGCAATTTTACACCGGTAATGAGGGTGTTGGTTGCAGAATCTTCAATTGTGCTGTATTGGGTAGTGGCTGCACATCTACTGTGTGTGGAATTGACTGGTTAAAATGTTACCTGGACTTTGAATGGTGAAAATCGTAACAAGATTAAAGAATTTGAAAGTTCCACAAGTTTCAGGTTTGGGAATGATAATACTCTGAAGTCGCTGAAAAGAGTGGTGATCCCTTGCAATATTGCTGGAGTGAATCATTTCATTAGCACGGATGTTGTATCAAGTGAGATACCTTTGCTTCTGAGAAGACCGTCGATGAAGAAAGCACACATGAAACTGGATATGGAACAGGATAAGGCAACAGTTTTTGAAAAGACGATGGACTTACAATTTACAAATTCGGGACACTATTGTATTCCATTACTGACAAATAATATTTCAAGTACTGTTGTTAAGGATGTGTTAATTGCAGTTGAAAATGGGACTTTAGCTGATAAAAAGCTTGTTGTATTAAAACTGAATAGGCAAACTGCGCATCCGTCTCCTCGGAGGCTGAAACATTTATTAAAGGATGCAGGGCTAAGGGATGAAGACTATACTAAGCTAATAGAACAAGTTAGTGACCGCTGTGAAGTTTGTAGGAAGTACAGAAGGGCACCAGCTCGACCGATAGTAACCCTACCTTTGGCCAGGGATTGTAATGACATTGTGGCCATGGACCTTAAGATCTGGGATAAAGCCAATAATATATTTATTTTATATTTTGTAGATTTAGCAACCAGATTTAGTCAATCAACAATCGTACGAAGTAAAGAAAAGGGAGTAATTCTGGATCAAATCATGGAAAAATGGATAGGGACAGGAATGGGCCGACCGGCAAAATTCCTTACGGACAATGGGGTAGAATTTGCTAATGATGAGTTTGGGGATATGTGTGAAAACGTGAATATCACAGTTCTGGATACGGATGCAGAAAGCCCATTTAGTAATGGTGTGTGTGAAAGAAACCATGTGGTAATAGATGACATGCTCTGGAAAATTGTGGCAGATAGACCAAACTGCAAGCTAAATTCAGCTTTTGCATGGGCGGTACATGCAAAGAATTCATTGCAGATGGTTGGGGGCTATAGTCCCTATCAATTAGTGTTTGGTAGAAATCTTAAAATTCTGTCCATTTTGGATGACCAGCCTCAAGCTTGGGAAGGGACTACAATTAGCTCTGCATTTGCTGAGAATTTAAATGCATTACATAGCAGTAGAAAAGCTTTTTTGGAATCAGAAGTCTCTGAAAGAATTCGCAGAGCTTTGAGACATAATGTATGGTCAACAAATACCGTTTTTCAGCAAGGAGACATAGTAGACTATAAGAGAGACAATTTTAATGAATGAAAAGGCACAGGGAAGATCATCGGCATAGATGGCAAAACATTCATCAAGAATAATGGGTACAGATTACAAATTTTCAAATTTAGACAGAGCAGACAAGACGAGGAAGCAGCGTCATCTGGTACGCATGTGTTACAGAACTATGAGGACCAGTTAACTGATATAGGTTTCTGTAGAGGAACACAACACTTCTGATGATTTAGAACAGGCCATTTTTCCGAAAGGACAACTGCCAAAAGTTGGTACAAAAGTGACATACTTGCCTGAAGGGTCTAGTCAATGGCAGGATGCAACTGTTATTAGTGGAGCAGGGAAGGCCCCTGGAAAGTATAAACATTGGTTGAATGTACAACATTCAGGGGAGGGAGTCAAGACAATTGATTGGGAACACGAAGTTCAAAAATGGAGGGCACCATAACGCAGTGACAGTTCAGATATTACATTGGATAGTGAACAGGTCCGCAGGTAAAGGTCGAGAACTATTGAAAGGACATCCCACAGCAGAAGGGAAAGATCAAGCAGTAGCAGTACAGAACAAGATACCAGGCGGGAGAGGGGACGTAGTTTATCAAGGTCTCGGAACATGAGTAAGACTATAAATACTAGTAGGAGTAGAAGCTCACATGCACGTGAGATTTTGGTGGCTTCCAATAAGTTAGGTGAAAAAGTTATAAAAGATGCCAAACAGCAAGAACTGCATAGTTGGAGTGAATTTGGGGTATACACTGAAGTACCGGATAGGGGACAAAGAGCTCTATCCCACAGATGAATTAGCACGGAAAAGGTTCTTCCGGATGGAACTGATAAGGCAACGGCCAGGCTTGTGGCGAGGGGATTTGAAGAAAACTTAGAAGATTTAAGGGTAGATTCACCTTTGGCAGGAAAGGTTATTTTCAAGATCTTCTTGGCTCTATTAGCCACAAAGGCTTGGGAATGCAAATCTATAGATATAAAAGTTGCCTTTATGCAGGGGCATCAGCTCCAGAGAGACATTTTTCTCCATCCTCCTAAAGGGGCAGCTAACACAGAAGGGGTACTCTGGAAGTTGAACAAATGTGCATATGGATTAAATGATGCATCTAGAGTCTGGTATTTTTCGGTAAGGTCAGTTTTGTTAATGTTAGGCTGTTGCCAGTTAAAAGCAGATCCGGCAATGTTTTACTGGCACTATAAAGGAAATCTTTCTGGCATCTTTATGATGCATGTTGATGATATTTTGTGGGGTGGGACTAGCAATTTCGAAGCTATTGTAATCTCTGGTTTGAGGAAAGAATTCAGGGTTGGAAGTCAGGCTTCCAGTGCATTTAAATATATTTGACCAGAAATCAGACAGACTAAGTTAGGGGCAACTTTACCCAATCTTTCAACAATCTTATTTGGAAAGCATCAGCCCAATAGCAATTAATCATGGCCGGATTTCACAAAAAGACACAATGGTTTCAAAGATGGAAAAAGAGCAACTGCAAAGTTTAATTGGGCAACTGAATTGGTTAGGTAGACAGACTAGACCGGACGTGAGTTTTGATGTCTTAGAGTTGAGTACAAATGAATGATCCCAAAGTGGAAGACATAATAAGAGCAAATAAAGCGTTGGTCAAACTAAAAATACAGGAGTGTGTTTTGAGGTTCCCGGTTTTAGGTGACCGTAGGCACTTGAAACTGACAGTTTATAGTGATGCATCCTATGCAAATTTATGTGATGGGGTTTCAAGCGCAGGAGGTTTTATAATTTTCCTTTTGGGGAACAATGGTAAATGTTGCCCTCTTGTGTGGGAAACAAAGAAAATAAGGAGAGTGGTCAAAAGCACTTTGCCTGCTGAGACGTTAAGCCTTGTAAAGGCAGTGGATATGGCCTTTTTTTATATCTCAGATATTGACAGA
This sequence comes from Scyliorhinus torazame, assembly GCF_047496885.1. Taxonomy (NCBI): domain Eukaryota; kingdom Metazoa; phylum Chordata; class Chondrichthyes; order Carcharhiniformes; family Scyliorhinidae; genus Scyliorhinus; species Scyliorhinus torazame. Next base: position 225,345,548 of record NC_092712.1, read on the forward strand.
AATTTTGGGATTAGGGGATTTGGGTAATTTATCTATTGAATGTCACATTGACAATAAATCCCTGTGGGAAAATGTGCACTGTACAAAAAGTGTCAATGAAAAAAGGTTAAGGATAGACATCGGAAGTTTGAAGCAGATGTTGGACAGAGGGGAAATAGCAAAAATTAAATGGGTTGACAGTAGCTATCAATTGTTAGACTGTTTTACAAAAAGAGGGGCTAGCTCACAGAAACTTTTGAATATTGTTCATGAAGGGCGCTTGTTTCTGTGACTGTATTTTCTTCTTCCAAAAATGAAAAAAAAGAAGGGGGGAAATTGCGTGTGTGTTCTTGAGTTTCTTGTAATTTTGTTTTCACCTAATTATTTTTTTCTCAAGGAAGGGGAGACTGCTAAGTAATGAGTTAAGAGGCATTCCAATTAGTTGTCGCATTTATGTTAAGTATCCAATAATTGACACTGATATGTAAAGGGGCTTCAGGTGGCCTTTGCGTCAGGTGATGTGATGTTAGAGTTTTGTGCAGAGTTTGTTGAAGTAAATTAAAGGTGTTTTTGGACAAGGAGTAGAACCTTTGACTCTTTATACAACAGCAGCTAAACATATTATAACATGGAGTGTGGCTTGGAGGCAGAAGAACTTTAAGGTAGTGGTATTCCCACACCTTGCTATCCTTGTTCTTCTCGACAGTGGAGGTTGTGGGTTTGGAAGGTGCCATCAAGAAAATATTAGCAAGGTTGTTTACCACCTACCACCCACTCAACTGATGAATCAGCATTCCTCCCTATTGAACACTATTTGGAAAAGGTACTGAGGATAGCAACTGTACAGAATGTACTTTGGGCATTGTACTTCAATGTCCATCACCAAGAGTGGCTCGGTGACATCACTACTGTTTGAGTTGTCTATAAGTCCTTAAGAACATGGATGTCAGACTGAGTTTAGCAGGTGGTGAGCAAGCCAAAACGAATGAAAATCTACTTGACTTTATCCTTACCAGTCTACCTGTTGGCGATACATCTATCGATCTAATATTAGTAGGTCTGACCACTGCACAGTCTTTGTGGAGTCAAAATTCCATCTTCTGCAGCCACCTAAAATGGCTGATTCCTTATTAATTTGGCCAAAACCCGATTTAAAATGGCTAACTGAAAAGGCTGATGGGAAAAGCAGCCAACAGGACACAAATGGACAGCTGCAGACAGAATAGCGTATTCGGCTCTGGGGAAGTCGGCCCAGATCGATACTCAAGACTATTAGCAGCACATCAACCCAGACATCTGCAGTTTAATCGGCTATCCCCGGGAACAATTGCAACATATTAGCAATTGAATGCCGGGCCAGACCTGTCGGCGCCTGCAGTGGCCGAAACAAAGACTGGTGAACGACCACCCCCCGATCGAGGAATCGCCCCATTATAGGAGCATATCGAACCCAGTGATTGGGAACAAGTCCAATCACTTGGGACTCAGGGTCAAGGGCCGCCCCGAGAGGCGGGAAGCCCCTGGGCCCTATAAAGTGAGAGGCCAAGTTCAGATCTCGCTCTCTCTCCCTTCTTCGCCTGCTCGCGACCTTCGCAAGAACCTTCAACAAAGAACCATAAGTTTGACTCCAGCGATCGCTACCCGATAAAGACTCCTAGCCATCGACCCGTATCAGCCTTTTGAATCCCGCGGGCCAGATCCGATTCGATAAGCCATTCGTTTCCCTGACCTGGTGGGCCCTTCCTAAAGTTAAGTATTGGCCAGTAGTGGTAGGTTTCGATATAGATAGTAGGTTTATTGTGTAAGCATTAATTGTTGTATATAATAAATGACCGTTGATTTCAATCTTACTAAGCGGTGTGCTGACTTATTAATCATAACTCGAGCTTGAACCACGTGGCGGTATCAGAAAGATACCTGGCGACTCGTGAGCAAAGGTGACATAATCAGAGCTAATAAACTAAGGCTAAAAAGAGCAACACTTCACATTGAGAATATCCTCCACCATGTTGTATGAACTATTACCATGTTAAATAGGATTCATCGCAAACAGATTTAACAGCTCAAAACTGGGCATACATGAGGGATTATATTCCACTGCAATATGCAACCTCAAACCCCAGAATATCACTCACTCTACTGGTGCCATCGTCAAGGCACCAAACTGGTTCAATAAAGAGTAAAAGAAAGCATGCCAGAAGTTGCACTAAGCATACCTAACTGGTGAAACTGCAACACAGGACTATATGCATGCTAAATAATGGAGCCAGCATGCTACTGATAGAACTAAACAATCCAAAAACCAATGCATCAGGTCAAAACTCTGCAGTCTGATCACATCCAGTCATGAATGGTGGACAATTAAATAACAAACTGGAGGAGGTACCCCATCCTCAATGATATGCCAGCACATCCTCAATGATTGGATAGCCCAGCACATCAATGCAAAAGACAAATTTGAAGCATTTGTAACCATTTTCAGCTGAAGTGCTGAGTGAATGATTCATCTTGACCTCCTCCTGAGATCCCCAAAATCGTAAATGCCAATCTTCAGTGAATTTGTTCACTCCATGTGGTGTCAAGAAACAGCTGAAGGCACTGGATAGTGCAGGCCCCCAAAACAACCCAACTATAATGCTGCCAACCTATGCTCCCAAGCTAACCATGTCTCTTGGCAAGCTCATCCAATACATTTACAACACAGGTATCTACCAGACAAAGGGGAGAATTGCCCAAGTATCTCTAATCGCAAAAGGCAGGTCAAACCTAGTCTGATCAACTAAAAGCATATCATTCTACTCTCAATCATTAGCAGAGCGATAAAAGTTGTCATCAACAGTACTATAAAGCAGCATTCACTACATGATATTTATTGTCACGCAGGCACATGTTCTTTATATAAAAGGGGGGATGTCATAATATACACCAGTATATTATGGTGCAGACACACACACACTGATGGACATGCAGTGGGACCAATCAGCATACACAACACCGCAGCCTATCACCAGTGAGAGCACACGCACTATAAAAACAGGGGACAGAAGAGTTCCCGCTCATTCTAGTAGCAGCCAGCTCGGAGAACAGAGCTCACAGCCTGCAACACAGACATTCACTGTGTGCTGAGTGCATCACCTGGTTAGGACTAGGCAAGGGTCAAAAGTTAAAGCTGGTATTGCATTTACCCACAGTTCAAGTATGTTAATATAGTTAACCTTATAATAAAATAGAGTTGCACCACCTCAAGTGTTGGTGACCTGCTTGTGATCCAGAACACCCAACACATCAGGGGAGAAACTATTCCCACTGATAAAGATCAAAAATTAGGGGTATGGATTTAAATGTAATTTTTGAAAGAAGCAATGAAATAGGATTGATGGAGGCTCGTGTGGAGCATGAACACTGACAAAGACCAGTTGAGCCAAATGGCAATGGGCGGGATTCTCCGACCCCCCGCCGGGTGGGGGAATCGCCGGGGGTCGGCGTGAATCCCGCCCCCGCCGTCCTCCCAATTCTCCCGCCCCCCAAAAAACGGCCCGTCGTGAGTCGCGCCGCCCGCCTCGGAGAATGGCGGGGTCCGTCACGACTCAATGGGCCCAGGAACTGACCGGATTCTCAGGCCCGCGATGGGCCGGTCCCGCCAGCGTAAATTAGAGTTGGTCCCTGACCGGTGGGACCTGGCGGCACGGGCGGGCTCCGGGATTCTTGGGTGGTCGTGGGGAGATATGGCCCCGGGAGGTGCCCCCACGGTGGCCTGGCCCGCGGTCGGGGCCCACCGATTCGTGGGCGGTCCTGTGCCGTGGGAGCACTCTATTCCTTCCGCACCGGAGGCTGTGGTCATCCGCCATTTCCGGTGCAGAAGTGAATCCCTCTGCGCATGCACGGAGATGACGGCAGCACGCGCTGGCGCTCCCGCGCATGCGCCGACTTGCGCCTGCCGGCGGCTGACCTGATAATTTCTTTTGAGTTGATGAGATCATGGATGACGTTATTTCCATTGTTGGTCACATGCAAATGAGAGGCCAGAGGAGTGAAGATAAATCCAGAAAAGAATTAAGGGGAGATTAGCGAAAGCTCTTCATGCAGAGAGTGGCTGAATGCGTAATTTGCTGTCCCAAACCACTGTTAAATCAGAATCCATAAATTATTTTATAAAGTAGGTTGTTGATTCGAAAAGAGAACTATTCACAATTAAAGGAAAGACAGGAGTGTGATTAAAATGAGTTGGCTCCTGACACATCGAAGGATCAAATGGTCTTGTATGGGCTAACATTCTATGATTCCTGAATTGAATCTGTTCCTGTCATTACCATAGTATATTTTCTATTGCGTAGCAGATTTTGAACCCAGATAAATTACCAATAACACACTTCTTTAAGAGACTCATATGAAAATCTTTTATCTAATGTCATAATTCAATCCAAGTCAACAGTTTCCATGGAAGAGAAGATCCCAAAGACTGATTTCTCCCCAAATGATATCAATACCATTCTGTGTCTGACCAAAACATAGTGTACAGGATTTATCTTGAAATTATGATTTAATAATTTAAATCTTGAGATGAGGTTCTGTAATCATTTCCGCGCCATCAGTCAGACCATCATTTTCACCTCCATAACATCGTTCAACTTCGCCGAGGTCTCAGCTCACCTGTTGAGGAAACCTTCATTTGTGCCTTTGTTACGTCTAGATTTGACTATTCCAATGCTCTCCTCGCTGGCATCCCACATTCCACCCTCTGCAAGCTTGAGGTCTTCTACGGCTGAGATATCCATGCCCTTACTTGCACCAAGTCCCATTCAGCTGTCCGAATGTGTACTGTATCTCTGTTCTATATCTCTACTCACTGATGTACATTAGTTCCCAATCAAGCAACACCTCAATTTAAAAATTCTCATCCTTGCTTTCAAACCTCTCCATATTCTCACTCTCCTTATCTCTGTAAACACCTCCCAACGCCATAACGCTCCAAGATAATTTGGTCCCCGAATTCTGGCTTCTTGAAAATTCCTGATTTTAATCATTCCACCATTGGTGACTGTCCCTTCAGCTGGCCAGGCTCTAAACTCTGGAGCTTTCATCCTAATCCTCTCTACTTCTCTTTCCTTCTTTAAAACGCCCCTGGAAACCTATCTCTTTGATCTACTGCCTTAATATTTCCTCATGTGGCTTGATGTCTAATTTTGCTTTATAACTCTTCTGTAAAGCACCTTGGGATGTTTTATTACATTAAAGGCGCTATACAAATCGAAGTTGTTGTTGCTGCTTAATTAAATATCCATTACATTGAAGGATTGTTTGAATGCACAGAGACGTACTGGCTGTTCAGAACATGAATGTTTATGTGTAGCTGAATTCTACTGGAACTGGAGCAGGATGGTAGATGCATTGGAGCTGTAAAAGTGAGTCCCATGGCAGTGCCTTCCACCTCTGCCTCAGCCCTACCACCCAATTAGATGCCCTCTCGCCTCCGAGCTCGCTTCAGGGGATTGTGTTAAATTCTGCCATAGTGCCAATTACACTCAAAGGCCTTTCATGTTACTTTTGCTGTTCTTTGATGGAAGGTTCTAGGGTATCTGGAAATAAAAAGCATTTAGTTATTACCCCAATATTACAAGTAGCCATTATTCTGCAGGATAGCTTTGATGCGACCTACATCAGCATTAAGCTTGCACGATGAGCTCTATTTACAAGGTTGGCAATAAGGCCATTCTTATAATGCTTGGAACCATAGGAATCCCAACATACATAATAATCAGAGAAGGCAGGTTCATGGGAGACAGTGGTAGAAAACACCCTGGAACAATTCACAACTAGTATGTCAAGGAAAGGGAGCTCATTCAAATGTTTCATTTCAGAGGTGAATTTGAACACCGGATGCTGTGGGCCTAAGGCCGGCAGTGCATCCATCACATCTGCATCCCACTTTCTAATGAACATGTACTTCCTAAATATGTAGCAGAGGGATTCCACTGTACATTTACCTTTAGGCTGCTACTAACAAGACAACTCACTTCAGAAGCAGCCAAGATAACTGAGTGTTTGGAGCATCTGCACCTATTTTACTTGTCATTGCAATGTCACCAGGTCGGACTACAATACCCTGAAGATTGTCTGGAAACCTGGGGTGGGATTCTCCGATCCTGGCGTTAAGTGTTGATGCTGCTGTAAACGCCGGAGCGTTTTACGACGCTGTCAACTGGCCCCTAGGATCAGCGATCCTGCACCGCACAGGGGGCCAACACGGCACTGGAGCGCCTCATACTGCTCCAGTTGCTGATACGGGCGCCGGCACGGCCGACGCGAGTTCACACATACGTGCCACTTCCGGTGCGAGTTCGCACATGCGCGCCACGGCCAGCGCGCATGCGCGTGGGTTGCCTTCTCCGCCCCGGCCCCCGGGCAACATGGCGGAGCCCTACAATGGGTCCGGCGTGGAGGAACATAGGCCCCCGCCCCCCCAGGGATAAGCCCGTTGGCCGATCGGTAAGCCCCAATTGCGGGCCTGGCCAACGTGGAGGCTCGCCCCCGAGTGGATCCCCCATCCCCCACACCAGGACGGTCCCCACAGCATGACGCCGAGGTAGGACCGCACGCGAACGGCACCGGCGGGACTTGACCAAACTCGGCGGGCATTCAGCCCATCGAGCGCGGAGAATAGCCGGGGGGGGGGGGCTCGGAGACAGCAACCAACGTGCATGTGCGGACCCGTGCCGATCATGCTGCCACCCGTATTGGCAGCTGGAGCTGCGTGAAGCACCCAAGTGCTGTGCTGGCCCCTGTGCGCCGCAGGATCGTTGCTCCTAGTGGCCAGATGACGCTGTCGTAAAACACTCCCACGTTTATGACGGTGTCAACACTTAGCCCCATTATCGGAGAATCCTGCCCTCAATTCACATGTTTTGTGGGGGGGGGGGTGCAAAGTTGGGTAGCTTTTGGGATGCGGTGTTTGAGAGTTTGTCGGGGGTCAGGATGATGCCAGACCATATGGAGCCGATCTTTGGGGTGTCAGAGGCACTGGGGCTGCAGGAGGGGAAGGGGGCCGATGTCATGGCCTTCTGCCTGGCGATGGTACTACTGAAGTGGGGGTCGGCACCGTTGCTGAGGGCCGTGGTAGGGGGATTTGTATGAATTTCTTAGGCTGGAGAAGATGAAGTTCGACCTTCGGGGGTCGAAAGAGGGGTTTTACGTCTGTTGGAGGCCATTTCTGTCCATATTTGAGGAATTATTCATCATGGGGGGAGTTGGAGGATGGGGGATTAGGGATTAAAAGGGAGAAACATTGAACAAACTGTCCGTACTTTGTTTATGTTGTGCTTTGTTGACATGGTTGAATGTGTTTGGAATAGAATTTTTTTTTTTCAAGTTTTCACTTTTATAACGAAAGTCTTAGTTTAGAAAGGAAGAATAGAAATAGTAACTTACATCTGTTTAGTTTCGGAAACATACAAAGGCACAATCAAAGAATTAGGTTTTAAGGAAGGTTGTAAAATAGGAGTGGATGATGGAGAAATGGTGCTTCAGAGAGAAAAGTTCAGAGCATTAGGCCTAGGTAGCTATTGGCATGCCACCAAAAGTAACACTAAAGTAAAAGAGAGCCATTAGATGCCAGAATCAGAAGAATAAATAGTTTGAAAGTGGAAGAGGACACTCCAGGTTATGTAAGGGCTTAAAATCAGGAACATGGTTTACCTGGACAGCCCTGTTTTTAGTTGTCTCATACTGCCAGCTGAGTAACAGTATGGCCTTAATATCAGCAATTCTTTCATACTATTGTGAGCTGGGTGAGAAGTAAGGGGGATTCTGCAACTGTCACGTAACCCACTATGATTCTTTTAAGTCAACGGTTTGTGGAGTTGGCAAATGTTCTAGTTAATTAAGTAAACATCCCAAATGGATATTAAACAAACCACAAAAATCTGCCACTGGCCTATTTGAAAGTTAGATCTCATTACGCCATCTAAAATTGAACTTGCTATTATAAACTTTTAACATAAAACATTGTTTGTTCGCGGTATCTAATGTTGCTAAATCATGTTAGCATGAAGCCAACTTCATGCTATATGCAACAATGCAAGAAATGAGCAGTCCCATTTCACAGGCAGCACTTAGTGCTATGAAATACCAGCTGTCTTTGCTGATTAATACATTCTTGACATTGATGCTGTGTGATCATTTGCTAAAAGTGCAATGTAACATTGCTGATTTTGCAGGAATTTGAATTTTGATATAAATAACTAAAAGAAGTCACTGTGAAAAAAACTAAGCAGTTCTATTATAACCTATCATAGGATGGATTGTTACTTGCCGTGGATGCATAAATAAAACTAAATCACAGTAAATAGCTACAAACTGGATGGAGTGACGTGATGGTGCAATGGTAGCATCCAAGCCCTAGGTTCAAGTTCCAGTTCAGGGTGTGATGGCTATGGAAGGTGAGTTCACAATGTGGCCCAGTAGGTTGATTATCAGCCTGTAAATCCTTCCAATATGGCAGGTGGTAACAGTGGGAGCGTTTCCAGGGTCAGCCACACTGCAGAAAGCAATAGCAAACAATCTACACGATAATCACGAACCGATCCATGGGTGCCAATGGTCCCTGGTGGAGGAGCTTCAGAATAACGATGTCGCTGAAGGAGGGAGCAAGCCACTCATTTCAAATACATTTTGTTTGTTTCACTTGCCAATATGTTTCATTAGTGGCTCTTCTTTGAATTTGAAAAACATATTTGGGGCTGGTTTAGCACAGTGGGCTAAACAGCTGGTTTGTCAGGCAGAACAAGGCTAGCAGCGTGGGTTCAATTCCCATACCAGCCTCCCAAAACAGGCGCCGGAATGTGGCGACTAGGGGATTTTCACAGTAACTTCATTGAAGCTTACTTGTGACAAAAAGCAATTATTATTATTATTATATCTGAAATTGCTTTCTTAAATTACTGGTGAAAAGCATTTTTCAGCCTGTTTTTATTAGATTTGGTTAATCCACTGAATTCAGAAGTGTAAAGATAAGCCAGAGACCTGCTCTATTGAGGTCAGCACAAATTCCTTTACAAAACTTATTTAACTACTACAGGGCTTCCCGTGGCCTCTCACCTTAAAACCAGTGAGAAAGCAACTGATTACATAGAGAACATTTGTTTCCACCATTTCATTTCCATGTGTCACCTGTCAGAGTTCAGACATTAAACCAGTGGAACACCTGAGAATTTCAGCCTCCTAATGTTCATTTGACTTACAGAAGAACATAAGAACTAGGAGCAGGAGTAGGCCATCTGGCCCCTCGAGCCTGCTCCACCATTCAATGAGATCATGGCTGATCTTTTGTAGACTCAGCTCCACTTTCCGGCCCGAACGCCATAACCCTTAATCCCTTTATTCTTCAAAAAACTATCTATCTTTATCTTAAAAACATTTAATGAAGGAGCCTCTACTGCTTCACTGGACAAGGAATTCCATAGATTCACAGCCCTTTGGGTGAAGAAGTTCCTACTAAACTCAGTCCTAAATCTCCTACCCCTTATTTTGAGGCTATGCCCCCTAGTTCTGCTTTCACCCGCCAATGGAAACAACCTGCCCGCATTTATCCTATCTATTCCCATCATAATCTTATATGTTTCTATAAGATCCCCCCTCATCCTTCTAAATTCCAACGAGTACAGTCCCAGTCTACTCAACCTCTCCTCGTAATCCAACCCCTTCAGCTCTGGGATTAACCTAGTGAATCTCCTCTGCACACCCTCCAGTGCCAGTACGTCCTTTCTCAAGTAAGGAGACCAAAACTGAACACAATATTCCAGGTGTGGCCTCACTAACACCTTATACAATTGCAGCAGAACCTCCCTAGTCTTAAACTCCATCCCTCTAGCAATGAAGGACAAAATTCCATTTGCCTTCTTAATCACCTGTTGCACCTGAAAACCAACTTTTTGCGACTTATGCACTAGCACACCCAGGTCTCTTTGCACAGCAGCATGTTTTAATATTTTATCATTTAAATAATAATCCCTTTTGCTGTTATTCCTACCAAAATGGATAACCACACATTTGTCAACATTGTATTCCATTTGCCAGACCCTAGCCCATTCACTTAGCCTATCCAAATCCCTCTGCAGACTTCCAGTATCCTCTGCACTTTTTGCTTTACCACTTATCTTAGTGTCGTCTGCAAACTTGGACACATTGCCCTTGGTCCCCAACTCCAAATCATCTATGTAAATTGTGAACAGTTGTGGGCCCAACACTGATCCCTGAGGGACACCACTAGCTACTGATTGCCAACCAGAGAAACACCCATTAATCCCCACTCTTTGCTTTCTATTAATTAACCAATCCTCTATCTATGCTACTACTTTCCCCTTAATGCCATGCATCTTTATCTTATGCAACAATCTTTTGTGTGGCACCTTGTCAAAGGCTTTCTGGAAATCCAGATATACCACATCCATTGGCTCCCCGTTATCTACCGCACTGTTAATGTCCTCAACAAATTCCACTAAATTAGTTAGGCATGACCTGCCCTTTATGAACCCATGCTGCGTCTGTCCAATGGGACAATTTCCATCCAGATGCCTCGCTATTTCTTCCTTGATGATAGATTCCAGCATCTTCCCTACTACCGAAGTTAAGCTCACAGGCCTATAATTACCCGCTTTCGGCCTACCTCCTTTTTTAAACAGTGGTGTCACGTTTGCTAATTTCCAATCCGCCGGGTCCACCCCAGAGTCTAGTGAATTTTGGTAAATTATCACTAGTGCATTTGCAATTTCCCTAGCCATCTCTTTTAGCACTCTGGGATGCATTCCATCAGGTCCAGGAGACCTGTCTACCTTTAGCCCCATTAGCTTGCCCATCACTACCTCCTTGGTGATAACAATCCTCTCAAGGTCCTCACCTGTCATAGCCTCATTTCCATCAGTCACTGGCATGTTATTTGTGTCTTCCACTGTGAAGACCGACACAAAAAACCTGTTCAGTTCCTCAGCCATTTCCTCATCTCCCATTACTAAATCTCCCTTCTCATCCTCTAAAGGACCAATATTTACCTTAGCCACTCTTTGCATTGTATTTTAGTCTAACAGAAATGACTTTGGGCAAAATTCTCCGCGACTATGGGCGGGATTCACCGATCCCTAATGCCGATGTTATAATTGACGATCGGGCGGAGAATCCCTTCTGACGCCAAAATCGGGAAAGCACCTGTTTGATGCAGGTTTTGTATCCTCGTCCCCCTCCAAAATGCTGTCATCACGTTGTGCGCCGCACGTTGTTGAGACGGCGTTAGCATGTCACCTGAAGGCACTCCCCCGATGGGCCGAGTTCCCAACTGCGCAGTTGATGTGTGGTCTCAGCGGTCTGGAGCCCGGTGTGGCGGCTGCGGACCGTGTCTAGTGCTGCTACAGTCAGTCAGGAGCCATGCTGCTGGATGGGGGGGGGGGGGGGGCTTCCACGAGGGATGGGGGGACCCGTGGTAGGTGGCATGGGGATTCTCCAGCCATTTTTATCGTGGGAGCCTGGAGTTTTACACAGTGCGGCTGCTGCCTCTCACCGGTCGCAGAATCGGTGAGGGGTCGGCGCCGATTATTTTGACATAAGACGCCACAGATCCTCCGCACCTAGGCTCAAAAGTGGTGAATCCAGCCCTATGTTCTCCCATTGGGAGCACAAATCAGTAAGCCTAATCCTTCGCCATTTAAAGAAAGCTGACTGGTTTTCTCTATCCAGGAATTGAGAGGTGCTGTTCCTTGGTTTTCTCTTTCAAAGAATTTATTTTAAAAAATATGTTTTTTCAAAGTTTTTCAATAATCTTTACAAAACAATCCAAAAAGGAAAGAAAATATACAAAAGAAAAATAGAAAGGGCAATATGCCAACAAACAAAGCAACTTAATCCTCTAACCCTTAAACGATTTAACAAATTAAGAACAAAATGGGGCAAACGCCCCTTACATAAACCAAAACAAGACCCCCCCCCCCCCCCCCCCCCCCCCCCGGGGTTGCTGCTGCCATTGACCTCCACCTAACGTTCCGCGAGAAAGTCAAGGAACAGTTGCCACCACCCGGAAACCCCTGCAAGGACCCTCGCAAGGCAAACTTTATCTTCTCCAACCTGAGAAACCCCGCCAGGTCATTGATCCAAGCCTCCACACTTGGGGGCTTCGCGTCCCTCCACATTAGTAAGATCCTCCTCCGGGCTACCAAAGAGGCAAATGCCAGAGCTCCGGCCTCTTTCGGCTCCTGCACTCCCGGCTCGTCTGACACCTCAAATATTGCTATCCCCTAGCTCGGTTTTACCCAAGTATCCAAGACCTTGGACATAGCCTTTGCGAAGCCCCTCCAACTCTTTCCAAGAATTGACAGGTGCTGCTTCCTGTGTCTGAGCCAGAAGGTGTATTGCCCAGCTGAGTGTTAAAGCAGTGATTTTATTTTTCATGGCCTCTGTCTGGACTACTCTCTAGCTTCCAGACAGGGGTCTCTCTTCTGGGGGGGAGGCTCCTGACAGAGTTGCCTCTTCTTGCGGTGGGGGGAAGCTTCCTGACAGGGATGTCTCTTCTGGGGAGGGGTTCCTGACAGGGGTCTCTACTCGGGGGGGGACGGGGGGGGGGGGGGGGGGGGGGGGACTCTCTTCTGGCGGCCGTCATGACAGGGGCTCTCCTCTGGGGGACTTCCTGACAGAGGTCTCTCTTTTGGGGAGGCGGTGTCCTGACAGGGGTCTCACTTCTGGCGGGCGTCATAACAGGGGCTCTCCTTTGGGTGGCTACCTGACAGGGGTCTCTCTTCTGGGAGGAAATTACTTTATTTAGGGGCTCTCTGGGGCAGATCTCTGTAGGTAGGGGCACTCTGGGTGGGTCTCTTTATTTACGGGATCTCTGGTGGGGGTCTCCTTTTGTAGGGGGGTCTCCTTATTTTGGGGACTGTGATGGGGGTGGGGTGTTCAGGTCTTGCATTGTTGTGGGGGGGGAGGAGGGTCGCTCATGTATGGACTTTGGAGGCAACTTCCTTAAAGAGTTACCCCCTTTGCCCACCACGAGGTCCTTTGCATCAGGACCACATTTGTCAGGACCAGTAGTAATTCTCACCTGCATGATTCGCAGTCCAGAGGACCGAAGAATCATGTGGGCCCGGAGAATATGGTACCCGTTCCCACTGTCATGGAGCACATTGGGGGTCTGGAGCATTGTAAATGGGGCGGTGCCCGTTGCCGATCCGTTTTCTTCACAACTGCTGGATTCTGCGCATTGCGTCGATGAGGCAGAGCATTTATTTGTCTTCTGAGGAGGCATAATTGGGTCAATAATTATGGCAAACAAATAAATGGCATGCCATGCTTCGGTTATGCATTTATTGTTTAATCTTTGTTTGTTTGTTAGTCTAAGCATGGTCTGGCAAATTGGCTTCCAAAACTGTTGAAGATTACCAAAGGGCACATTGTATAAAAAATAGCTAAAACAGAATAATATGCAAGAATTTTATCTTCCAAAACGTTGCAGCTTTGGGTGTGAGTATGGAGAGTTAAGCCCCCCAAAAGTGGAGTTGGATCAGGAACCTGACATGATATTGCCTATTTCCAGGTTTAACTCAGGCAGATTTGCAGAATGATGAGCAACAACGGTGGGATTGTCAGGTAAGTAATTAAAATATTCATCAAGATAATTCACTGAATTTTACCCAGCATTCTGGTTTGAACAGCAACCACATGGATTTCCCGAGCAATATGGAACTTGGCAGGATTAAACCGGCGAGAGAAGATGGGGGAGTGCTTGTCCAGTGAAATTGCCAAGTTTGGAAGCCTCCAAACAGTGAAACGGAATATCTTTCTGAACAGTAGCTGCTCACATCAAGTCTGAAACTGTTCACTCGCTGCCTAATAGGTGATTTCTAACCTCTTGGAAATAAGTTCACCTGTCTTGAACTTCATTCATCTTGATTTGTACTCCACTGCTGTCAGCCTTCAGCGGGTTATGCAGCTCTCGCTTGGATGAGAAACAAGAAGAGGAATATTAGTGACACCAAAAGTACCAGTAGCAGCAGGAACAACAGCAGAAGCAGCGCCGACTGCCTTCGTTTTAGCCACATGCTGCTCTATTGGGCCAAAGGGGATGAGCACAGAGTTCCATCTTGAAGGCTGGACCATGGTCTACAGGCAGGCGATCAACGTTCCTATTGTCTGTGAGCCACAGTCCCTCAGGAGGCTCAAGACTTTCACACTAGGTCATTGTTGACAATTGCAGCTTCCTAGAATAGGACCTCCTTCCCAGTGGGACAATGGGCATGCAGTGCCAGTAGATAACAAAGTGGCTATCATTAGAGGGCATCCCAGGCTCTCTGCCTCTCCCTGAAGTTCTGCAGACTCCTCCTTCAAGGAGACGAAATGTGAGAAATGGATTGTGTCGGGAGGAGGGAAGGACAACATTTGTGGAGGGTGACTGTGACGCATGGGTGTGAGGTAGTACAGAATTGAGTTATAGTTTGGGTTGTTCAGATGGTTATGTGAGGAGGTGCCTGAAGAGAGAGGAATGAAAGATGTGTTGGTCTAAGTGGCAGTGCAGCAGAATGCTGGAAAGGTCAGTGTGGTGGTTGACCTCGGACAGTATTATGCTATTCATCTTTCCTGCCTTCCTCTGTCCTGGATCCTCTTCAGACACAGTCTCCAGGTTTGAGGGACAACACTCGTGTTTCCCACTTCCTCACTTACTTCCATTCACACCTGCCTGGTTGGAGAGGCAGACCTCTTGTTCCAATCCTTGGCAAACATCACCTCAGGTGCCTCAGCAGAAACGCCATGGCAGAGATATAAACTTAGGGCAATCTTTCCAGGTCTCGCTTTCATTTCTGCGGTTGCTGAAATCACAGGAATCAATGTGCAGTTCAACCATTCTGAACACTGTCAGAGTCCCTAGAACTAAAAGTCTTCCTTTTGATAGATTTGGCAAGTTATCCCAACTGCTTCCTCAAATTGGTCAGGAAGCCCAAAAGCAAGGTTCTGTTGCTGAGGCTGTGCTGAAGAGCTACGGAAAGGACCTCTGACAGCCCAAACAGGTTTTGGGCTGGTTTCTGAATTTCACACCATGTGCAGGTCCATTGAGATCAATTCTGCCCAGGAGTTTTCGGTTCAATCCTTAAGCTTGCTACAAATTACCAAGATATCGTGTCATTTAAAGTCAAAAGACCACCTACTGAGAGACATCAGAAAGATATCAGTAATGCATCCAAAAATGTTACACGCCTCAACAAAGATCTGACGTGATCCATAGTAGTACTCTACGTTTCTAAAACATAACTTACTACCCCAGCTAGTCATCTCAATTCTATCAATAGAAATTTTGCACACAGCAGAAATTTGGTAAGCGATTCTGTGTGTGTGTGGTTGAGCAGGCATCAAGTTTTCTGACCAAGCTCAGCATTCCTGTTATCAGAGACATCGCAGCACTTTGATTTATGCTTGTGGTACAATAGCTTCGCCCATTGATCTCCAAACTCAAATTTATGATTTCTGTTTGAGGAGATGAATGTACGTGTGAGGAATGCAAAATTGGAAGATCAACCGTACTGAGAATAATTAGCTTATAAAACCCCGAAAGAAATGCCTAACCTCAAAGGAGCAAATTCTGTGAGCCAGAGCTTTGAGCACAGAACTGTGCTCTCAAAGAGAATATCATAGGATCCGTTGAAATAAATGGACAGAAAATCACAGGCTGCATGCTTACGGTTTTTCAAAGTGTGTTTCCTGCAAGCGTTCTCTCTTCTGGATTGCAGAAAAAAAACCTTATGATTACACCACCAACAATTTGAGGATAACATTGGCATAATGTAGGAGCAACAGCTTTAAAAATGTGAATTAAGTGCAGGGACTGCAGATTTGCTGCAAGATCTTCATGATCTGCCAAAATGAGAAGATGTCTCCTACTGAGAAGTGAGGTAAAAGAAGTGGAGCAATTAAATGGCAAATGTTTGAAGGAAGTTATTTGAACTAACTCAATAGACAGAATAAACCTGCAACTGTTCGCCTCAAACAAATAATTACATAGCTGTAGAACGTTCTCTGACTTATACTCTGAAAAATCAACTGACATTACTTATGATTACACATTTATTCATTGTAGTTCCTTCTTAAAGATAGTCTGCCATTTTAACAAATGCACTAAAATGTTCAAAATATCAACAAGCAGAAAAATTGAAAGCTTTGCAATTGTATTTAATTTTTTGTATCCTTGATTCATACGGACTATTGTTGTTTAATACTTCATGAATTGCATTTTTCCATCTCATGGTGTTAACTCTGCATGATAGCAAATTAAAAAGGAATAAAAGTAAAAGGGTGGTTGCCATTTTCACGGATTGCCCTTTGATGGGATGGACAGCAATTATTTACACCCAGGCTCTTTACACATTGTATTCTTATCAATGAGAAACGTTAGGCAAGGTGAAATACGGAGACAGGCATAAAAAGACGTACCATTTAATGCTGCTCCTTTCGGGGATCTGCTTGACAATTAGTTGCAGCAGGAAATTATAAGAAGCAACCCCGTCCATTGAATACCAGGACTTTCACGTGTTCATTTAAACGGCAGCTGGGTCAGCCATTGGGATATTTACATTGGAAGGTTAAGCTGCTTATTTTGGCTCTGTTAACCTTTCTTCTGACTTGGTTTAAGAGCCTGAGGGTTAGCGGAAAAACATACGGCATCTTAACTTGAGATTTAACAAGGGTGCCTTGTTTTGTTTATACTTTTGACACTAGATAGTAGACACCCCAAGGTTGTTATTCTAAGTAAGATTTCTACTCCAAGAGGAAACATAAGGGGCGGGATTCTCCGGTTGGCGACGCTGAAATCCCGTTCGGCCGGAGAATCCCCGTTCACGACCGAGTCGGGGGCGGCTCCACTTTTGCGATGCTCCGCCCCTCCACAGCCTCAGAACATTGCCTGAGGCGCCCCCGCCCACCCCACTGATGCTCCACCCCTCCACGGTCAAGTTCCCGATGGTGTCGGTCGGGTGTGGTCTCATCCGTCGGGAACTCGGCATGGCGTCTGCAGACTCAGTCCAGTGCCGCCAGTCAGGGGAGGGCCGATCTGCAGGCAGGGGGGGCTTTGCCAGGGGCTGGGGCAATGTTGGGGGGTGGCCCGGGGCGTGTGAGCTGGCCAAAGGGGGGGGGGGCACTATTTCGCTGGCGCGGCTGCTGCAGGCCGCTGCCATCCACATGCGCAGCCACGGACCTGGCAAATCTCCGGCCTTATCGGCAGCTAGCCTGGGTGCTCTACACTGCCTTGATGCTCGTCCCCAGCCAAACAGAGGATCATTTTTTCTGTCGTAAAACGCCACCGTTCCCACGACGGCGTGGGGACATAGCCTCAAAATCGAAGAATCCAGCCCATGATATTTATCAAGTATTGGAAAACAAGAAACAACGAACATTTACATGAAAACATTTATGTCCTCAGGGCATTCGAAAGCCTGTTACAGTTAATGAAATGCAGTCACTGTTCTTATGTGGGATACTATAGCAGTCAATATATGCAGAGCAAGATCTCAAAACAGCAGTGAGATAGCTGACCAGATAATCTGTTTTAGTGATGCTAGTTGCAGGATAAATGCTCATCAAGGACTCAAAAAGGGAATTCTATTTTCTTTGAAGGTAGTGGTGTAGTGGTCACTGAGCTTGTAATCCAGAGCCCCAGGCTAATACCCTTGGGATATGGGCTCAAATCCCACCCTAGTTACCGGTGGAATTTAAATTCAATTGGCTCATGAAAATCTGGAACTAAAAGCCATTAGAAATGGTGCCATGAAACTATTGATTGTTTTAAAAATCTATCTGGTTCACTAATGTCCTTTAAGGAAGAAATCTGCTGTCCTTATCTGGTCTGCCCTACATGACTCCAGGCTCACAACAATATGATTGACTTTTAACTGTCCAATCAAATGGCCTAGCAAGCCTCAGTTGTACGAAACCACTACAGAAGAATGAAAAAATAATAGAACAGGATAGACTTCACAGCCTTCTGGGTAAGATCAAAGGTAGGATCAAGCATGAGGTCAAGTCTAATGCATGTTATTGTCAGCTTGGATCTTGTATGTTTCTCTTGTGGGGACCGTGGATTGGATTCAATTTGAATTTAAATTGTTTTTTGCAGCAAGCAAGGAACTGGATTAAGGGCTTGCCCTGTCCATTCTACACACTGGATTTGTAACTCTAATAAAGGAATAAAATATTTTTTAACAACAGGACAGACCATCTGGCATTGACTTAGACACTGGAAACAACAACAGCACACACAGCCCTGATGACATTTGCAAAGCCCTTAATGAGCATTTGAGGCTGGTGCCAGAATTGGAAGAGTTGTCCCACTTACTGAATCATACCTTACAGCTAATGTCTCATACACCACCATCCAGTCCCAGCAAAGGCACAGTGGTATACAGTCAGGAGGGATTTATCTCAACATAGACTCCAGACCTCATGAAGTCTAATGACATTAGGACAAACAAGGGCAAGGAAAGCTCTGATTGGTTATCACCTACTACACTCCCTCAGCTGATGAATCAGTACTCTTCCATGTTGAAAACCAAATGGAAGAAGCCTTGAGAGTGGCAACAAGTCAGAATATATTCTGGGTGAGGAACTTCATAGTTCATTACCAAGTGGCTTTCTACCACTACTGACCAAACTGGCCGAGTTCTAAAGGACATAGCTGCTAGACTGGATCTGTAACAGATGGTAAGGGAACCAACAAAGGGGAAAAACCTACTTCACCTCGTCCTTACCAGGCATACTTAAAAATGAGATGCCAACCTGGCGAAGTTACAACACGGAACTACTTTCATGTTAAATAACAGAAGCAGCATCACCTGCAATTCCCCCAACCCCACACAGACTAAATTGAAACTATATCAGCATTCCTTTTCTGTCAGTGGGCCAAAATCCTGGAATTCCTTTCCTAACAGCATGGTTATGTACCTACATGCATGTGCTGCAGCAGTACAAGCTGACGACTCCCCACCCCTGGACCCTTGCTGAAAACATCGCTGGAAAAAGCATTGCTTGGAAGAAAACCCCCAATATGTGTCTTTTTCAGAGTGGAGTTTGGGAAACACTCATGTGAAAACCAGAGTCCAAGGAGACCAGTTGGCTCACAGTGTAATAATCATCTTGGGAGGTGGAGTGGGGGTTGAGGAGAAATCCACAGAAGTTTGATTAGGTGACATCTGCCACTTGCTTTCAGAGTGGGGTGTGTCTGACCACAGTTAGTTTATTGGTTTACAGGGGCTGTATATTTACTAATAACGTTACAGTATAAGATAGATTTTGTAACCTGTGTTGAGACGAAAGAGAAAATGCTGGAAAATTTCAGCAGGTCTGACAGCATCTGTACGGAGAGAAAGAAGCTAACGTATCGAGTCCGATGACTCTGTCAAAGCTCCTGTGCAACCTGTGTTATTCTTAAAATCTGCAAACATTTGTGAAGGTACGTAGGAGTGAAGGAGTATTGCATTATAGTCAAATTTTTCATGTTTAATGTTTTCTCTTTTAAAAGATAATTGGCAATCCTGTGACTTGGTTCATCCACATTTTCTACCAAAAGTGAAAGCTACGGTCTTATGAGTTAGGATTCCATTCTGGGAACATAACAGTATCATAGGAAAAGCTTACAATGGAATATTTAATTTGGCTGTGCATTCAATAGTCTTCTGACATGTAGGTTACAGAAATGAGGTGCCTCCAATAACAAATCATTAGATCTTAGTGGGCAGGTCATCACTTATCTCAGATTTGTGAAACAGGTAGCGGCTTCCTCCATGTCCCAGGTGAATTTGGTTAAGTGATGCCCATCTTCAAAGAAGATCGAAGTCAGAGACTTCTGCTGTTGAGTCACGGATGAGGTGTTTCTTTATTCTGCATGCATTCAACAAATCCCTCCATTTGAATACGGGGTGATACTAGCTTCATGAGTATTCGCTTTTGTTTTCAGTAATGTTGACATGATTTTATGCACTTCCTTGTGTTTCTTCAAGTATTTATCAATCATAAGGTCAATGTGTTCATGACTTTTGCATCTTGCAGAGCAAGGTGGTGTTGCAGCAAATGTGGATGGGACAATATTGGGCAGGAAAGGAAGTCACTTAGTCACAGTGGACCTAAACATTTCTGACACTGTCTTCATGGCAGGGTTTAGGTACATGTCCAAAATCTTTTGTGGGGTGACTTCAGGATCATAAGGAAAAGCAGTATTCTGCAGATGAGTGTTGCTCTGAGAAGTGTTTTAGGAAACTTCACACTAAGATAAAATCCTAGAAATCTATATCCATTGAAAGGTTGTCGCCATCCCTCAGGCAGGAAAACCAGTCAACAATCCCAACAACTATTGTCCGAACATCCTTCATTCTATAGTTTACATATTGACCAAATGGCTTGTCCTTACTTAGGTAAAGCCAGTTTTAGAGCCCCTCACCCCTCCTCACAAACAAGCAGGTGGGGTTCAGAGAAGGGACCTGCGTTGACTAGGTCCTTATGAACATATGAATTAGGAGCAGAAGTAGGCCATTCGCCCCTTTGAGCCTGCTACACCATTCAATAGAATCATGGCTGATCTGTTTGATTTGAGCTCCACATTCCCATCTATCCTGATAACCTTTGATTCCCTTGCCCAATAAGAAGCCATCTACATCATCTGCATTAATAATTTCAGTGACCCCGTTTCCACTGCCATATGAGGCAGAGTTCCAAAATCGTACAACCCTCAGAAATAACTTCTCTCTGTTCTATAAGGATGATCCCTAATTTTAAAACAATGATGTGGAGATGCCGGTATTGGACTGGGGTGAGCACAGTAAGAAGTCTTACAACACCAGGTTAAAGTCCAACAGGTTTGTCTCAAATCACTAGCTTTCGGAGCACTGCTCCTTCCTCAGGTGAATGAGGAAGGAGCAGTGCTCTGAAAGCTAGTGACTTGAAACAAACCTGTTGGACTTTAACCTGGTGTTGTAAGACTTATTACTTAAAACAATGACCCCTAGCTCTGGACTCAACCACAAGAGGGAACATAATTTCCGCCTCCACTTTGTCAATGTGATTCAGGATCTTATATCTACCTACATTAAGGCGGGATTGCAGAAATAGCTGAAGACTTAAGCTGCCGTCACAGACATGTTATTGGCAGGTGACATTGTTTGACACAAAGGTTTCTTATTGACATTTTCAACAATCATTCACTGCTTCAAAACTTGTAAGCATATCACCTGTCTCGTGAGCAACTTAAGCTACGGGCACAATTTAATGGCCACGCAGCACCTGAAAAGCAGCTCTCCGTGGCACAGTATGGCCAATAAAAGCAAGGAGACCCCATTCTACCCTGCTCGCAATGCCTCGTGGGCAGGATCACTTTTAGCAAATTTGCATTTTAGAGCAATACAACTAGTTTCACTTTAATGTGCAGATTCCGGAGTTACCTGAGGCGTGTGATCTATCTCCCTTGCCTCGGAGACCTCGGGTGAGCGTCATTCTATACTGGTCTCCACAAAGAGGGACCAGATGGACCGGCACTCATTGGGACCTCCCAGCGGATTGGAGGCCCCCAGGTGAATGCCCTTTGGCAGAATGGTACCCTGGCACTGCTGGTGCTGCCTGGGCACCCTGGTACTGCCAGCCTGGCACCCTGTGCCACCTGTGTGCCAGTCTGACACTGCCAAGGTGTCAGGTTGGAACTGCCAAACACGGGCCAGGAGTGCCCTGCGTGGGTGTTGGAATGCGGGCAGGGGCCGGGGCCCTCCAATAGTGTATTGGGACTTTGGTGGTTGAGGATCACTTCAGGGGCCTTGGAGTTCAGAATGCCATTTCCACTGAGGCATTCCGGCGAGTGGAGTTCCTCAGAGCAAAAACGGGCTATGTGTGGTCTCGGACGCGCATTCCCTGTTGAGGCCTCTTATCAAACGCGAGTCGCGTTTTATAGCCTCATATTTCTTGGCGCTATGAGCGCTGGGAAACAGACAGACAAATGCACTCACTATGGGACTTTGTTCTCATTTAGTTAAATCGCACCCTAAATGTCTACGTAGCTGATAAATAGGCCAAAACAAATTTTCAACAATAGCCTGCCATATCCTCCCTAAATCTCTTTTCCTCTCCACCTCATTTAAGACATTCCTTAAAACATAACTTTTTAAACCAAATTTTTGGTCATCTGACAATCTCTTTATGTAGCTCTGTGTCATATTTAATTCATAACATTCCTGTGAAGAACCTTGGGACATTTTATTATTGTAAAGATGTTATATAAGTACAAGGCATGTCGTTCTTGTTACATCTTTTAAAAATCTTTTTGGATTACTATAGTGGCAAGAAACGCTGTGTAATTGTAAACTTTCTTTAATTAATTTACAAAATATTACACTTAGTGACTGATTCCCTCTTACCGACTTTCTAAAAGTTTTCTTTTCAACTACATAATAGCTCATTTTGATCTGTTTAATTCAGTAGTCATTTTTTGCATGTCCTGTATTCTTGGGAGTGTAAATCTTGTCTTTTCGATAGCTCTTTAGTAATTTTTGAGAGCAATTGGGTATCTAATTTTTCAATATAGTATTGAGGTATGGGAGTATATAGGTGTCAATATAACCTAATTTCTGTCATATTATAATATTATTAGGAAGCTACTGCTGCCCTAAGTTTCTTACGCACTCATTATAACATTAACATTTTTTAGGCACATCAAGAAACATAAAGCTCATTCCCTCTGACCATAAGAACCTGGCATTTGACTTTGTGGGAGCACTATTCCTGCTGTCTCCCATCTCACCACTTAGGCATTATACCAACTCAAGAAATGACACAGATATACAGAGTATATGCAACACAGAAACTGGTCAACTAGCACAATCAGTCCATGCTGGAGTTTATGCTCCACTTGAATCTACTCCCATCCTTCTTCATCTACCTGTATCAGCTTAACCCTCCATTCCCATCGCCCTCACTTGGTTAGCTAGCGGCTCCTTAAAAGCAGTAATGCCATTCACTTTAATTATTCCTTATGGTAAAAAGTTCTACATTCCCACTGCTCTTTGGGTAAATAAGGTTCCTCTGAATTCCCTTTTTGATTCATTGTTCGCTATATTTTATTAATGGCCTTGAATATTGCTCTTTCCCACAAGTGGAAGCAGTCTCTCACTGTCTACCACAACCTTTTATTATTTTAAAGATCTCCAGGAGATCAAATTTCAGCCATCTCTTTTTATTCTTTTCTGACAGATATTTCCAGTATCATCCGTATAGATCATCTTTCCACCCTCTCCAGTACCTTCACATTCTATCCATAATATGGAAACTGTATTTGCCAGTCTTCTCTAGTGATGAGGATACCAACGCCTGAAAAAATGTTGAGAGCTGGCCCACCTGTACAGAAGTGGAGAACAACACACCTTGACCTCAGAGCTGATATTTGTCATCCAGCATTTCTGGACCGCATGATAAGCCTGTTCATTGGTAGCATATGTTCAGTTCTCGGTCAGGCAATAGAACAATAGAAGAACAATAGAACATTGCAGTGCAGTACAGGCCCTTTGGCCCTCGATGTTGCGCCGATCTTGAAACCAATCTAAAGCCCATCTGCACTATTCCATTATCATCCATATGTTTATCCAATGACCATTTAAATGCCCTTAATGTTGGCGAGTCCACTACTGTTGCAGGCAGGGCATTCCACGCCCTTACTACTCTGAGTAAAAAAACTACCTCTGACATCTGTCCTATATCTATCTCCCCTCAATTTAAAGCTATGCCCCTCGTGCTAGACATCACCATTCGAGGAAAAAGGCTCTCACTGCCCCCCCTATCTAATCCTCTGATCATCTTGTATGCCTCTATTAAGTCACCTATTAACCTTCTTCTCTCTAATGAAAACAGACTCAAGTCCCTCAGCCTTTCCTCATAAGATCTTCCCTCCATACCAGGCAACATCCTTGTAAATCTCCTCTGCACCCTTTCCAATGCTTCCACATCCTTCCTATAATGCGGCGACCATAACTACACGCAATACTCCAAATGTGGCAGCACCAGAGTTTTGTACAGCTGCAACATGACCTCATGGCTCCGAAACTCAATCCCTCTACCAATAAAAGCTAACACACCATACGCCTCCTTAACAACCTGGGTGGCAACTTTCAGGGATCTATGTACATGGACACCGAGATCTCTCTGCTCATCCATACTACCAAGAATCTTACCATTAGCCCAGTACTCTGTATTCCTGGTACTCCTTCCAAAATGAATCACCTCACACTTTTCTGCATTAAACTCCATTTGCCACTTCTCAGCCCAGCTCCGCAGCTTATCATCATAGAATTTACAGTGCAGAAGGAGGCCATTCGGCCCATCGAGTCTGCACCGGCTCTTGGAAAGAGTACCCTACCCAAGGTCAACACCTTTACCCTATCCCCATAACCCAGTA
The DNA here is from genome assembly GCF_047496885.1 of Scyliorhinus torazame. Lineage (NCBI taxonomy): Eukaryota > Metazoa > Chordata > Chondrichthyes > Carcharhiniformes > Scyliorhinidae > Scyliorhinus > Scyliorhinus torazame. Next base: position 225,369,963 of record NC_092712.1, read on the forward strand.
ACCCCACCCAACACTAAGGGCAATTTTGGACACTAAGGGCAATTTATCACGGCCAATCCACCTAACCTGCACATCATTGGACTGTGGGAGGAAACCGGAGCATCCGGAGAAAACCCACGCACACATGGAGGATGTGCAGACTCCGCACAGACAGTGTCCTAAGCCGGAATCGAACCTGGGACCCTGGAGCTGTGAAGCAATTGTGCTATCCACAATGCTACCGTGCTGCCCTAAATCTATGTCCCTCTGTAACCTGCAGCACCTCCGCACTGTCCACAACTTCACTGACTTTAGTGTCATCCGCAAATTTACTCACCCATCCTTCTATGCCCCCCTCCAGGTCATTTATAAAAATGACAAACTGCAGTGGCCCCAAAACAGATCCTTGTGGTACACCACTAGTAACTGAACTCCAGGCGGAACATTTCCCATCAACCACCACCCTCTGTCTTCTTATAGCTAGCCAATTTCTGATCCAAACCGCTAAATCACCCTTAATCCCATGCCACCGTATTTTCTGCAATAGCCTACTGTGGGGAACCTTATCAAATGCTTTACTGAAATCCATACACACCACATCAACTGCTTTACCCTCGTCCACCTGTTTGGTCACCTTCTCAAAGAACTCAATAAGGTTTGTGAGGCACGACCTACCCTTCACAAAACCGTGTTGACTATCCCTAATCAAATTATTCCTTTCTAAATGATTATAAATCCTATCTCTTATAATCCTTTCCAAGATTTTGCCCACAACAGAAGTAAGGCTCACTTGTCTACAGTTACCAGGGTTGTCTCTACTCCCCTTCTTGAACAAGGGGACAACATTTGCTATTCTCCAGTCTTCTGGCACTATTCCTGTAGACAATGACGACATAAAGATCAAAGCCAAAGCCTCTGCAATCTCCTCCCTAGCTTCCCAGAGAATACTAGGATAAATCCCATCTGGCCCAGGGGACTTATCTATTTTCACACTTTCCAGAATTGCTAACACCTCCTCCTTATGAACCTCAATCCCGTCTAGTCTAGTAGCCTGTATCTCAGTATTCTCCTCGACAACATAGTCTTTTCCTGTGTGAATACTGATGAAAAATATTCATTTAGCGCCTCTCCTATCTCCTCGGACTCAACGCACAACTTCTCACTACTGTCCTTGACTGGCCCTCCCCTTACCCTTGCCATTCTTTTATTCCTGACATACCTATAGAAAGCTTTAAGATTTTCCTTGATCCTACCTGCCAAGGACTTCTCATGTCCCCTCTTGGCTCTTTCCTTCCCCATCCTATGCATCCTAAGTCTTGTCTAATCGCATCATAATTGCCTTTCCCCCAGATATAACTCTTGCCCTGCGGTATATACCTATACCTTTCCATCGCTAAAGTAAACTTAACCGAATTGTGGTCACTATCACCAAAGTGCTCACCTACCTCCAAATCTAACACCTGGCCTGGTTCATTACCCAGTACCAAATCCAATGTGGCCTCGCCTCTTGTTGGCCTTTCTACATACTGTGTCAGGAAACCCTCCTGCACACATTGGACAAAAATTGACCCATCTAAAGTACTCGAACTATAGCGTTTCCAGTCAATATTTGGAAAGCTAAAGTCCCCCATAACAACTACCCTGTTACTTTCACTCCTATGCAGAATCATCTTTGCAATCCTTTCCTCTACATCTCTGGACCTTTTCGGAGGCCGATAGAAAACTCCCAACAGGGTGACCTCTCCTTTCCTCTTTCTAACCTCAGCCCATACTACCTCAGTAGACTAGTCCCCATCAAACGTCCTTTCTGCCACCGAAATACTGCCCTTGACTAATAATGCCACACCTCCCCCTCTTTTACCACCTTCCCTGAGCTTACTGAAACATCTAAACCCCGGAACCTGCAACAACCGTTCCTGTCCCTGCTCTATCCATGTCTCCGAAATGGCCACAACATCGAAGTCCCAGGTACCAACCCATGCTGCAAGTTCACCCACTTTATTCCGGATGCTCCTCGCATTGAAATTGACATAATTCAAACCACCTTCCTGCCTGCCGGTACACTCCTGCGACCTTGAAACATTACTCATGACCTCACTACTCTCAACTTCCAGTTCCAGTTCCCTAACTCTGTTTTTGAGGAGCTGGAAATGGGTGCACTTCCCACAGGTGAAATCAGCAGGGACACTGACAGTGTCCTTCACCTTAAACATTCTGTAGGAGGAACATTGCACTGCCTTCCCTGCCATCCCCTCTAGATAACTTGCGGATAAAACAAGAAAAAGAAAGTAAGAAAGAGCTTATCTGATATTCACTCAACCCCTTAGGTTAGAGGATGTGGCTCCTCTCCCGTGCTTTTAAATCTCCGGCTCCTCTCCCGCTTTTAAATCTCCAGCTCCTCTCCCGCTTTTAAATCTCCGGCTCCTCTCCCGCTTTTAAATCTCCGGCTCCTCTCCCGCGCTTTTAAATCTCCGGCTCCTCTCCCGCTTTAAATCTCCGGCTCCTCTCCCGCTTTTAAATCTCCGGCTCCTCTACCGCGCTCATAAATCTCCGGCTCCTCTCCCACGCTTTTAAATCTCCGGCTCCTCTCCCACTTTTATATCTCCGGCTCTTCTCCCGTTTTTAAATCTCCGGCTCCTCTCCCGCTTTTAAATCTCCAGCTCCTCTCCCGCTTTTAAATCTCCGGCTCCACTCCCGCTTTTAAATCTCCGGCTCCTCTCCCGCTTTTAAATCTCTGGCTCCTCTCCCGCTTTTAAATCTCCGGCTCCTCTCCCGCTTTTAAATCTCCGGCTCCTCTCCCGCTTTTAAATCTCTGGCTCCTCTCCCGCTTTTAAATCTTTGGATCCTCTCCCCCGCTTTTAAATCTCCGGCTCCTCTCCCGCTTTTAAATCTCCGGCTCCTCTCCTGTGCTTTTAACTCTCTGGCTCCTCTCCCGCTTTTAAATCTCCGGCTCCTCTCCCGCTTTTAAATGTCCCGGCTGTCTCTCTCTCTTCGCTGTTTTCAATGTGCGAAGGCCCACAGTGCATCAACTTGGACCAGGACCAGGCAAGAGTCAGACATTTATTTGATGATGTGACGAGCATCACCCTGTCCTCACTGCAAATCATCATCATTCTGCTGCAGTGACCAACTAATTGCTTTAGCACCCTGTCCATGAATGTAGGCCATCACAATGACCTCCTGCAGGCACCACAGCATTGAGTGGATATCAGATCCCACGAGAGAGCTCTTCACAACTTAGTCCTGGTCGTCACCAAATCGAGAGTCATTGAGAGCATCCCAAGCCCTGAACCCCATGCTGACCTTGGCCATCGCCCAAGGTCCTTTTTCCTTCTCCTCCATGGGTTGCCTCTGGCAGCACTCCTCGACATCCCCCTCATCTGAGATGTGTCGGTCCCCCATCTCTTCCTGTTCCAGCTGCTCTTTCCGCTGTAGTGCCAGGTAATACAGAGCGCAGCAGGCCACTATCATATGGGACACCTTCTAGGGTCCGTATTTGAAGGGTTGTCTTGACCCTTTAAGGCCCAACAATCCCATCTTGAACAATCCAATGCCTGTTCGACCAGCGCATGCTTCATTGTACCGAGTCTCATTGGGTGTTTGGGGCCTCCGCAATGGCATCATCAGCTATCTCCTGAGTGGGTAACCTTTGTCCCCAAGGAACCATCCCTCCAGCCACTGTTCACCCTCAAAAACAGCTGGGATTTGCACGTGCTGAAAGATGTAACTATCACGGATACTCCCTGGAAAACGGTCACACTCACCTGCATGAAGCACATTGCATGGTCACAGATGAGCTGGACATTGAGGGAGTGGTAAACCTTACAATTCACAAATGGCACCCATGCCGCCATGGGGAGGGCAGTGCCACATGGGTGCAAACAATGACATCCTGCACCTGGGACATGCCTGCTATGCGGGCGAAGCCCATGGCCCTGGCGTCCTGGCTCACCTGGTCCTGGTCCAAGTTGATGCACAGTGGGCCTTCGCAATTAGCGCATCTATGTGATCTCCCTTGTGCACTGGCATAGTGGCATTGTCACTGGACTAGTAAACCAGAGAACCAGGGTAATTCTCTGGGGCCCCGGGTTTGAATCCCAAAAGTGCAGATGATGAAATTTGAATTCAATCAAAAACATTTGAATTTAAAGTCTAATGATGGCCATGAAAGCATTGTCGATTGTCATAAAAACCCATCTGGTTCACTCATATCCTTTAGGGAAGGAAATCTGCCATCCTTACCTGGTCTGGCCTACATGTGACTCCAGACCCACAACAATGTGTGGTTGACTCTTAACTGCCCATCAAGGGCAAATAGGGATGGGCACAAATTCTGGTCCAGTCAGCAATGCCCACATCCTATGAACAAATTTTTAAAAAATGCTGACTGGGACATCCCACACAGATTACCCATTCAATGCTGAAACAAGCTGCTGGCATAGAAATTGCCCCCGATATGTCCTGAACAAACACATCTGCAATAACCGGCTGCAGAGGCTTGAGTACCAGGACTCAAGTGGGGACTGGAGTTACTGTGGTGCACTCGTGAGGGTGGTGGTCAAACTGCAGGTTAGGGGCATGTAGGCAGAGAGCGAATTGATGACTACCAGGCAGTCTAAGATAACCAGGAAGGTAGTGGAAGAGTCCACTGAATCTAACTTGCCTCTAATCGATTTTCTATTTGTATACTGGTGATGGTTTCCCAAGGAAGTGCAGCCAGAGCCAAGTCCATGGAATCACCTGTGTCTCAGTTGCACAGGGGTGGCAGAAGAAGAATGGAAGGACAATAGTGACAAGGGGATTCGATAGTCAGGGGATCAGATAGGCATTTCTGCAGCAGCAAACATGACTCCAGGATGGTGCATTGTCTACCAGGGTCAAGGATGGCATGGAGTAGCTGCAGGACATCTTTCTGGGGAGGGTGAACAGCCAAAGCTGTGTCCACATTGACACCAACAATATAGTTAGAAAAAGGGATGAGGTCATGCAGGCGGAGGTTAGGGAGTTAGGAAAGAGATTAGTGAGCAGGACTTCAAAGGTATCAATCTCTGGATTACTCCCAAGGCCATATGCTAGTGAATAAAGAAATAGGAGAATACATCAGATTAATGTGCGGCAGGAGAGATGGTGTAGGAGAGAGGGCTTCTGGAGAACTGTGATCAGTTGTGGGGTAGGTGCGATCTGTACAAGCTGGACAGTCTACACCTGAACAGGACTGGGGCCAATATATTGCAGACGGGATTGTTATATTACCCTTGGTGGTAATATGTTGTGTTGTTTTGTCTTGTGTTCCAGAATGGTCAGTCGAGTTGATGACAAAGAATCCACCAATCGTTAGATTGAAATAAAACTAATTTATTGTATAACGATTAATTAAATGAAGTTCGGAAATGCTACTGAGCTTTAGTTAATAATAAAGTAATATTATAATAATAATATAATAATTGAATTGAATCCAGGGCAACACGGTGGCACAGTGGTTAGCACTGCTGCCTCACAGCGCCGAGGTACCAGGTCCTGGGTCACTGCCCGTGTGGAGTTTGCACATTCTCCCCATGTTTGTGTGAGTTTTGTCCCCACAACCCATAGATGTGCAGGGTAGGTGGATTGGCCATGCTAAATTGCCCCTTCATTGGAAAAATTCAATTGGGTACTCTAAATTTATTTGAAAAAAATAAGAAAGTAATATTGAATCTGTCTAGCAGTAATCAATAATCTAATAGTCACTAATAATATTCATGAGTTAACTCTCTCTAATCTAATATTCTCCTCGTGCTATTCTCAGGTTCTCTCCTTCATTAACTCTACCCAGCATTCCCTGAGGTCTGATATATATATATATACAGAGAAATGGTTGTGCCTTCTAGGGTTTGAATTACACAGTGGTGCAATAATTAACCCTTCACCGGATTGTTTATATACATATCATTACAGAGATTTGCTAGTGTTTTTGGAGAGGGAACCTGAGGTAGATTCAGATAGGACAGAGTCAGAGCTGGAAGGGGGATGCAGAAAATTAGTGAGTGACTCTGAAAGACAGAAGACTTTTAAAAGTATACAGCACTCAAATTTAGTCGTGTTAAAAGGTATATATTTAAATGCAAGGAATGTAGCAAACAAAATTGATCAGCTGTGGGCACAGAGAGGGGGCTAAAAAGGTGGGGGTGCAACATTATTAGTTAAAGAATCAATTTCATCTTTGAAGTGGGATGCTATACTAAATGAATCATCAAACGAGGCTATATGGTTTGAGCTCAGAAATAAACAGAGAATCCTGCCCTTAAAGTTCTCAAGCACTGAGTTTTGAGTTTTGAATGCATATTAGTGCTTTTTCCAAAATTATTCCAATGCATGTCAACTCTGATGATCAATGTAACAATCTGCTTAACTTTGCAGGACAGAGATCAGTGATTCAATCACTAAAGTAAAATCACCTTGGAACATGTGGTACCCTCAATAACGACGCTTAGAGTGTAAACTGTAAAGAAGGCTTTAATAGATTAAGAACTATGCTAGAGCCGAGACGTGTGCTAACTGCTGCACAGCCCACAAGGCAGCCCCTTATATATGGCTCCCAGATGGGCGGAGCCAGAGGCGGAGTCCCCAGGGTTCCAAGCCCGGTCTTAAAGGGGACATCACCGTACATGATGACAAGGCAGTAACCGTTCATCACATTCACCCCCTGTTCAAAAAGAGTCCGGCGGGGGTGAAGTGCCATCATAGGTCCATCCGTCTCGGTGGCCAGATAGTCCTCATCAACCTCCTCAGTTCGGGCAGTGGTGCGGCGGGCATGGACGTCCCGGTTGAGGGTACATCCGGGAGCACAGAGGTCGGAGCCTCGGTCCGGGTCGGGGCAGGGGGACTAGGCAGGGTCGGGGGTAGTGGTGCCGGCGCTGGCGGGGTGTGTAAAGGGGGGGCGCGCGATAGGTGCTCACCAACCGCCACTTCACCGGGGTAGGGCCGGAAGGGGGTGTGTTGTAAGGGGCGCCGGGTCCTGCAGGGGAGCGGCGCGGGAAGGGGCGCCTGTAGTGGGGTATCCAGCGGGTGCCAGATCCCGGAGGGAAACCATATCTTGCCTGCCGTCAGGGTACTCAACGTAGGCGTAACTGGGGTTGGCGTGGAGCAGTCAGACCTTTTCAACCAGGGGGTCCGTTTTTTGGCTCCTCGTGTGCCTCCGGAGAAGAACAGGTCCCGGAGCCATCAGCCAAGGTGGAAGCGAGACCCCGGAGGTAGACTTCCTGGGGAAGACAAACAATCGGTTGTGAGGGGTATCATTCGTGGCCATGCAGAGGAGTAACCTAATGGAGTGTAGGGCATCGGGTAGGACCTCCTGCCAGCGGTTAGTTGGGAGACCTCTCGACCGCAGGGCCAGAAGGACAGCCTTCCACACTGTCACGTTCTCCCTCTCCACCTGCCCGTTTCCCCGTGGGTTATAGCTGGTCGTTCTGCTCGAGGCGATGCCTTTGCTGAGCAGATACTGACGCAGTTCATCGCTCATGAACGATGTACCCCGGTCGCTGTGGATATAAGCAGGGAAACCGAACAGAGTGAAGATGCTGTGCAGTGCCTTAATCATGGTGGCTGAGGTCATGTCGGGGCAGGGAATGGCGAATGGGAAACGGGGACAACTCATCGATAACGGTGAGGAAATAGGCATAACGATTGGTGGGCGAGAGGGGCTCCTTGAAGTCCACGCTCAGTCGCTCAAAGGGGCCCGAGGCCTTCACGAGCAGAACCTTGTCTGGCCGGTAGAAGTGCGGTTTGCACTCCGCACAGATCTGGCAGGCCCTGACCATGGCCTTGACCTCCTTGGTTGAGTAAGGTACGTTGCGGGACTTGATAAAATGGACGAGCCGGGTAACCCCCGGGTGGCAGAGGTCATTGTGCATGGCTTGCAGGCGGTCGTCCTGCGCGTTGGCACATGTGCCGCGGGGCAGGGCATCTGGGGGCTCGTTGAGCTCCCCTGGACGATACTTGATATCGTACGTGTAGGTGGAGAGTTCGATCCTCCACCTACAAATCTTATCATTTTTTATTTTGCCCCGTTGCGTATTATCGAACATATGGGCGACCGACCGTTGGTCGGTGACGAGGGTAAACCTCCTACTGGAGAGGTTGTGTCTTCAGTGCCGCACAGCCTCCACAATGGCTTGTGCCTCCTTCTCGACTGCAGAGTGTCAAACCTCGGAGGCGGTGAGGGTTCGGGAGAAGAACGCTACTGGTCTGCCTGCCTGACTGAGGGTAGCAGCCAGGGCGATGTCTGATGCATCGCTCTCTACCTGGAAAGGAATGGTTTTGTCCACCGCGTGCATAGCGGCCTTGATGATGTCGGCATTGATGCGGTGAAGGCCAATTGAGCCTCAGCTGAGAGGGGAAAAATGATGGTCTTTATGAGTAGGCGGGCTTTGTCCGCATGCTTGGGGACCCACTGGGCGTAATAAGAGAAAAGCCCCAAGCACCGTTTGAGGGCCTTGAGGCTGCGGGGGAGAGGGAGTTCCTTAAGGGGGCGCATGCGGTCGGGGTCGGGACCTAGGACCCCGTCTTCCACGACATAGCCGAGGATGGCTAGCCTGGTGGTGTGGAAAATGCATTTTTCCTCGTTATAGGTCAGGTTAAGGGATCGGGCGGTTTGGAGGAACTTTTCGAGGTTAGCGCCAGGGTCCTGCTGGTCATGGCCGCAGATGGTGACATTGTCGAAGTACGGGTATGTAGCCCGCAAACCGTACTGGTCCACCATTTGGTCCATCGGCCTTTGAAAGACGGAGACCCCATTTGTGACACCGAAGGGGACCCTGAGGAAGTGGAAGAGCTGGCCGGCTGCTTCGAAGGCAGTATAGGGGCGGTCTTTTGTTTGGATGGCGAGCTGGTGGTAGGCGGATTTGAGGTCGACCGTGGAAAAGACTCGGTATTGGGCGATGCGGTTTACCATTTCCGCGATGCGAGGAAGGGGGTACGCATCAAGCTGCATGAATCGGTTTATGGTCTGGCTATAATCCACGACGATCCGTTTCTTATCGCCGGACCGGACTACCACCACTTGAGCTCTCCAAGGGCTGTTGCTAGCCTCGGTGAACCCCTCTCCCAGTAAACGCTGGACCTCTGACTTGACAAAAGTCATATCTTGGGCACTGTAGCGCCGGCTCCTGGTGGTGACGGGCTTACAGTCGGGAGTGAGATTCGCGAATAGCGAGGGTGGCGCGACTTTCAGTGTCGCAAGGCTGCACACCGTGAGGGGGGGCAAGGGTCCACCGAACTTCAGTGTCAGGCTTCGGTGGCTGCACTGGAAATCCAGTCCGAGCAGCAGGGGGGCACAGAGGCGAGGGAGGATATAAAATTTGAAACGGGTGTATTTGGCGCCCTGGATCGAAAGAGCCACAATACAGTACCCCTTGATTTGTACCGATTGGGACCCAGATGCGAGGGCTATGGTTTGGGATGCAGGATGGGTGCGTAGGGAGCAGCGCCTTACAGTTTCAGGATGGATAAAGCTCTCCGTGCTCCCGGAGTCGAAGAGGCATGCAGTGTTGCGCCCGTTGACCTGGACCTGCATCATAGAGTTCTGCAGGTGTTTTGGCCGAGTTTGGTCGAGGGTGATCGCACCCACTCGTGGGTAGTCCGAGTCCTCAGCCGAGTCGGACTCGTAAAATGGCCGACGCCGCCGGTCGCACGTGTCGGGTCGAGAAGATGGCCGCCGACAAGATGGCTGCTCCCATGATTCGCACAAGACTGATGATGCGTCAGAAGGGGGCGTGTTGGGTCGGTGCGCAGCTGCATTGCAAGGCCTGCGGGCCTGTGAGCCTGATTTTCGGGCCGGCTGTTCTTTGTTTTTCTGGCCCTTGGGTCTGGCCAGGCAGACCCTCGCAAAATGCCCCTTCTTCCCGCAGTCGCTGCAGGTCGCGGAGCAGGCTGGGCAGCGTGGGCGTGGGTGCTGGCCCTTCCCGCAGAAGTAGCATGGTATGCCCCCATGGTGAGCGGGTCGCCACCTGGCGCAGGCCTGTAATACGCTGAGTCTGAGGAAGTCCGGGGAGGGGGGCTTGCAGAGTCCGCGGGGTACGTACCCAAGTTATGTCGGGCCACCTCCAGTGAGGAGGCGAGCGTTAGCGTGTCCTGGTGGTCTTTTGCCCCGTTTTCGAGCAGCCGCTGCCGGATGTAGGTCGAGCGGATGCCGGACACGAAAACGTCTCTGATGTGCAGGTTCATATGGATTCCCCTGTCACATCCTGATGGTCACAGTCCCTAGCAAGCGCGGTGAGTTTTTCAACGAATTTGTCTAGCGATTGCCCCGAATGCTGCCGGCAGGTAGAGAGCAGATGCCTGGCGTGTACCTCGTTGATGGGTTTGACAAACCGCTTGCGGAGTAACTCGACCCCCTCTTCATAAATCGTCGCCTTTTCGAGCGTGGCGGAGATTCTGTGACTCACCCGGGCATGGAGTAGGCTCAGCTTGCGTGGCCCCAGGATGGGAATCTCTGTGGAGTCCAGGTAGGCCTTGAAGCACCGCAGCCAGTATTAAAACATTTCCTTTGCCTCCGGTGTCCATGCTTCCAGGTTGAGCTTCTCTGGTTTTAGGCCTGCGTCCATCCTGATCTAGTTTAGTCTATTAAATTGTGGTACCCTCAGTAACGACGCTTAGAGTGTAAACGGTAAAGAAGGCTTTAATAGACTAAGAACTATGCTAGAGCCGAGACGTGTGGTAACTGCTGCACAGCCCACACGGCAGCCCCTTATATATGGCTCCCAGATGGACGGAGCCAGAGGCGGAGTCCCCAGGGTTCCAAGCCCGGTCTTAAAGGTGACATCACCTTACATGATGACAAGGCAGTAACCGTTCATCACAGAACCATTGAAAAGTTACAGCACAGAAAGAAGCTAGTCAACCCATTGTGTCTGTGCGAGCAGAAAAAGAAACAAAACTCCCATTCTATTCCCACCTTCCAGCACCTGGTCCACAACCTTGCAGGCTACAGCACTTCAGATAACCTTTCAAATGAATTGAGGGTTTCTGCCTCAACCACCAATCTAGGCAGCAAATTCAAGACACCTACCACACTCTCGGTGAAAACATTTTTCCTAATATCCCCTTCAATCCTTCTACCTTAAATCACCTTCAATCTGTACTGAAGGTTTTGGCCTTAAAACAACATTTCCAATGCCTGGGACACTGTGTGCAGGCAGTGGCTGAGGCCCAGAGCAAGGTTGCCGCCTCACAGGTGTGAGAGCATTGGCAGCACTGGCCAACATGGCACCGACGCAGAGGGAGGTGGCCCGGTCCCAGTGGGAGATGGCGCAGTCACTGGCTGATGTGGCACAGACCCAGAAGGTGGTGGCGCATTCACAGTATGATGTAGTGCAGTCCCAGGTGCAGGTGGTCCACTCCCTGTGCTCCACGGCAGTGAGAATGCAGTCCCTGGTCGAGATGGCAGCAGACTTCCTGAATTGGCAGCACCACGTGGTGGAGTAGCCTCGGGGGTTAGCTCCACTCGTACCCCCCTTCCGTGGACTAGCCCGTGGGCTACCGGGCACCTAAGGGAGGAGGAGGTGATGGGGCCCGTGCTGGTGACTCCCGTGGGGGAGGTGCTGGAACACTGCAGCAACTCGGACTCCTCCCCCTTCCGTCCCTGGTGCATCTGGTGGGCAAAGTGCAGACGGGCTGCAACACGCCACCTGGGACACCCGAGCAGCAGCCGGTCCCATCCAGGCCCGGTCACCCCAGAAGATGGCTGCAAAAGGGGATACAGGCCGCAGGGCTGGAATCACAGCAGCCCACTTCCACTCCTGATGTACCTTCTGGTGATCCACCTGAACGTGGCCTTTCTGGCCTATAAGGCCAGAAAGTTGGATACCAGTAAAGTTGACATGGGTGCAGGGCACAATTCAGTTATAGGGTCTAGGGTAGACTCTGCAGCAGATGGGGTGCAGGTTGGGGGGGAATTGACGGACGCTGTGGGTGGGCTTGGCTCACGGATCACAGTTCCGCCATTTCTCACGCTCTTGTGCCCCACACCCGCTGTCTCCATCCCCCACCATCCCCAGCACCGCCATCCCAGGGGTGTGATGGGACCATGTGATGAAATGGCCAGCTCACATGCAGGGATCACGCAGGTGGACGGTGGAAATTGCTACCGTTGGCAGGTTGTTAAACGATGAGGAGCACTAGAACTCATCGCAGAGCGGGTTGGCAACATCCTCCATCCTATGGATGATACTCGCTGTTACTGCCAACCCAGCGCACACACCCTGCAGTGAGCAGGTATGCATCATGGAGGAGATTGCAGGCTGGGGGGTGGCCAGGAGGGGTGTGTGATGGTGGGATGTGGTCTCAGCGTTCATCCACCTCCTCCAGCACTACACCCCTCTGCTGCACTTCGTACTGGAGGGGCCCACCAGAGAGGTCTAGGCACCTGAACCACATCTTCAGGAGGCCGAAGCACCGCTTGATCATGCTCCTGGGCGCGGTAGGCGACATCAGCCACAACCGCTGTCAGTGGGTAACCCCTGTTGCCCAGGAGCCAACCCCCCAAGCGGGGGTGTACCTCAAAGAGGCCAAAATCGCCGAGTGTGCCAGAATAAAGTCGTCGTACACACTGCTCGTGTATCGGGCGCAGACGTGCATCATGTGTATCTGATGGTCACACACCAGCTGCACGTTCATCGAGTGGAACTCTTTTCAGTTTGTGTAGAGCGGCCTGTCACCTGCAAGTGACCTAGGACGACATGCATCCTGTCAATACCTGGACCTGGGGCATCTCAGTGATTATGGCGAACCCTGCTGCCCGGGCATCCTGGTAGGCTCGGTCCACATTGAAGTGGATGTACTGTGCTGATCGAGCATATAAGGCCTCCGTGAGGTGCAGATACACCTGTGCACCGAGCTATGTGAGATCCTGGACAAGTTCCTACTCGGCACCTGGAAGGACCCCATGGCGTAGAGGTTCAGGGCGACCGTCATCTTGACAGTGACCGGGCAGGTGTTGTCCCCCATTCCCCCGCCGTGCCAGGTGCGCCATGATCCGGCAGATGTCGCACTGTCCCCCTGCTCAGCCGGAATCTTTGACGGCATGCCTGCTCGGACATGCCCTCGAATGACAGGCACTGCCGGTACATGCGAGGATTCATGCGGCGCCTCCTCCTCCTCGGCTGTTGGGCGGCCTGCTCTCCATCTTCAGTGGCTGCCTCCTGCTCCTCTGGGGCAGGCTCCACTGCTGCAGCTTCCTCCTCCTCAAGCAGCTCCAGCTTCTACAGCCGCATTGCATCCCCCAGGACTGTAGCGACTAGCAGGAAGGCCACCATTGCTGGTGTATGCCAATATCCATTGTCTGCAGGAGATGAAAGACCAACATGTTAGCATGGTGCGTACCCTGTGCCAAACTAGGTCCACCAGCCAAACGATGGTCCCGGATGGTACAGCGAACCCTGCCCACGCATGTCTCACGCCCCCAATCCTCACACCCCTGGCCCTATCGGTGCCCGGCAATGTGGGAGCCTTTGACCCAGCCGTCCTTCCCTGCTGCCGGGGGTACTTCCAGCCCGCTGTAGGGGCAACTGTTGGGATTGCCCTTGATTTGATTTGATTTATTATTGTCACATGTATTAGTTTACAGTGAAAAGTGTTGTTTTCGATGGACCACGTGATGCCCTGTCAGCAGGTGGGAGCCGGTTGAAGGGGTGAGGTGTGGGCGTGGTGGGGACTTCGGAAGTGAGGGCTGGGGTGCAGGGTTGGCTGGTAGCATTCTGCAGAACTAGGGGCCAAGGTGGATGGTCAATGGGCTGCCTTGCAGGCCGCGGCAATGGTGGGCCTGGGCACCGCCCCAGTCCGGGGGGGGGGGGGGGGGGGGTGGTGACAGCCCGTCCCCTAGTCACAGAATCTCTACAGTGCAGAAGGAGGCCGTTTGGCCCATCGAGTCTGCACTGACCCTCTGAAAGAGCAACCTACTCAAGCCCTGCCTTATTCCCGCAGCCCTACCTAACCTGCACATCTTTGGACTGTGGGAGGAAACCAGAGCGCCTGGAGGAAACCCACACACAAACGGGTTGATATGCAAACTCCACACAGAAAGTCATCCAAGGCTGGAATTGAACCCGGGCCCTGGTGCTGTGAGGCAACAGAGCTAACCACTGTATGGCCTGCAACCTAGTTTGTTTAATACTCACGGTGGGATCACCTATAGGGCGCACACAACTAACACTGTTTGTATTGTTGTTGCTCTTAATAATAATGACCCATGTTGCATATATATTGGATGATATTTGTATCCAGGTGGCAGCAACAGTAAGTGTTATCATTTTACTAGTACCTTTCTTTGTTTGCCGAACTGAATAGTGAAACTTGATAGGGGGCAATTATCATGCGCGGTCGAAGACAGAGCCGCGAATCGAAACTCAACAAAAATTTTAAAAGGGGGGGAGAGAGGATTAAAATTTGCAGATTATTAGTGTCGTGTTGGGTGTTCCGATACACAAACGAACCAACACGGTTGTAGATGGTACAACTCAGTTTTATTATTATTCTGTACAATAATAACTATCAACTTCTGGCTGTGGTTCGTACTTCACCAGCTAACCTGTGGACCCAGCCCTAGCACTATCTTAGTGAGGCACTCAGCACATGGTGTATGTCTGAGTGGCACGCTGTGAGCTCTGTGCTCTGAGCTGTCTCCTGTTAGAATGAGCGGGAACTGTGGTGTTCCCTGTTTTATAGTGCGTGTGCTCTCACTGGTGATTGGCTGTGATGTTGTGTGTGTGTTGGTTGGTCCATTTACCTGTCCATCAATGTGTGTGTGTGATTGCACCATGATATGTTAATATGGATATCATGACATCCCCCCTTTTCACAAGGATATGTGCCTACATGGTAATAAATATTGGTGTGTGTACTGAGTGCATCTGAGTATGTGTGTGCAATATTTACAACATGTACATGAGGCGAAACTATATACATAGGAAGGTGTCAGGTGCAACAGAGCAACGAGGTTGTACCACAAACAAAACAAGTGCAATCATCAAATATCAAAAGAGAACTCCTGGAACGAAAAGAAAGAAACACGTTAACATTATTGCACAACAAATCAGTGAGTCTAATGTGCAAACGGCATCAGCAGCCTTGCAGAGGAGCTGCTTCACGATATGGACGCCCTTTTCCACCTTGCCATTTGACTGGGGATGCAAAGGGCTCGACGTCGCGTGTGTGAAGCCGTATGAAGCGGCAAAAGAAGACCATTCTTGGCTCGCAAAACAGGGCCCGTTGTCAGACATCATGGTGAGCGAAATGCCATGGCGAGCGAAGGTTTCTTTGCATGCTTTGATGACAGCTGACGATGTCAAGTCTTGCAGACTTATGACCTCCGGATAATTGGAAAAATAGTCAATTATAATGACGTAGTCCCTGCCGAGCCATGAAAGAGGTCCACACCCACCTTTGCCCAGGGGGACGTGACCAACTCATGGGGCTGAAGCGTCTCAGGGGGTTGCGCTGGCTGAAACCTTTGGCAGGTGGGGCAGTTGAGCACCATGTTGGTGATGTCGTTGCTGATACAGCTTCCCGGGCCCTCCGCCTGCACTTCTCAACCCCGAGGTGGCCTTCGTGCAGTTGTTCGAGGACAAGCCGGTGCATGCTGTGTGGGATCACAATCCGGTCCAACTTTAAGAGGACATCATCAATGACGGCCAAGTCATCCCGGACATTGTAGAATTGTGGGCACTGCCCCTTGAGCCACCCTTCCGTCATGTGGCCCTTCACATGTTGTAGAAGGGGGTCAGCCGCAGTCTCACGGCGAATGTGGGCCAGACTTGCATCAGTAGCCGGCAGATTGGCCGATGTGAAGGCTACTTGTGCATCGACCTGACAAACAAACTCCTCTGATTCGGGCGGGGTGCTCACTGCTCTGGACAGTCTGGTGTGCGGGCAGCCACTGGAATTCTGTTGTCTTCTTGACCAGGTGGCGAAGAGCGGTTGTGTGCGAGGCAAGGTTGGGAATAAACTTCCTACCATCCCGAGAAAGCATAGCACTGCCTTCTTGTCTGCCGGCTGCGGCATGGCTGCAAAAACTGCCACTTTGTCGGCATCTGGACGCCGCCCGAATGCGCAGATTGAGAAGAAGTGCCTGGGTTTGTTAACCTGCATAGATAAATTCCATGACTATGTGTATGGTCTTTCTCAGTTCACCGTGGAGACCAACCATCGCCCCCTGGTCGGCATCATACAAAGGACCTCAATGAGATGACCCCTCGCCTCCAGTGCATTCTGCTCAAGCTGCGGAGGTACGACTTCCAACTGGTCTACACCCCGGGAAAGGACCTCATCATCGCTGATGCCCTGTCCAGAGCAGTGAGCACATCGCCCGAATCGGGGGGGGGTTCGTCTGTCAGGTCGACGCACATGTAGCCTTCACATCGGGCAATCTGCCAGCTACTGATGCAAGTCTGGCCCACATACGCCGTGAGACTGCGGCTGACCCCCTTCTACAACGTATGATGCGCCACATGACGGAAGGGTGGCTCAAGGGGCAATGCCCACAATTCTACAATGTCCGGGATGACTTGGCCGTCATTGATGGTGTCCTCCTAAAGTTGGACCAGATTGTGATCCCACACAGCATGCACAGGCTTGTCCTCGAACAATTACACGAAGGCCATCTCGCGGTTGAAAAGTGCAGGCGGAGGGCCCGAGAAGCTGTGTACTGGCCGGGCATCAGCGACGACATCGCCAACATGGTGCTCAACTGCCCCACCTGCCAAAGGTTTCAGCCGGCGCAACCCCCTGAGACGCTTCAGCCCCATGAGTTGGTAACGTCCCCCTGGGCGAAGGTGGGTGTGGACCTTTTTCATGCGCTCGGCAGGGTCTACGTCATCATAATTGACTATTTTTCCAATTATCCGGAGGTCATACGCCTGCACGACTTGAGATCATCAGCTGTAATCACAGCATGTAAAGAAACCTTCGCTCGCCATGGCATTCCGCTTACCGTCATGTCGGACAACGGGCCTTGTTTTACGAGCCAAGAATGGTCTTCTTTTGCCGCTTCATATGGCTTCACACACGTGACATCCAGCCCACTGCATCCCCAGTCAAATGGCAAGGCGGAAAAGGGAGTCCATATCGTGAAGCGGCTCCTCTGCAAGGCTGCTGATGCCGGATCTGACTTCTGTTTAGCCCTGTTGGCCTATCGCTCGGCCCCACTGTCCACAGGCCTCTCACCAGCCCAGCTGTTGATGGGTCGCGCCCTCAGGACCACTGTGCCATCCATTCATGTTCCTAAACCCGACCATGCTCCACTACTGCAAAGGATGCGACAGCAGCGTGCTCAGCAGAAGGTGACACTCGGGCAACTGATCTTCCTGCCCTGGCGCCTGGAGACAACGTCCGTGTACACCCACCAGAGGGTGGCTGGTCAGCAACCGCCGAGGTTCTCCGCTGCGTGGCTCCCCGCTCGTTCCTGGTTCACATGCCTGATGGCTCCATTCGCCGGCATAATCGCCGGGCTCTTCGGCTGCTTCCGCGCTCGCTACGTGATCATGCATCGGTGCCACGCCCTCCTGTTGTCCCTGATGTCGACTTCGTGGAGCTTCCTGCCACTCTGCCTATTCCTCTATCGCCAGTGGCCAGGCCCATTCTTCAGCCAGTAGATCCTGACCCACCCTTGAGGCAGTCAACCCAAATTCGTCGCCCACCTACTAGGCTGGACTTATGAGCCTGTTTGCACATTGGACTCACTGAATTGTTTTGCAACAATGTTAACGTGTTTCTCTTTTTGTCGTTCCAGGAGTTCTCTTTTGATATTTGGTGATTGCACTTGTTTTGTTTGTGGTACAACCTCATTGCTATGTTGCACCTGACACCTTCCTGTGTATATAGTTTAGCCTCATGTACATGTTGTAAATATTGCACACACATACTCAGCCGCACTCAGTACACACCAATATTTATTACCATGTAGGCATATATTCTTGTGAAAAGGGGGGATGTCATGATATCCATATTAACATATCATGGTGCAATCACACACACACACACTGATGGACAGGTCGACGGACCAATCAATACACACGCAACATCACAGCCAATCACCAGTGAGAGCACACTCACTATAAAACAGGGAACACCACAGTTCCCACTCATTCCACCAGGAGATAGCTCAGAGCACAGAGCTCACAGCGTGCCACTCAGACATACACCATGTGCTGAGTGCCTCTCTAAGATAGTGCTAGGGCTGGGTCCACAGGTTAACTGGTGAAGTATGAACCACAGCCAGAAGTTAACAGTTGTTATTACACAGAAGAATAAAACGGAGTTGTACCATCTACAACCATGTTGGTTCATTTGTATGTCGGAACACCCAACACGGCACATATGAATGCCACGTTGAGAGCTGCTAGATCTGTTTTTAGTGTATCCCATTTAGAACCGTGGTAATGCCACATAACACCATGCAGATATCGCCAGTATCAAAATAGGACTTAATCCCCACAAGGGCTGTCCAATGATCATTGCTATCGATACTGTCATGCACAGATCTACTTATGGCGGCTGCACTGATGGTGATGAGGCCAAGTACATTTCCCCTCATGCTTATTATCTCATCTTATGCCAAAAGCCCAGCCTGGAACTGTGTTCTTCTGGACAGAGCCAGATATGACCTGCTGGACCACAGCCTTCAATTTCCCTACTGCAATCAGTGTCCTACTTCTGACACCAGACAATGTGGACTGTGGAACCTGCCTGTCCTATCACGCACCCACCATCTCTAACCTGAAACATCAGAAGGAAAGAGAGATAGAAAAGAGGACAGTGAAATTTAATAAAACACTGAAGTAGGATCTAAAAAAAATGAAAAGCAGAAGGAGTTGGAGATGCAGGAGAGAACAAGATTAAGAAGTTGTTTGAGTATGTTAGTACATCCTCCTTCGTTTTCTGTTAAACTGAGATCTGCTGTGTATAGAAAATACATAAAAGTGTGCATCACTTTCTTTCTGTAAAACACCTGTAATAATCTTCTGACAAACCTAACCATCTGCAAATTTTAATTCTCTCTCCCCCCTTTTTTAATTTTTGTTGAGTTTTGATTCGAGCTTCTGTCTTTAAATCCGGTCGCTCCATAAGCAATTGCATTTCAGATTGCTGTAGCAAGCTAATTTTGATGTACATGCTGCAAGGTCAGACTACAGACTTGAAGGAAGAAATCAGCCTTTCTTTGAACAAAGTATAGAAGGTCACGTTGATTCCTGGTCTTCTCTTCCACCTTTATAATTACCTTTTGCTTCACTTCATATCTCTGGTTAAGAGCATGACAGGTAACTATCGTCAGTTATGAAGAATACAAATAAACCACAGAAACTTGTATTGAGTTCACTGGGTTACGTTATCGGAAGGGCTTGCGCCTATTTGAAACAAATAGAAAATAAAGATAAATTATCACATTTGTGTCCTCAGAAAAGGTGGCACGGAAGAAAATGACAGTTTATAAAAGATCTATGTGATATAATTTTTCAGTATTAAATCACAATTTGTGACTTTTTGAGTTCAATGGGTATCAGTCTAAGCTTGGAAAGGGGTTAAATGGAACACCGTCAATAACAGTTACATAATAGGTTACATTTTGAAAAATAAAAATACAGAATAGCACTTCGAGGACTGATGGCAGAAGTGTTATTAAAATGTAAGCACAGATATGGGCCAAGAGCATAAGGTTATTTTTGAGCAGAAAATTAGAATCCCAATGTGACAATTGTGAAATAAAATGAAAGAAAAGGCATTACAAAATATAATTAAAATCAAGTGCTTTAAATAACAAGAAGCTGAACAAAGAAAATGACAATTAATACATCCTAAAGTGCATTTTACAGGCAGCGGACCGCATCTCCCCACCCCCAACCTGGAACGAAAGTTGGCTGGAAGGCAATATGACCAGAACAAGCCTCCCTCGCGGCCATAACATGCTGGGGACAGGCTCAATTAGTTGAACATGGGATCTGCACCCCCCCCAGTGTAAGAGAGTCTCACCCTTGGGAGCTGCCAGTCAATCAGATTGCGGGCATCCTGGGGCAAAAACGGAATATCCACGTCAGGGGAGAGTTGAAGGAAGTACCAAAAATAATGAAGGGAGAAATGATTTTGAATATGGAGTTGTTATGCCATGGTGTGCCTTACTAGAAACCATGTTTGAAGCAGAATCATAATAATGGGTGCTTCTGGGAATGCAAGAAGGAGGATGAAGAAGATCATAGTTGCCCCATAAAATACAGTCCTGGGATTTTAGGATGGGGAGTGGTCCAAGACCCAAGGTTGGGGTGAAAGACGCCTGGGGAGCCAGGCTCTGGAGGGCAGGTGGCGCAGATGGAAGTGGGAGTGTGATATCTTAGATGGGTGTCCCCAATGAGCACAGGGCACCTGCCCCACTGAACAAAATGCACCTCTCCCATTCCTTCCCGGCCTTTTCATCTAGGCCTCAGCAAATGGCCTGTCCTGTCCCACCCATCTGACTTTGGCAGCGTATTTTGGCATGGGCAGCCGGTCAATAGGCTTGCTAACAAGCCTAATTTATTATTAACTATTTATTTGCATATGGCAAAGGGCTTCCGATTTTGGCTTCCACCCACCTAGCATATTATGGGGGTCATCTCGGGGTGGGCGGAAAGGTGGTTGGCTGGCCACTTGACCTATTTTATATGCCCTCCAACTGAAAACACGTCCAGTGGGAATATATACAATCCTGCCCCACGTAAACAGTGTAAAAATTGTAAGGGAAAACGATGAATGAAAAGCATGACGATAGGAATAGGGAAGATGTCGGCTGTGCATGATTTTTAATTAAAGCGTAAAGTCAGGCAGTAGGTGATATTGTTTCCCAAAGATCTTCAGAATGTGTATTGAAAACTACTGAACAAAGAGATCATCAAAGATGTAGCTCCATGAATTAGAATAGGTGACAATGACCTTGGAAACTAATTCATCTTCACAGTACAGTGGCATGCTTTGAGTGCATCTCTAAGGTGTTTCTTTGTAGTTGTCTCTCATAATTCCGCTCTTCTGATCTTATGCAAATGATTACAAGCAGACATCCTGGGGCAAAAATTGAATATCCATGTCAGGGGAGAGCTGAAGCAAGTGCCAAAAAATGAAGGGAGAAATGCTTTTGAACATGGAGTCATTATGCCATGGTGTGGCCTCCCAAAAACCATGTTTGAAGCAGAATCTATAATAGCTTCAAAAAGAGACAAGCTGATATATATTTGAAAAAATAAAAATGAAACAAATGTTGACAAAGAGCAAGGGAATTTTCTGAGTGGAACTAATGACTTTCTATTATCTTGCAAAATGTTATTATAGCATCTGTATTATTTTGCAGCATGTAAGTCGATCAGTTGTATAAGATATCCTCATTTTTTCTGTGCCATAAATCATGCTTTTGCATATATGCAGCGTGGAATTCAATCAACCTTCTTCAGCCATGAAGTGCCATACTTGCAATAATAGTTGGCCTCAACTTTTCACCCCAGAAATGCCTGTCTTATGTACCCTGTACCCCAAGTCGGCCGATGGGTCAAGCAGGTGATAGGGGCTGTGTCGTGCAGTAGATGTGTGGGAGTTTGGGGGACATCCAAACAAAAACAGGTATCAGAATGGGTCCTGGAAAGTCGTCGATGTGGTTATAACGTTACCAGAAAGGCACTGCATCAAAACACACTTAAGCAGGTCAAATCCATCCCTGAGTCCAGCAAAGATTTCAGACCAACAGTTAGTTGGAGTAGCCCACTTTAAGGAACAAAATACTCCATTGTTAACGACAGAAGACCAAGATCACTGAGACTACCCAGACACTTTAATGCCCAAATTACCAGTTTCCAGCAATTCACCTTCAGATAGCTGCAACAACATGAGTACTATTAAATGACATTGGTAACATGGATGAAACACCGTTATTTCAATATACCCAGCAGCCAAACTGTGGCGTGAAAAGGTAAACAGTTCTTGTGAAAATGACAGGACATGAGAAATTATTAGGGTGGCACCATAGTTAATCTGGGACCCAGGTTCACTTACTGCTTTGGGTGACTGTGGAGTTTTCATGTTCTCACCGCGGTTGCATGGGTTTCCTCCAGTTTCCTCTCGCAGTCCAAAGATGTGCAGGTCAGGAATAGGGATTGGCCATGCTCAAAATTTCCCCTCAGTGTCCAAACATGTGCAGGTTAGGTGGGGCTACGGGGATTGGGCGGGGGAGTGGGCCTAGGTAGGGTGCTCTTTCAGAGGGTCAGTGCAGACTCGATGGGCACTGTAGGGATTCTATGGAGAAGAAAAGATTCATGGTGGTATTCTTGGCCGGCAGAACAAAATTAAAGTCTATGGTAATTTTCAAACATAATACCATTCCAACATCAAGTTCCCTGCTGGAATTTGTCTGCATGTCCATGACAACTGTACAATGGGTAGGGATGGGTTAAAGTTTTAGATCAATAATAAGCAGGATTCTCCCATGTGTTTCTCGGCAGCAAGAGGTGGCGTGCCAATCGCTGGCGGCGGGATTCTCTGCTCCTGCCATTGTCAATGGGAATTCCCATTGAAACCACCCCACTGGGGCTGTTTAGCACAGGGCTAAATCGCTGGCTTTGAAAGCAGACCAAGGCAGGCCAGCAGCACGGTTCAATTCCCGTAACAGCCTCCTAAAACAGGCGCCGGAATGTGGCGACTAGGGGCTTTTGACAGTAACTTCATTTGAAGCCTACTTGTGACAATAAGCGATTTTCATTTCATTTCATTGGAAAATCTGTGGAGGGGCTGTGCTGCTGGCAGGAACAGAGAATCCCACAGCCAACAAACGTTCGGAGAATTCGGCCAATGTGTGGAAAAGGCGTCCCGGTAATCTACGTAGAGAATGCAGCTAATTAACTTATTATTAAGAGGTGCCTGTGAAGAAATAATATCCACATTGCAGCAAAACCAGGTAGTCTAACATCTGCATGTTAACCTTTGGATTTGTGCTTCAACAAGCCTTTAAAGGATCATGTTCGAAACTAATGGTGGTGCATGGTTGATGGAGAGGAAACCTGAGCACAGAGTTAAAATGCCCTTCTTGTACAATGTTATTAGTGCACCATATGTGATTAGATCATTCTAAAAAAAAATGCGGAATATGCAATCAATGGATGGAGAGGAAGATCATTTGTTCTGGAGAAATTATCCTGAAAGCAAAAGCACCAAATCTGATTCTGAGTGGGATCCTTATGATGATGATGTAGCCAAAGTGATTCAGTTTGAATTAGCTGAACTCTTTGCACCAAGTGGGTCACATTTCACAGACTTCAAAGGACAGAGATTCTTTGGATCATTAGACAATTCTGTAGATGTGTTGATCAATCAGGAAGGTGGCAGCTTTGCGGATTACATTCCAGAGGCTGTATAGTGTGTCAGAAGCTGCTCTTCACCTTGAGCATCTTTTTAAAAAATATATATTTTTTATTCTCCTCCTTTTTCACATTTTCTCCCAAATTTACACCCACCAACAATAAACAATAATCAGTAACAAATATGTCAATCCCCATATCCCCATATCAATAACAACGATCCCATCCTCCCACCAAACCCCAAACATTAGCCTGCATGTTCACACAAACAAATGACAAAAAGGAATTAAGGATCATACGTAGTCGCCATTAACACACACAGCCCCCCTCCCCCCCAACCCTCCCACCCACACGCCCAACTAATGTTCAATGTTATCCAGTTCTTGAAAGTGCATAATGAATAATGCCCATGAATTGTAGAACCCCTCCATCCTTCCCCTCAGTTAAAACTTAACCTTCTCAAGAGTCAAGAATTCCAACAGGTCCCCACGCCATGCCAGGGCACAGGGTGGAGAGGTTGCTCTCCAACCTATCAGGATCCGCTTTCGGGCGATCAACGAGGCGAAGACTACAACATCTGCCTCCGCACCCGTTTCCAACCCTGGCTGGTCCGACACCCCAAATATGGCTTCCTGGGGGCCCGGGTCCAGTTTCACGTGCACCACTTTAGAAATTACCCTAAAAACCTCCTTCCAGTAATCCCCTAGCTTTGGACAGGACCAAAACATAAGAACGTGATTAGCGGGGGGCCCCCCCGCAACGTTCACACACATCGTCTACTCCTTCAAAGAATCGTCTCATCCTCGGCCTCGTGAGGTGTGCTCTGTATATCACCTTCAGCTGTATCAACCCCAAACTTGCGCACGAGGTGGAGGCATTCACTCGCCGGAGCACCTCACACCAGAACCCGTCCTCCATAACCTTGAGCATCTTTATTGCTGTCGCTTTCTTGAAGATAGGACGTTAATGGTCACAAGTCTGTTTATCCCATTCTGCCCAAGGCTGAGATAAACAGATTTAAAATCAGTAAAGGAATTAAGGGTTATGGGGAAAAGGCGGGAAAGCGGAGTTGAGGATTATTACATCACATCCAGCAGAGGTGGCAGAAGAGTGTTCAGGGAGGAGTCAACTGAAACCAAAAAAAGGAGAGATTGAGAGAAGGCTACCAGAAGATTTGTTGTAGCCTAAAAGGTACTGGGAACCGGACTACAACTGCAAGGAAGAAAGCGAACCGTGACACCACAGCCAGCAGGTATGTGATTGGCTGGTGACTGGTAAGTCGTTTTTAGTTTTAATTTTGTATTTTCTTTTCTCTTATTCTCTCTTGGCAATGTTGTAAAGTTAATTTAAGGGTTAAGTCATGGCAGGAAATCCCAGACCCATGTCATGCTCCTCCTGTGTGACGTGGGAATTCAGGGACACTTCCGGTGTCCCTGATTCCTTCACATGCAGGAAGTAAGTCCAACTATAGATCCTATCAGACCGCTTCACGGCTATGGAGTTGCAGGTGGATTCACTTTGGAGCATCAGCGATTTTGAGGAAATCATGGATAGCACGTTCAGTAAGTTGGTCACACTGCAGATAAAAACTACTGAGGAAGATAGGGAATGGGTGACCACCAGACAAAGCACTATTAGGAAGGCAGTGCAGGGGTTCCCTGCGGTCATCCCCCTCCAAAATAGATATACCATTTTGGATACTTGTGGAGGAGATGGCTCATCGGGGAAGGCAGCAGCAATCAGGTTCATGGCACTGTGGTTGGCTCTGCTGCACAGGAGTGCATGAAAAATAATGGCAGAGCGATAGTGATAGGGGATTTAATTACAAGGGGAATAGATAGGCATTTCTGCGGCCGCAAACAAGACTCCAGGTTGATATATTGCCTCCCTGGTGCAAGGGTAAAGGATGACTCGGAATGGCTGCAGGGCATTCTGGAGTGGGAGGGTGAACAACCAGTTGTCGTGGTGCATATAGGCACCAACGATATAGGTAAAAAATGGGATGAGGTCCGACAAGTTGAATTTAGGGAGTTAGGGGTTAAACTATAAAGCAGGACCTCAAAGGTAGTAATCTCAGGATTGCTACCAGTGCTACATGCTAGTCAGGTTAGGAATGGTAGGATATCTAAGATGAACACGTGGTTTGAAGGAAAGTGAAAGTGGGAGGGATTCAAATTTGTGGGACATTGGAACCGGTTCTAGGGGAGGTGGGACCAGTACAAACCAGACGGTCTGCATCGGGGAAGGACCGGATCCAATTTCCTAGGGGGGTGTTTGCTAGTGCTGTTGGGGTGTGTTTAAACTAATGGTAGGGGGATGGGAACCGATGCAGGAAGCCGGAGGGAGGTAAGGGTGGGACAGAAGCAAAAGGCAGTAAAGGGAAACGTGGAAGGCAGAGAAACCAAGGACAAAAATCAAAAAGGGCAACATTACATCATAATTCTAAAAGGCAATAAATGTTTTTTAAAAAACAAGCCTGAAGGCTCTGTGTCTCAATGCAAGGAGCATTTATAATATGGTTGATGAATTAACTGTGCTGACGATTATTAACTGATGTGATGTAATTGGGATCATGGAAACCTGGCTCCAGGGTGACCAAGGATTGGAGCTCAACATCCAGGGGCATTCAATATTCAGGAAAGATAGAAGGGAAGGAAAGGACGGTGGGGTAGCATTGCTGGAGGAGATTAACGCAATAGTAAGGAAGGCCATTAGCCCGGACGAAGTAGAATCTGTATAGGTGGAGCTGCGGAACACCAAAGGGCAAAAAGTGTTAGTGGGAGGTGTCTACAGACCACCAAACAGTAGTTGTGAGATTGGGAATGGCATCAAACAGGAAATTAGAGGTGTGTGCAGTAAAGGTACAGCAGTTATTATGTGTGACTTCAATTTGCATATTGATTGGGCTAATCAAACTTGTAGTAATGCTATGGAGGAGGATTTCCTGGAATGTTTAAGGGATGGTTTTCTCGATCAATATGTCGAGAAACCAACCAGAGAGCAGGCAATCCGAGACTCGGTATTGTGCAATGAGAGAGGATTAATTAGCAACATATCCTTTAGGGAGGAGTGACCATAATATGGTAGAATTCTTTATTAAAATGGAGAGTGATACAGTTAAGTCTGAGACAAGAGTCCTGAACTTAAAGAAAGCTAACTTTGATGGTATGATTTCTGCATTGGCTAGGATAAGCTGGCAAAGGATACTTAAGAGGTTGATGTTGGATAGGCAATGGCAGACATTTAAAGAACACATAGAACATAGAACTGTACAGCACAGTACAGGCACTTTGGCCCACGATGTTGTGTCAAACTAGTTTGAAACTGAGATCAAATCAACCTACTCCCAATAATTCTCGTGCACTCCATATGCCTATCCAATAACCGCTTGAAAGTTCCTAAAGTATCCGACTCCACTACCATAGCTGGGAGTGTGTTCCACGCCCCAACCACTCTCTGAGTAAAGAACCTGGGCGGGATTCTCCCCTACCCGGCGGGCCGGGGGTTCAGGCGTAATGGAGTGGCGGGAACCACTCCGGCGTCGGGCCGCCCCAAAGGTGCGGACGTCTCCGCATCTTTAGGGGCCAAGCCCCCACCTTGAGGGGCTAGGCCCGCACCGGAGTGGTTTTCGCTCCGCCGGCTGGTGGGAAAGACCTTTGGCACCACGCCAGTCGGCGCCGAAAGGTCTTCGCCGGGCGACGCATGCGTGGGAGCGTCAGCGGCTGCTGACGTCATCCCCGCGCATGCGCAGAGGAGGGGGTCTCTTCCGCCTCTGCCATAGTGAAGACCATGGCGAAGGCGGAAGAAAAAGAGTGCCATCATGGCACAGGCCCGCCCGCGGATCGGTGGGCCCCGATCGCGGGCCAGGCCACCGTGGGGGCACCCCCCAGGGCCAGATCGACCCGTGCCGCCCCCCCAGGACCCCGGAGCCCGCCCGCTATGCCTTGTCCCGCCGTTCAAAAGGTGGTTTCATCCACGCCGGCGGGAGAGGGTCGACAGCAGCGGGACTTCGGCCCATCGCGGGCCGGAGATTCGCCGGGAGTGGGCCCGTCGACCGGCGCGGTGCGATTCCCGCCCCCGCCGACTGGCGCGCCGTGATTCCCGCTCCCGCCAAATCTCTGGTGGCGGAGAATTCGGGACACGGCGGGGGCGGGATTCACGCCAGCCCCCGGCGATTCTCCGACCCAGTGTCACCCTGACCTCTTGACATCCCTCCCATATCTTCTACCATGAATCTTATAGTTATGCCCCCTTGTAACAGCTACATCCACCCGAGGAAAAAGTCACTGAACGTCCACTCTATCTATCCCTCTCAATTACGTCACCTCTCATCCTCCTTCGCTCCAATGAGAAAAGCCCTAGCTCCATCAACCTTTCCTCATAAGTCCTACCCTCCAATCCAGGCAGCATCCTGGTAAATCTCCTTTGCACCCTTTCCAATGCTTCCACATCCTTCCATAATGAAGTGACCAGAACTGCACACAATATTCCAAATGTGATCTAACCAAGGTCTTGTACAGTTGCAGCATAACCTCACGACTCTTAAACTCAATCCCCCTGTTAATAAATGCTAACACATTATAGGCTTTCTTCACGGCTCTATCCACTTGGGTGGCAACTTTCAGAGATCTGTGGACATGAACCCCAAGATGTCTCTGCTCCTCCACATCTTCAGAACCCTGCCGTTAACCCTGTGATCCGCATTCAAATTTGTCCTACCAAAATGAATCACCTCACACTTATCAGGGTTAAACCCCATCTGCCACTTTTCAGCCCAGCTCTGCATCTTATCAATGTCTCTTTGCAGCCTACAACAGCCCTCCACATTATCCGCTACTCCACCAATCTTGGTGCCATCAGCAAATTTACTAACCCAACCTTCAACTCCATCATCCAAGTCATTGATAAAAATCACAAATAGCAGAGGACCCAGCACTGATCCCTGTGGTACACTGTTGGTGACTGGGCTTCAGGATGAAAATTTACCATCCACCACTACCCTCTGACTTTGATGTGATAGCCAGTTACTGACCCAATCAGCCAAATTTCCCTCTATGCCATGCCTCCTTACTTTCTGCATGAGCCGACAATGGGACACCTTATGAAACGCCTTACTAAAATCCATGCATACAACATCAACTGCTCTACCTTCATCTATGTACTTAGTTACCTCCTCAAAGAATACAATCAAACTTGTGAGGCAAGACTTACCCCTCACAAATCCGTGCTCACTCTCCTGGATTAAGTTGTATCTTTCCAAATGATCATAAATCCTATTCCTCAGGACCCTATCCAATAATTCTCTTATGACCAAAGTGAGACTAACCGGCTATAATTCCCAGGGTTATACCTATTCCCTTTCTTGAACAAGGGGCCAACATTCGCCTCTCTCCAGTCTTCTGGCACTATTCCTGTAGACAGTGAGGATATAAAGATCAAAGCCAAAGGCTCTGCAATCTCAGCCCTCGCCTCCCAAAGAATCGTAGGATATATCCCATCAAGCCCAGGGGACTTATCTATCCTCAGGCTTCTTAAAATTTCGAACACATCGTTCTTCCGAATATCTACCTCCTCCAGCCTACCAGCCTGTATCGCACTATCCTCCTCAACAACATGGCCCTTCTCCTTTGTGAACACTGAAGAAAAGTATTCATTTAGGGCCTCTCCTATATCTTCAGACATCATGCAAAAGCTCCCACTGCTGTCCGTGACCGGCCCTAACTTCACCTTGGTCATTCTTTTATTCCTCACATAAGTGTTGGATCAAGGAAAACCTTGGGGTTTTCCTTGATCCTACCCGCCAAGGACTTCTCATGCCCCCTCCTAGCTCTCCTAAGCCGTTTCTTGAGCTCCTACCTAGCTATCTTGTATCCCTCAAGTGCCCTAACTGAACCTTGTTTTCTCATCCTTACATAAGCCCCCTTCTTCCTCTTGACAAGACATTCAACCTCTTTTGTAAACCATGGTTCCCTCACTAGACCATTTCCTCCCTGCCTGACGGGGACATACATATCAAGGACATGCAGTATTTGCTCCTTGAACAAGCTCCACATCTCAATTGTGCCTATCCCTGACAATTCCTGTTTCCATCTTGTGCTCCCCAATTCTTGCCTAATCGCATCGTAATTACCCTTCCCCCTGTTATAAACCTTACCCTGCCGTATGTTCCTATCCCTCTCCATTGCTATAGCGAAAGTCACCGAATTGTGGTCACTATCTCCAAAGTGCTCTCCCACAACCAAATCTAACACTTGGCCCGGTTCATTACCCAGTACCAAATCCAATGTGGCCCTGCCTCTTGTTGGTCTATCCACATATTGTGTGAGGAAACCCTCCTGCACACACTGGATAAAAACAGCCCCATCCAAACTATTTGCATTATAGTGGTTCCAATCAATATTTGGAAAGTTAAAGTCACTCATGACAACTATCCTGTGACTACCGCACCTATCCAAAATCTGCATTGCAATCTTTTCCTCCACATCTCTGTTACTGTTTGGGGGCCTATAGAAAACTCCTAACAAAGTGACTGCTCCTTTCCTATTTTTAACTTCAGCCCACACTACCTCAGTAGACAGATCCTCCTCAAACTGCCTTTCTGCAGCCATTATACTATCCTTGATTAACAATGCTACTCCTCCACCTCTTTTACCACTACATGGATGAACTTCAACAATTGTACATCCCCATCTAGCGGAAGAGTAAGGCGGGGAAGGTGGCTCAACCATGGCTAACAAACGAAATCAAGGATAGTGTTAAAGCCAAAGAGGAGGCATATACATTGGCCAGAAAAAGCAGCAAGTCTTAGGACTGGGAGAAATTTAAAATTCAGCAGAGGAAACAATGGGTTTAATTCAGAAGGGGAAAATAGAGTACAAGAGTAAGCTTACAGAAAACATAAAAACTGACTGCAAAAGCTTGTATAGATATGTGAAGAGAAATGTGAAGAGAAAAAGATGGGTGAAGACAAATGTAGGACCCTCACAGTTAGAATTCATAACGGGCAAAAAAGAGATGGCAGACCAGTTGAACAAATACTTTGGATCTGTCTTCGTGAAGGAGGACACAAATAACCTTCCAGGAATACTAGGGGACAGAGGGTCCAGCATGAAGGAGGAACTGAAGGAAATCCTTATTGATCAGGAAAATTATATTGGGGACATTGATGGGATTAAAACCCGATAAGTCTCCAGGGCATGATGCTCTGCATCCCAGAGTACTTAAGGGATTGGCCCTAGAAATAATGGATGCATTTGTGATAATTTTGCAGTATTCTATAGACTCTGGAAGAGTTCCAATGGATTGGAGGGTAGCTGAAAAAGGAGAGAGAGAGAAAATGCGGAATTATAGACCGGTTACCCTGACATCGGTGGTGGGAAAAATGGTGCAGTCAATTATTCAGGATGAAACAACTGAGCATTTGGAAAGCAGGGACAGGATCAGTCCAAGTCAGTGTGGATTCACTAAAGGGAAATTATGCATGACAAATCTGGAATTTTTGGGGGATGTGACCAGTAGAGTGGTCAAGGGTGAACCAGTGGATGTTGTGTATTTGGACTTTCAAATGGCTTTTGATAAGGTTCCACACAAGAGATTAGCGAGCAAAATTAAAGCTCATGGTATTGGGGGTAATGAACATAGAACATAGACTATACAATGCAGAAGGAGGCCCATCGAGTCTGCACCGACCCACTTAAGCCCTCACTTCCACCCTTTCCCCGTAAACCAATAACCCCTCCTAACCTTTTTTTGGACACTAAGGGAAATTTAGCATGTCCAGTCCACCTAACCTGCATGTCTTTGGACTGTGGGAGGAAACCGGAAGAAACCCACGCAGACACGGGGAGAACGTGCAGACTCCGCACAGACAGTGACCCAGCGGGGAATCGAACCTGGGACCCTGGAGCTGTGAAGCCACAGTGCTAACCACTGTGCTACCATGCGGCCCAAATGATTTGACATGGATAGAGAACTGGTTGGCAGACAGGAAGCAGAGAGTGGGAATAAACGGGTCCTTTTCAGAGTGGCAGGCAGTGACTAGTGGGGTACTGCAGAGTTCAATGCTGGGAACCCAGCTGTTCACAATATGCATTCATGATTTGGATGAAAGGATTGTGTACAATATCTCAACATTTGTAGATGACACTAAGCTGGGTGGCAGTGTGTGCTGTGAGGAGGATGCAAAGTGACTGCATGGTGACTTGGACAGGCTGGCTGAGTGGGCAAATATTTGGCAAATGCAATATAATGTGGGTAAATATGAGGTCATCCACTTTGGTGGCAAAAACATGAAGGCAGATTATTGTCTGAATGGTGGCAGTTTAGGAAAAGGGGAAGTGAACGAGACCTGGGTGTCATGGTGGAACAGTCGCTGAAGTTTGGCATGCAGGTACAGCAGGCAGTGAGGAAAGCTAATGGCATACTGGCCTTCAAAGCGAGAGGATTTGAGTACAGGAGTAGGGATGTCTTGCTGCAGTTATACAGGGCCTTGGTGAGGCCACACCTTGAGTATTGTGTGCAGTTTTGGTCTCCTAGTTTGAGAAGACATTCTTGCTATTGAGGGTGTCCAGCGAAGGTTGACCAGACTAATTCCTGGGTGGGAGAACTGACATATGAAGATCGACTGGGCTTTTACTCACGAGAGTTTAGAAGATTGAGAGGGGATCTCAAAGAAGCATATACAATCCTGATGGGACTGGACAGGCTAAATGCGGGAAAAATATTCCTGATGTTGGAGATGTCGAGAACTAGGGATCACAGCCTAAGAACAAGTGGTGAGTCATTCAGGATAGAGATGAGGAAGAACTTCTCTCAGAGAGTTGTGAAGTTGTGGAATTCTCTACCACAGAAACCTGTTGGGGCCAGTAGGTTGGGTATATTCAAGAGGGAGCTGGACGTGGCCATTGCGGCTAAAGGGATCAAGGGGTGTGGAGAGAAAGCAGGAGTGCAGTACTGAATTTGCATGATCATCTGTGATCATATTGAATAGTGGTGCAGGCTCGAAGGGCCCAATGGCCTACTGTACCTATTTTCTATGTTTCTATAATCAGTCATGGTCTCATTGAATGGTGGAGCGGACTTGATGGGCTGAATGGCATACTTCGGCTCCTACGTCTTATGGTCTTATTCAACTCTTGATGTAACTTGCCACCTTACAACAGGAGGAGCAATGTCAACAAGCAGGTATAGATCATCCACTTTACTATATTTCAAGCAGTCAGCAATAGCTCTACAAGCTGCATTGAGGACAGGATTCAACTTGTTGGCAAGGGGTTCACAAACTGGGCAGACACATTTAGCTTCGGAGTATCACAGGAGAACGGCAGCGGTTTGTAATGTTCTATGGTCAATTCCCCACTTGGAGTTAGCCAGCTCCTTTCTGATATTGTTTCTGGCTCCTAACTTTGCTTTGAGGCATACGCTTAGGGTATGGTTTAACATTGCTTCAAGGTATACTGGTTTAAAGTTGCTTGTCAGTGTTCTCCCTTACCAACAGATGTTATATTCTTGCTCTGTATCTCTGTTCCTAGGATGAAAAGAACTGATCCGTATCTTTTCAGGGAGGACCGATGGTGGTTAGCTCAGCTAGTGCATCACCAAAAGACTTCTCTACTATATGGTCCTGAGGTTCATCAGCATAGAGGAAACTTCTGGTACGTAGATGAATGGGCTGGTTGTTGGAATAAACATTGAACAACAAAGGTGAGAGAACACTACACTGAGGTAAGCAATTTTCTGTTTGTACTATATGCTTCGCTTGCCTTTTAGGTCAACAGAGAAATGCCTGTTGACCAACATGTTGCTTATCAGCTCAGTCAATTTGGTATTTCTGGTTATATGTAATAACCTCTGTGCAATAGGCAAATGATTGACATGCAGCAAATAAATCCACAAAAACAGCCCTTATTAATAATCCTGGGCTGGATTCTCCGCTTCGCGACACTGTTAGCAAGAATCACAGTCGGGTGGAGAATCGTGTGAAATGTAAAAAAAGCAATTTTGAGCCCTCCGTCGATTCCAATGGCATGCTTCAGTCCCTCCCCCTGGCGGCGATATCGAAGTTTATGTCCCATACTGGAGGGTCCATGCAAAATCGTCATTTGCATGGATGTAAATATCATTAGCGGCTTGGACACTTCGTGCTCCACCCCTCTCAGGCGGAGATCTCGAGGGTGCGAATTGGTGCAAATATTTACAAGAAGGGATTGGGCGCCGTAGCTGCTGAGGAAGAGCAGGAGGCTAAAAACTCTGAAAAAGTGGCAAAAAATTGTTGGGCTTGCTGGGGAGTTGGCTGCCCAGGCCGGGGCAGTACCAGGGAATGACTTGGCACCAAGTCTATGGACTCGGGGTGTCCCCCTCGTGATCGGGCTCAGACCACCTTTGCTGCAGTATGTGTTTTGAATTCACTCCTTTGACGCCTGGCTGCTCACACTGCTGACTGCTCATTGTGTCCTGTGACAGCACGGTAGCATTGTGGATAGCACAATTGCTTCACAGCTCCAGGGTCCCAGGTTCGATTCCGGCTTGGGTCACTGTCTGTGCGGAGTCTGCACATCCTCCCCGTGTGTGCGTGGGTTTCCTCCGGGTGCTCCGGTTTCCTCCCACAGTCCAAAGGTGTGTAGGTTAGGTGGATTGGCCATGATAAATTGCCCTTAGTGTCCAAAATTGCCCTTAGTATTGGGTGGGGTTGCTGGGTTGTGGGGATAGGGTGGAGGTGTTGACCTTGGGTAGGGTGCTCTTTCCAAGAGCCGGTGCAGACTCGATGGGCTGAATGGCCTCCTTCTGCACTGTAAATTCTATGAATGCTCAGAGAGTCTCTAGTTATCTGGGAGCCCACCCAGGCTGCCCCTCTGGACACCCTCATACCTCAGCAGTATCATCAAGGGGATTGGTGTGGCCTAGCTCAATCAGTGGCCAACCGGGTGTTGACACTCAGAAGCAGAGGAAGCAGTAGATTAGCGGAACTCACCCCTATGAAAGAACAGCTGCTGCCAATTTTGTTTCTGATTTCCAGTTTTCAACTCAGAAAAGAATTAAGAATACTGTGCAATTGTGCTTTTTGTCACCTGTAGGCATAGTCCCACTCTCAAGTCCACTTTCCAAATTCACATGTGGTAAATTTGTGCCCGGAATGTGTTTCCTGATGGGAAGGAAAATCGAGCGTCGGAGGAAAATTGGGATGAGCGCGGTCATCGATCTAAACTCAATGCTCTGATCCCACACTGGCTGCGTGAACGAGGTCCACAATGCGCGCTGGCAGGGTGATGTAAATAAATGCAAATAGGTCTTGTTGACCCATTTGCATCTATTTAGCGGGCCCAGCGTTCTATGCTCCTGCGTCCCATGATTCTCCAGTCCCCGCAGCTGGGAATCAAGTGGGCACAGATCACTTGTGGTCTCAGCAATCGGGAACCTGACGTGGTGGACCTTTGGCCCACCACAAAGTAAACTACGCCAGGGCCACGTTAATGGAGACCATCCGAGCCCACCCGAAGGCCAACTCCCCAACAATGCACTGCTTGCTCACGTCTCCTCTGGCAGACGTCCCCCTTCCCCCCCCCCCCACAGAGACCCCTATAATAGGAGGACGCCCTCCAGGGACCCCTGTAATAGGGGCAGCGCACAGGGACCCATGAAATAGGGAGAAACCACCCAGGATCCCCTGTCATAGGGAAACCCGTCCAGGGACTCCTGTGTGTGTGTGTGGGGGGGGGGCACAGGGACCCCTGTAATATGGAGGACCCCTGTAATAGGAGTACCCACACAGGGACCCCTGTCATCGGGGGATGCCCAAGGGACCACTGCAATAACGGGACGCCCCACAGGGACATACTATCACATTACTGTCTCCAAAAGCCAAATTATTACCTTGGATGAAATCTATTCCTCCAATAGGTAATTTAGGAATAATTCCCACCATAACAATTTAATTTACAAAATTACTTATTTATTAACTTTACACAAAGAAACAGGTTCATCCTTCCATTAATGCCTCTCACTGATATATTTTCCTTCATAAAATCGCCTGGTATACAATTTGTGTCATCAGATACCATCAATGATTGATCTGCTCCTGCAACTTTCAAAATGTAAATTTGTTTACTTAATTTCTTAGATTAGCAAGGGAAAATTTCTCCTTTTGAAACAAAACATCCAGAACCCCCAATAGCCTGAATTTCTTCAATTGTACTCAAACAATTCTCCAAACTACTTTGTGGCCTATTCCTCTTTCTCGTTGATTCTGAAGGAACACATTTCACCTGTACCAGTGCTACAGTTTTAACAGTCATTTATTTTTCAGAGGCTTTCCCACTGCTGCAACACACCTTCCATTTAATTTCCAATATGTCCCACATTTAGGCCTCGGAATGTCTCACCCTCAGAGGGTGGAAGTGACATTTGATCGAAGGTGAAATTTCCTGAACATTTCCAACAGTTAGTGTTGTTTTCTTTTTTTCCTTCCCACTCTATCCTTTTCATGTTTAGAAGGATGATGGACATAAAGGTTTGGTTCCATGGACCAGTTAGTAATCATTAGCTAACTCTGCTACCTGTCTAGCAATTTTAACTTTTTGTTCTTCAATATGGCTTCTCGCGGCCGGGCTCCACATCCACATGTAAGACCCCTGAGATTGTACGAAATACCGTCCTCCTCTCCAGCTTTGGGCAGGACCAAAACATATGAATATTGTTCATGGGACCCCTCCCACATCAGTCGCAGACATCCTCCACCCACTTGAACAGCCGGCTCATCCTTGATTTTATGAGGTGCACCCTGTACACTACCTTCAGCTGTATCAGCCCTAACCTCGCACACAAAGTCAAAGCAATTGCCCTCCGCAGCACCTCACAACACAGTACCTCTTCCAGAGCCACCCCCAACTCTTCTTCCCATTTCATCTTAATCTCCTCCATGGACACCCCATCCTTCTCCAGAAACCTTAATTCACTGAAATTATCCCATTCTCCAAACCCCCCTGCTGACAGAACCGCCTCCAACGACGAGAAGGCCGGCGCTATTGGGAAGGTCGGTAAAATCTTCCACGCAAAGTCACGCACTTACATATACCTAAACCCTTCCCCTCACGCCAACTCATACATCTCTCCCAGCTCCTCTAAACTCGCAAATCTCCCCCCTCGGAGCAAATCCTTAATTTCTTTGACTTCTCTCGGTCCATCCCTGAAACCTCGTATCCACCCTCCCCGGCTTGAACCATGATTCACCCTAATCAACATTCCCCTGACCCAGCCCACAGCTTAAAGTGCTGTCTAAACTGCCTCCAAACCTTCAACGTGGCTACCACCACCGGACTCACCAGAGCCCACCTCTATCTTTACCCACCGAGACCCCCCACCCTGTTATAGCCCAGCTCCTTCTCCGCACCCGCCGCCCAGTAGTAATACAGCAAGTTTGGGAGGCCCTCTGGGCGTGATTTAACACACAAAAATTAAAATCCTGCTTTGGACGGATATAGCGGGGTGTTTGTCGGTGCCTGCAGTGCCACAAACGACCCCGTTATCTAACAGGACTCTGCCATTCTTTTTGGCCTTGGTCAGCAATGCCCCATCGTGGCCGCATTGATGAGCCCAGCTCAGCAGTGTAGGAGGATGACTTGCGGATTGGGGTGACAATTTTTAAATGCCACCCCAATTTTTCAAACCCTCCATCTGCTAATCCACTACAGCCTCCAGACCACCCGCACTGCCCCAATGTACCTCTTTAGGGTCCTTTAGCCCCCCTCATCCCACCTCTTAAGGGCGGAGAAACCCCAGGTCCGAACCCTGGCATGGGCAACCTAGCATCCGGGTACCTTGGCATTGCCAGCCTGGCACCCTGACAGTGGCACCCAGGCACCTTGGAACTACCAGGGTGGCACTGCCAGGTTGGCCAGGCAGTGCCAAGGTGCCAGGCTGACAGTGCCAAGGTGCCAGGCTAGCAGTGCCAAGAGCAGAGGTGCCACGGGGAATGCCAGAGTGCCTCCCTGCCCAAAGCCCAACTATCCGGGGGTCTCTAATGGCCTGAGAGACCCGACCAGGTTCTTTTACGCCTGGTTCACATTTGTGGACGAGTGCTAAATGGCGCCATGTCGAGGTCTCCCAGGCAAGGCAGTTCGTTTCCAGGCCTCGGGAAATTCTGGCATAAACATATTTAAATGAACATAATGGCTCACTGAAATATGTTAATCTGGATCATGCCCATCTGCCAATGGCAAATTCATCTGCCAATTTAATTAATGCTCGATTACTTTCTGTAAACCAGTTATAGTTATATCTTCCATCTTTAGGGAAGTAAGCAATTTCCAATGCCATTTTTGATTCTAATCTATAAAATATACTTGACAGTACCTCCAATTCCTTTGTGCAGTACCTCAGCCCCATACATACTCCTTTTAAAAATAAATCCCAGAGAAGGTTTTTGCATTCAGCATCCAGTAACTTGCTTTCCAATTTCACTCCCTTTGACTGTGAGGAGCCTCTAGCTTCACAGCTGGAAGCTATTTCAAATGAGGAATTAGCCTTGTTAGTTGTGATAGCACTTCACACTCCCCATTTCTCAAGTGCCTCCTCGAGGGCACACGTGAAATGTCTTAGAGGATGATTCGTGAATAGAGTGTCAAGCAAACATTGATACCTAAACAATGTGCCTGAAATCTAGGAGCGTCAGGAACATAAATGCCAATTAACGCCAACCTATGATCTGGCATCCTTGAATCTGTCTTTATATATGTTTCTGGAACATACCTCTTCATTCACCTGAGGAAGGAGCAGCGCTCCGAAAGCTAGCGACATCGAAACAAACTTGTTGGACTTCAACCTGGTGTTGTAAGACTTCTTACTATAATCTCCCAACCACCACCCTTTTTCCTTACACCACTATGTCATCTGGCCATCTGGCACTTCCAGGGATTGGTATCAGTGTTCTCATTTCATCAAATTTGCAGCTCAAATTAACAGAATTATTCATATGTAAACTGCTTCGAGACAGTCATTATTAAATTATCTGCATCACCAGAAAAGTCTTATGCCAGAGGCTCAGATGCCTACGTAGAGTTACACATTTTTGGGGGGCTGTTTCACACATTGGGATAATATCTATCACAGCAGTATGATCTTAGATACAACGAAAGAGCTCTTACAGCATTGGAACGATGCTTAAAATAGCAAGAACAGAATTTTGACAATACATCTGCAACAAACTGCCAAATTGTTTTACTTTTCATAGTATCATTTTGATAGTGTCCCTTGTGAGTGATTAGGAAATGTAATTAAGGCTAGGTCAATGAGCCTCATTAAGTTACAGTTGACGTGTGTCCTATTTTACAAGTTTAGATATATCTGAAGCAATACCTGATGTGAAATCTATTAAATGTGGTTAATATTAATTATTATCGTTGGTCATCATTCTTACTTTGATCTTTGAAGACATTTTTTAAAATCTTGAAACAGGAACAATCATCTTATTAACTGCACGTGCTTTTCATCAGATCTTAAACAGTCAACAATCAAAACATATAAAATGCTGAATTTCTTTATGTTTATAACAGATAAATGCCAGCTGACAGAAAACTGAAGCCATATTCAGAAACGGTTTGACAAGAAAACCAACTACTTCCATTTAAGAAATGCAATAGGCAATATAGGTTTTGAAAGCAGAGTTGCAACTTTAAAAAAAACAATTTTAAACATCACGGTTAGCAATTTCATATTCGGTGCCAAGTTTCATTCCTGATTTCACTTTGAGAATAGTTTGTGAATGCATTTCGGTTTCACATCTAATATCTGTGAACTCTTACTGAATGCTCACCTGCCAAACCAAATGCTCCTTTATGATAGGTGTGGCTGATAGGCAGACGCTGAGCACTATGGTATGGGAGGATGAAGTCAGCACACTGGCAACTACAGCATCTCGCATACGAAAGGGCAGCATGGTGTAGACCACAAAGATAATGAATAAGAAGAAAGACACCTGGAAAGAAAATAATATTTATTTTATACTGGCACATAAAATGGAAGAAGAAAACACCAATAATTTCCACCTCAAAGCTATCACTCGCTAAAACATTTATTTGGTTTGAAAATTGTGATTGGAGATGTCCAAAGTGTTACAGTGTCCAAGTCTCGGAAGTTCATTAGGCCTGAGACCTCCTCAATGTTTGGCACATGATATGCATGATTATGCAACCAGGAAAGATACATAAATACCACAGTGCAACTGTATGGCAAAACAATGTTTTCAACATTATATAATATTGTCCCACTGTTGAATTAGTGGCGAATTCTGCAGTTTAGTGGGGAAAAGGGAAAATCAGATAAGGTCTGATAAGGCAGTTGCGGGGATTCAGATTCAGATACTGCGATTCAGGCAGCATGCAAACTTCCTGCTTGCTGCCAAATTTTAAAATTCTAACGTGCAACTGAGTGCTCAGTGCTGCTGAGATGGGTGGAGGAGCAGGTTTGTGTGCTCTAAATTTAGTCTGCACTCCTTAAAACCAGCCTGCAGCTCTGGAATGGGAGATGCAAAGGGAGATGCATTCTGGCTGCAGCAATGCTGTGGGTGGTTAGGAAAGCACATCTGAAAAGCAAAAATGCACATAATGCATGCAGCATGTTCCAAGGTTCTCCGATTCCACACAGGACGTATTGGTGTAGGAGAAAAGAGGGTCTGTACCCACATGAGGTCCCAATGCCCTCCTGATACTGATACAATTGGAAGAGATAGCTGAAAGCCTGAATGCAATGCAGGAAAATGTTTAATGGCCTCACACGAATGATCAAGGTCAGTGAATGAATCATCAAATGCCATTTCCTTAGAAATGAACCTGTCTTGCACGTTGTTCCATTCAATACACCTCCTTCACATACCTCCCCAACATTCTCTATCAAGCAGGACTCATAAGCAACGTTCATAGCCTTCCCTCACCTTCACACATTTAGCATTGTTCCAAGCTGCAGACCCACATCTCACAGCTTGCACATATGCAAACTATTCAACCAACTCATAATTCAAACACTGTTCCCACTGACATTTCCCTCTTTCACAGAGGGCAAAGGGACAAAAAAAAAACAAAGGCAGCAACACCTAACCAGCAGAGATAGGCATGGCTGTATGTCTTCACTCGCATAGAGAAGATGGTGGTCTTCAAGTAGCAGGGCTGAATTCATGGAGGGTGATGGTATGTTTCTAACTCATTCATTTTCCAACATCATATTTGCCCCTCTTCCCACTGTCCCTTCTGATACAAAAAACACAGATGGTGTCACAAAAAGCCGGACAAATACAACCCGATCAATTAACACCCTATCAGTCCACTGTTGATCATCAGCAAAGTGATGGAAAGAGTTATCAACAGTGCTATGAAGTGGCAAATACTCAGCAATTACCTGTTCACTGACACTCCATTT
This sequence comes from Scyliorhinus torazame, assembly GCF_047496885.1. Taxonomy (NCBI): domain Eukaryota; kingdom Metazoa; phylum Chordata; class Chondrichthyes; order Carcharhiniformes; family Scyliorhinidae; genus Scyliorhinus; species Scyliorhinus torazame. Next base: position 225,410,678 of record NC_092712.1, read on the forward strand.
GGGTTCCGCCAGGGCCATTCAGCTCCTGGTTTCATTACAGCCTTAGTCCAAACATGGACAAAAGAGTTGAACTCAAAAAGTGAGTGTCATGATATTCAGATAAACATCATGGTGCAAACACACATACACACTGATGGACAGATCAACGGACCAATCAACACACACGCAACATCACAGCCAATCATAAGCAAGAGCATACGCACTATAAAACGGGGAACACCACAGTTCCCGCTCATTCCAGCAGGAGATAGCTCAGGATTCACAGCGTGTCACCCAGACATACACCATGTGCTGAGTGCCTCTCTAAGATAGTGTTAGGGCTGGGTCCACGGGTTAAAGGGTAAAGAACGAACCACAGTCATAAGTATACAGATGTTGTTATTGATAGTAATAAAACAGAGTTGTACCATCTGCAACCGTGTTGGTTTGTCTGTATAGCGGAACACCCAACACGACATAGTACCAGGATTGGAACCCAGCAACTGTGAGACCTACCTACACATCTTCAGGAATCGGCCATCCTGCGCCATGGACACCATCAGCCCGCCGCAGCCGCTCCAAATCGCTGGAAACCTCGGTGTCAGCTGGAAGCTGTTTAAACAGCGCTGCCAGTTCTTCCTAGAAGCCACAGAAAGGGGGAATGCTTCGGACACAGAGAAAAATCGTCCTCCTCCTCTCCACGGCAGGGCAACACGCCATCCACAGCTACAACTCCCTGGTGTTCGCGGACGGTGAGGACAAGACGAAGTACAAGACGGTCCTTCTTAAACTTGAGCAGCACTTCAGCGTCGAGGAGAACGAGAGCTTCGAGAGGTACCTCTTCCAGCAGCGCCTGCAGGATAAGGATGAGCCTTTTCAGTCTTTCCTGACACACCTCCGTATCCTCGCGCAGTCCTGCGGTTATGAGGCTACCTCCGATTCCATGATTCGGGACCAGATGGTTTTTGGGGTCACCTCGGGCACCCTACGCCAGCAGCTCCTCAAAGTTAAGAGCCTCACCTTAGCCACCGCCATCGAAGCCTGCGTCCTCCATGAAAACGCGACCAGCCGGAACTCCCAATTGCAGGCGGCCGAATCGGCACGGCAGGGGTCCTACGAGGCCGAGCGGGTCCAGTCGATTGAGTTCCTCCCGACCCGCGGCCCGGACGAGGGTGGCCATTTTGCACGCTTTCCGCGGCCTCCCGTGCTTCTACGCGCCAAAAGAGACGTCGACGCAGAGGGACACGACGCGCAGGCGCGCTCTACGCAGGACCGAACTGCGCATGCGCGATGGCGCAACGAACGCCATGACGTCACGACGTGCGGCAACTGTGGATCCGCACATTTAAAGCGGCAATGTCCAGCAAAGAATCGACAATGCCTCCGCTGTGGCAAGATGGGCCACTACGCTGCCTGCTGTCGAGCAGCTCAACCTGCCAACGCTCCCCAATTTCACCAGCCTCGCAGGGACGTGCGGGCCATTCAGCCTCCATACACCGAATCATACCCTGACGATGTACAGACCGGTGATACCGACTGGGAAGCCTTCCGCGTAGCGGTCATTGACTGGAATGGGATGTCCCCAAGCAGGACCCACCAGCCAATGCCAGTGAACTGCGTTAATCCGGGTGATGAATGGTGTGCCACCCTAACGGTCAACCGATCACCAATCACATTCCGTTTAGACACTGGTGCCTCCGGCAACCTTAAAGCATGGTCAGCCTTCTACGCCTTGAAGGTCAGACCACCGATTCAGCCATCCCGCTGTCAGATGGTCGATTACAGTGGAAATGTTATCCCAGCCATGGGGTCCTGCCAGCTCGAGGCCACACACAATGCATACACAGCCACACTGTCCTGTGAGATAGTTGGATCATCGAAGGACTCCCTGCTGGGCGCACAGGCGTGCAAGGTGCTCCACCTCATTCAGCGGGTGCACACTCTGTCTCCAGAAGGCACGTCCGACTTCCCGGACGCAGAATTTAGGGCACAGCTCCACTCGCTCCTCGCCCACAACCAGGAGGCTTTCGAGGGCATGGGCACACTGCCCTACACTTACAGAATACGGCTCAAACCGGACGCCACCCCGGTCATTCACGCACCTCGTAGAGTCCCAGCACCACTCAAAGACCACCTCAAGCAGCAGCTGCAGGATCTCCAGGACCAAGGAGTGCTTTCCCGGGTCACGGAGCCCACGCCATGGGTCAGCTCCATGGTGTGCGTTAAAAAGCCCTCTGACGAACTCAGGATCTGCATCGACCTGAAAGACCTGAACAACAACATCATCAGGGAACACTACCCCATACCCAAACGAGAAGAGATCACGAGCGAAATGGCCCGGGCTAAAATTTTTTCAAAGCTTGATGCCTCAAAGGGTTTTTGGCAGATTCAACTGGATCAGTCCAGCAGGAAGCTGTGCACCTTCAACACTCCCTTTGGCAGGTACTGCTACAATAGAATGCCGTTTGGCATCATCTCGGCATCACAGGAATTTCATAGTATCATGGAACAGACAGTGAGGTGACAGTGACTGTCCATAACATCGAGACAGCATTTAACCAAGTTTGGCATCAACAAGCTCCAGAAATATTGGAGTCAATGGAAACGAGGGGGGGAGGGGAACTCTCCACTTTTCGGAGGTTGAGGTTGAAGGAGGTCAATAATCTGAGCCCTGGGAGATCATTGCAGGCGTTCCTCAAAGTCGTGTCCTAGGCCAAACAATCTTCTGCTGCTTTAGCAATGACTCCCCCCCCCCCCCACCCCTCCATCATAAGGTCGGGGGGACGTTTGCAGATGATTTCACGATGTTTAGCACCATTCATAGCTCCTCAGATATTGTAACAGCCTGTGTCCAAGTACAGCAAGACCTGGGCTATATTCAGGCCAGACTGATAAATGGTAAGTAACATCTGCACCACACAAATGTCAGGCAATGACCATCTCCACTTGATATCCAATGGCTTACCATCACTGAATCCCCCACTATCAACATCCTGACGGTCACCACTGATCAAAATTGAACTGGACTAGCCACTGTGGCTACAAAACCAGGTCAGAGGCTGGGAATTCTGCCAGAGCAGCTCACTTGCTGACTCCCCAAATGCTGTCTACCATTGTGGGTAGCACGGTAGCACAGTGGTTAGTACAGTTGCTTCACAGCTCCAGGGTCCCAGGTTCGATTCTCGGCTTGGGTCACTGTCTGTGCGGAGTCTGCACGTTCTCCCCGTGTCTGCGTGGGTTTCCTCCGGGTGCTCCGGTTTCCTCCCACAGTCCAGAGATGTGCACGTTAGGTGGATTGGCCATGCTAAATTGCCCTTAGTGTCCAAAAAGATTGGGTTAGGTGGGGTTATGGGGATAGGGTGGAGGTGTGGGGTTAGTGTGGAGGTGTTGTCTTAGGTAGGGTGCTCTTTCCAAGGGCCGGTGCAGACTCGATGGGCTGAATGGCCTCCTTCTGCACTGTAAATTCTATGATTCTATCTATAGGGCACAAGCCAGGAGTACAATGGATACCTCCATTTACCTGGATGAGTGCAGCTGCAACAACACTCAGGAAACTCACACCAGCCAGGCCAAAGCAGCCCGCTTGATTGGCACCCTCCCAGAAATGTAACATTCACCTCCTCCATCTACAACATGCATTGCAGCAACTCACCAATGCTCTGCCGACAGTACCTTACACACCGGTACCACCTAGAAGGTCAAGGACAGTAAGCACATGGGAACACCGCCATCTGCAAGTTTCCCTCCAAGTCACACATGATCCTGACTTGGAACTCAATTGCTATTCCTTTATTGTCGCTGCATCAAAATGATGCAACTCTCTTCCTGACAGCACTGTGGATGTTCCGATTACACATGGATTGCAGCAGATCAACAAGGCAGCTCACCACCACCTTCTCATTGACAATTAGGATGGGCAATTAATGCTGGTCTAGCCAGCAATGCCCACATTCCACTAATACATTTTTTTTAAAAATGCATCTCTTGATTTTCTCCCTTTCCTTCAGCACAACCTACCATTGTGCCTCTGCTTTGAGATACCCAAGAACTGGCACCCGGCCAAACACTGATGCAGCAGTGTGAGACCCAAGAGGGCAACACTGATGATGAACAAACACTGCCAATCGATCTCACACTCACAGCCACCAGTTCAAATACCAACAATGCATGGACTTTTGAGGGTTGCATTGAGACGGGATCTGCATCTAGTGAGTTACAAGTGGTCCATGTCCAGGGTTGCAAGCAGAAATGCCGACTCTGTTCTGGGCTCTGTTGCACAGGACTCAGATGAGGATTTTGATGGGGCAGCGAATAGAGAAAAGCCGATCACCATGCACAATGAAATTCTTGGTGCCGTGGCAGGCCTTCCGGAAAGCCTGCTGCCACTGTAAAGGAGCGGGGAGGAGTCCAGCACCAATTGTGCATTGAGTTTTACACAGAGCTCAGAACCCATTCAGAACCCATGGAAATGCTACTCAACCAAATGAGAACACTTGAGGACTTAACCACAAAGCAGTATCTGACAGCTGAAGTGGAAACTACCCAAAATCTAAGAGATACACTGAGATAATGAAATCAGTTTACTACCATTCAGGCTCAGACTGCTGCCATCGTGTAGATATCAGTGCTCAAAAGACTTGGAGGGCTCCACAGCAGACCACAACAGTGTTAAAAAATTTGGCAATGCTCAGTGCACTAACCTTAACAAGGGAAAAGAAAAAGTTAAACTTTTGTAACATCGATGTGGCTAACAGGCGAGGGAGATATTAGGCCTGGGCTTAACTCTGTGCATGTGGATGTTCTGCATGTAGTTAGGGAACTATGTTTTTTGCCTAATTTCGTCCATGCAATAGTGTTGGACAAGCACATACTTAACATTATGGTGCAAAAGGAGAATTTGAAGTCAACACAGTTCTCAAAATAATGAAAAACAATCACAATTGTTTCTGGTTACAGTCTGTCAGAAACAGGGAGAAAGAAAAGATAAGGCGTGCAATTCTCCCAAAGGAAGGCAAAGTCTCGACGCTGGAGTGAAAACCGGAGTGTTTCACTCCAGCGTCGGAGCCCGCTCCCAGCCCTCTATTCTCCCGCCCCCAGGGGGCTAGGAGCAGGGTCGCGTATTTTACGCGCGCTGGGCCGTGGCGCTGTGTAAAAAGCGGCGCCGCGTAAATGACTAGGCCGGCGTCGCGTAAATTAAGTCACCCGCGCATGCGCGGTTGCCGTCCTCCCCGAGGCCCGCCCCGCAAGAGGATGGCGGATGGATCTTGCTGGGCGACGGAGGAAAGGAGGTCCTCTTTTAGAGAGGTCGGCCCGCCGATCGGTGGGCCCTGATCGCGGGCCAGACCCTATCAGAGGCCCCCCCGGTGAAGGAACCCCCCCCACAGGCCACCCCCCCCCCCCCCCCCACGTTCCCGCACAGTTCCCGCTGGCAGTGACCAGGTGTGGACGGCGCCGACAGGAACCTGTCGTGGCGGAGGGGCCGCTCGGCCCATCCGGGCCGGAGAGTAGCGGGGGTACCGGAGAATTGCCGTTGTGAGTGTCTCGGGCGATTTTCCGGCTGGCGCGGCGCAGAACTCGACGCGGTCGTTCTCGCCGGTTGGGGGAATGGCGGGACGGCGTCGGACCGGCGTCGCTCAATATAATGGCGTGGCCAGCGATCCTCCCAACCGGCGCGGCTTCGGAGAATCGCGCCCAAGTGCAGCATTAAGAAAAAACTTCTAAACAATTATTTTTTTCCTTTCACTCCATTTGCTTCGATCCCTTATTCATTTATGTTCTCATATTGTTTTCTTTTTTCCTTATTAAATTTGTGGTGAATTAAGGTTCTTTAATTCTGCTTTTCCATTGTCTTCATGTGCCTGTCGGCACAAACAAACAAATAGGGCCTAATGATAGAATCATAGGATCCCTACAGCGTAGATCCCTTGCGAGGGGCAAGGTTTCGAGGAGATGTACGAAGCAAGTTTTTTACACAGAGGGTAGTGGGTGCCTGGAACTCGCTGCCGGAGGAGGTGGTGGAAGCAGGGACGATAGTGATGTTTAAGGGGCATCTTGACAAATACATGAATAGGATGGGAATAGAGGGATACGGACCCCAGAAGTGTAGAAGATTTTAGTTTAGCCGGGCAGCATGTTCGGCGCAGGCTTGGAGGGCCGAAGGGCCTGTTCCTGTGCTGTACTTTTCTTTGTTCTTTGTACTAGAAGGAGGCCATTTGGCCCATCGTCTCTGCATCAACCCTCTGAAAGAGCACCCACCTAGGCCCACTCCCCCACCATATCCCCATATCCCAGAAACCACCTAACCAGCATATCTTTGGACTGTGGGAGGAAACCGGAGCACCCGGCAGCAGCCCACTCAGATACTGGAGAATGTGCAAACTCTACACAGACAGTCATCCAAGGTCTGAATTGAATCCAGGTCCCTGCTGCTCCATCATTCAATAAGATCATGGCTCCACATTCCTGCCTACCCCTGACAGCCTTTGACTCCCATGATAGTCAAGAATATATCTATCTTTGCCTTGAAAATATTCAAAGACCCTGCCTCTACCGCTCTCTGGGGAAGAGAGTTTCAAAGACTCACGACCCTCGTAGAGAAACAATTCTTCTTGTCGCTATCTTAAATACTCTTGCTTTTTAAACTGTGTCTGCTATTTCTAGTCTCTCCCACAAGGAGAAATATCCTTTCAGCATTCACCTTGTCAAGACCCCTCAGAATCAAATATGTTTCAATGAGATCAGCTCTCATTTCTCTGAACACCAATGGATCCAGGCCCAGCCTGTTTAATCTTTCTCAATAACATAAAACCCCATTTCAGGTATCAGTCGAGTAAACTTTCTTTGAACTGTTTCTGACACATTTATATCCTTTTTTAAATAGGAGACCAAAACTGTACACAGTACTTCAAACATGGTCTCATCAATGCCCTGCACAACTGTAGCAAAATATTCAGACTTTTTTTTCTCTATTCCCCTTGCAATAAATGACAATGTTCCATTTGCCTTCCTCATCACTTCCTGTACCTGCATACTCATTTTTCATGATTCATGTCCCAGGATAGCAGATCCCTCTATACTTCAGGGTTCTGTAATCTCTCTCCTTTTAAATAAGATTTTACTTTTCTGTATTTCCTGCCAAATTGAACAAGTTTACATTTTTCACTCTATATTTTACCTGCTGAATTTTTGTCCATCTGGCTATATCCCTTATGTCCTCTTCCCAACCTTATTTTTCGACCTAACTTAGGATCATCAGCCAACTTAGCAACCATATACTCAGTTCCTATGTCCAAATCATTGATATGCGTCGCAGTGATACAGTGCTTAGCACTGCTGCTGGGTTTGATTCGGACCTCAGGTAACTGTGTGGAGTTTGCACATTCTCCCCGTGTTTGCATGGTTTCCTCCAGGTGCTCCGGTTTCCTCCCAATCCTAAAATGTGCAGGTTAGGTGAATTGGCCATGCTAAATTGCCCCTTAGTGTCCAGAGGTTGGATGGGGTTACGGGGATAGGGATGGAGATTGGGTCTGGGTCTGGGTAGGGTGATTTTTCGAAGAGTTGATGCAGACTAAATGGGCCGAATGGACTCCTTCTGCACTGTGGGGATTCCATGAAGTTGTAAAGAGTTGAGGCCCCAGCACTGATTCTTGTGACACTCAACTCATCACATCTTGTCAACCCAAAAATGACTCATTTATGTATACTTTCTGTTACCTGTTAGCTAACCAAACTTGTATCCACTTGTGTACAAACTTGTATACATTATCCCTACACCGTGAGCTCTTATTTTGTGGAGTAATCTTTGATTTGTCACCTTGTCAAATGCCTTCTGGACGTTTTCAGTGCATAAAATCCACAGGTTCCCTTTTAACCTCGTTGATTCTTACTTCCTCAAAGAACTGCAGTAAATTAGTCAAACATGATTTCACTTTCGCAAAACCATGTTGACTCTGTCTGACTGCATTGAGAATTTTCTGACTGGTCTGTTACTACCTCTTTAATAATATATTTGAGCATTTTTTGTATGACACATTTTAAGCTAACTGGCCTGTGATTTCCTGCTTTCTGTCTCCCTGCTTTCTTGAATAGAGGAGTCATATTCATTATTTTCCAATCTGATGGGACCTTTCCAGAATCCAGGAAATTTTGAAAAATTAAAACCAATGCATCTACGATCTCAGTAGCCACTTATTTTAAGACCCTAGGATGATGTCCATCAGGACCTGGGACTTGTCAGCTTCTGGCTCTAATAATTTTCTCAGTACCCTTTCCGTGATGATTGTCATGTTCCTATTGCTCTTTTACCTCCTGATTCACAATTATTTCTGGAATGATATTTGCATCCTCTACAGTGAAGTCGGATGCAACTTATCAATTCAATTCATCTGGCAATTTGTTTATTTTCCATTATTAATTCCTCAGACTCACTTTCTAGAGGACCAATACTTACTGTTTTCTTTTTTATGTACCTGTAGAAACTCTGTCTATTTTTATATTTCTAGCTAGCTTTCCCTCATACTCTAATTTCACCTCCTTATTAATCGTTCAGTGATTCTTTGCTGTGTTCTTTATATTCTGTCTAATATCCTGACTTGCCACCCATCTTTACGGAATTATACGCTTCTTCTTTCAATTTGATTGAAATTATTCTGCTAAGTACGTTGGAGTCATCCAAAGTCTCGGACTTTAAATCAGAGTTTCACAGGATTCCAGGGTAATTGCTGAAACTTCCAAGACAATTTCTGTGTAGTCAGTGCATGGGACCTTCCAAGGCGCCTTCCAGCGTATCTTCCAGGGTACTTCTGGAGTCCAACCATCCGGAGACTGGAAAACCTGGACCGTAATGTGATTTTCTTTATTGACTTCATACAACTAATTTTCAAGGTAATTTTGAACAGTGAATAGAAGCCAAATTCATTTTTTTATTTAAATGGAGGTAATTGTGAATCTGAAAATTATGCTTGCAGCTGTTGGGGCTCATATTAGGTTCCTTTATGCATCAATTGGGAGACACAGCAGAAAGCCTATAATTTGAGGGTGCTCAATTAGAAAAATGCTTTGGGAGGATGAGGGAGAGAATCCACGGTGGCAATGAATGGTCTGAATGGACTACATAGCAGAATACCACTGGTGAGCAGCAGAAGTGAGAATCGCATGCTGGGAAGAAAAATAAATCTCAGAAATTGGTGAACAATCAAAGCAGGAATGCATTTGCAACAATAGTTTTTACTAATCAGTTTTGAGCAAACGGCAATGTTTTATAGGTTTCTAACACTTGTTTGTGACGAAAGGAGAGGTGCCAAAGAACTTGTGGACAGCTAATGTGGTACCATTATTCAAGAAGGGAAGAAGGGAAAATCCAGGTTATTACAGGCCAGTGAGTCAAACATCAATGGTGGGGAAACATTTGGAAAAAATTCTGAGGTGCAAAATTTATCTCCAATTGGAGAAGCAAGGATTAATCAGGGATAGTCAGCAAGACTTTGTCAAGAGGAGATCTTGGATGGATTTCTCTATCCCGCTGCACCAGATCTCTGGTGCGGCACGCCGGCAGGATTCTCCGTTTCGCCGGCTACTCAATGGGGCTTCTCATTGTGGGTAGCCTCATGCCGTTGGGAAATCCCCAGGCTGCCAGCAAAACGGAGAATCCCATAAACGGAGAATTCAGCCCCGTGTCTCTGTAAGAGTATTTTCTTTATTTCCATTTCTTTTATGTTATTTTATTATTTTGGTCTATGGACCCATTATCATAATGTGCCTTTAAAACAGAAGATTCAAAGTTGAAGTAGCCTGCTTGTCAGGACACTGTGTTCCAGGTTTTGATTTTAGCCCGACTCCTCAGCACCTAGTGGATCTTAGGAACCAGGTTTGGAGGGAGTCCGATCGATTGGTTGGCTGGCAACTGTGGTTTGGCCAGGCATAGTGTTCTGCCTGACAATGGTAAGTGATTGGTTCCTGTGTGATGCTTTCTGAGAGAAGTGGGCAAAAGTATCCAGATCTTAGAAGTGAAAGGAAAACATTCTCTCTCTCTCCTGCTTGCTGAAGTGAAATAACTGCTTTATTGTTTTAAAAGCAGTGGATGCCCGGCACATCCTTTGCTGTGAACTTGGAATGATTCTGAGCCTGCAGAAAAGATAGACAACCTCGCCAAAGAAAACCATCTCAAGCCTAGACGGAAGAAGAATCAAAACAAAAGCTTAACTCCAGAAATACAGTAACTAGAGGTCATTCCAATGCATCAAAGATCCTTAGCTTTTTGAGACTTCCGGTGACGGCGGGCGGGAGGCGGCCGCACAATGGAGGGCTCCCGTTTGGCAACGGCATTTTCGGGGCTTTAAGCCCAGTCCCAGGGTCCGCGGAGGTGGCAGAAGCAGGGAGAAAGCACGGAGGAGGCACAGTGAAGACACAGGAGGAAAAAAAGAACAAAGAAAAATGTTGAGGGTGAGCAAGAAAACGGCCGGAAAAAAACAGCTGGAGGTCCGTCGGGGAGTGGAAAGATCACCGCGGGGTCACCAGGAAAAATGGAGGCTGGAGCACCAGGGAAGGCCGCACTGCTTACGGCTGAAGAAATAACTAAGGTGATGGCTGTGGAATTTGAAAAGCAGTTGGCGCAGATTGCGAAATGTATGGAGAGGGTGAGGAAGGAGATGAGGGAGGTTTTGAGTGTGCTGGTGGAGGAGGCGGTTTCCCCGGTGAGGACGGAGGTGGCGAGTGCAGTTGCGGAGGTGCGAGAGCAAGGGGAGGCGCTGAAAGAAGTGGAGGAGACGTTATTGCAGCACGGTGATCAACTTGCCTTGATGGGGAAAGAGATGCGGAAGGTGATGGATACTAACAAGGATCTGCGAGAAAAAATGGAAGACCTGGAAAACAGATCCAGACGACAGAATTTGAGGATTGTGGGGCTGCCCGAAGGAGTTGAAGGACCGAAGCCGACTGAGTATTTTGCCGCAATGCTGGCAAAACTATTGGGGGAGGGGGAGGATCCCTCCCGATATGAACTGGATCGGGCTCATCGGTCGTGGAGGCCTGTACCAAAGGCGAGTGAGCCGCCAAGGGCAGTGACTCTGTGCTTCCGTAGGTACAGGGTGAAGGAGAAGGTCCTGAGCTGGGCCAAGCAGAAGCGGGTGGTGCAGTGGGCTGGAGCTGGTATACGTGTATACCAGGACTTTACAGTGGAGCTGGCAAGGAGGTGGGCTGCCTTCAACCGGGTGAAGAGGGCACTGTACATTAGCAAGGTGCGGTGCGGCATTGTATATCCAGCGAAGCTGAGGGTGACTTACAAGCTCAGGGACTTTTATTTTGGAACGGCGGAAGCAGCAGAGGAGTTTGCGAAAGCAGAAGGACTGTGGCAGAACTGACAAATTGAGGAATGGCCATGTGCCGATGTAACCTCATGACTGTATTTTCTTCTTTTTTGTATCACTGCGCGCGGGTGTAGAGATTAAAGGAGCCAATGTGGTATATATTTGGACAAGGGAAGGGACGGGACTTTCACTCGAAATGAGAGTTCTTTGGGGTGTAGGTGGATATGCGGGGTTTGTGTGCTAAAAGGGGATCTTTGGGCTTTCCTAGGGCCGGGCAAGTGGGAAAGGGACCCGGGCGGGGGCCTCCACGCTGGCCAGTTTAAGCCGGCCAGTGAACGGGAGTGAGGTGGGGGGAGGGGCTGCGGCCATCAGAGCCTGGCAGAACAGGGTCCGAGTGGTCTAGCCGGGGTGGAAAGTTGGGGCGAAGGAACCGAGGTTGGGAGAAGGAGTTTTACAAGAGGCAGTGGACGGGAGGAGCTGGAGACCTGCGGTGGTGGGGGGGGGGGGGGGGGGAGAGAGAGAGAGAGAGAGAGAGAGAGAGAGAGAGAGAGAGAGGGGGGAGCTGTGTAAGATTAAGGGTGACTACGGGTAATCCCTGATTCCTTTCTGTCATTTGTTTATGTAAACATGCGGGTTGAGGTTCGGGGGTTGGTGGGTAGATGGGATCGTTGTTATTATGGGGACTGACATATCTTGCTGATTATTGTTTATTGTTGATGGATGTAAATGTGGGAGAAAATGTGAAAAAGGAGAATTTTTAAAAAAAAAATTTTTTTTTTAAAAGATCCTTAGCTTTTTACTTTTATTAATATTTTATGTGTTGTTTGTCTGTGTGTATATAGAGAGTCGGAGTATTTAGGAAGGGGGGTTGGGAAAGGGGTATTAGATAGTGACATTTTCTGCCCATTTAATTATAATACCGTATAGAATAAAAGGATACTTGTGTTAAAGTTACAAAAATGTTGACTGTTGTTTATTGGGATCAACTAAGGACCTTGGATATTTTAAATAAAATCTTATTTGGATGGATTGGATTGGATTTGTTTATTGTCATGTGTACCGGGGTACAGCGAAAAGTATTTTTCTGCGAGCAGCTCAAACAGATCATTTAGTACATGAAAAGGAAAGAAAATAAAAAGAAAATACATAAAAGGGTAACACCTGTGTTGCAACTCTGGGTCAAGTGGAATTGTCTGTGCACAAGCCCAGGGTGTCATGACATCTAACAAATTTGATTGAATTTTTGGATGAGGTGACTCGGGTGTGTAGCTGAGGGTAGTGCAGTTGATAATAATAATAACCTTTTATTGTCACAAGTATGAAGTTACTGTGAAAAGCCCCTAGTCGCCACATTCCAGCGCCTGTTCGGGTAAGCAAGTACAGGAATTGAACCCGCACTGCTGGCCTTGTTCTGTATCACAAACCAGCTGTCTAGCCCACTGAGCTAAACCAGCCCCTACAGTGCCGTCTACATTGACTTCAGTAAGGCTTTTGACAAGGTCCCACATAAGAGACTGGTTAAGAAAGTAAGAGCCCATGGGATCCAGGGCAATTTGGCAAATCGGATCCAAAATTACCTTAACGGCAGGAGGCAGAGGGTGATGGCCGAAGTTTGCTTTTGTGACTGGAAACCTGTGTCCATTAGTGAATGCAGGGATCGGTGCTGAGTTCCTTGCTGTTTGTAGTGTGCATTAATGATCAAGATGTGAAAGTAAGAGGTATGATCAATAAGTTTGCAGATGATAAGAAAATTGGTGGTGTGGTAAGTTGCGAGGAGGAAAGCCTCTCATTAGAGGAGGATATAGATGGGCTGATGAAGTGGTCAGAACAGTGGAAAAATTGAATTAACCCTGAAAACTGTGGGGAGTCTAACAAGGCAAGGAAAAACACAATGAACGGTACGACACTAGGAAGCACAGAGGACCGGAGGGTCTCCATTGGACCCCTAGATTGAACTGGGGGCATAAACGTTAAGGGCCATGGTGACCTTCACTGGCATGGACATTGGGTGACCATCAATGTGACTCAGACTCAGCTCTTACTCTGTTACAGCACAAAGATTTTGATGGCCTCTCGGGAGGGGCACAGTCTTCAACGACACTACTGCTCTGATATCTTGATGTAGCTCATTCTTTGTCTGGATAAACTTTCTACAAGCTTTTGCTCTGAGCTGAGGCCTGCTAGCAGTTCCCTCTACAGCCTTCTGCTGCTTCCACATCCCAAGGTTGACTTCAGGTGACCATGAAGTTGCTGCTTTCTAGATCTCTGTGTCTGCATTTCCCATCCATCTTAGGTTCTCCTCACTGTAGGACCCACCAGCTAAGTGGATGACAAGTGAGTGCTGCCAGTCTCAAGACTATTCTCTCAGATACTTTTCCAAGCACCAATCCTATCCCCTCTCATCTACCAGCAACTAGATTGCACAATGGAAGCTTGAGCCCAAAGCAATGGCACCTGAACCCCCTCTCCACAATGCAAATCTGACTGTGATGCAGCTGCCTTCTAGTCTCACCTAATAGCTGCTGAATGGAGCAATGACCTGACTTGTGCAGAAGATTTTAGTTTTGACAGGCAGCATGGTCGGCGCAGGCTTGGAGGACCGAAGGGCCTGTTCCTGTGCTGTACTTTTCTTTGTTCTTTTGTTTGTCCCATTGCCACTCTGATATACCTCCCAGGGCACCAATGTCCCAAGACCCCTGGGCACTTTCTGCAAAATTGGAATGGACCAGTAAAACATCTTTCAATTTTACTTAATTCACCTTAACTACCTCTGAGTTACCTTTTCTTTGCAAGCTTACACTATTCCCTTTTGACTTGCCATCCACCACTGGTAATATCTGGGCTTGGTAAGATGACAAAGAACAAAAACCAAAGAACAATACAGCACAGGAACAGGCCCTTCGGCCCTCCCAGTCTGTACCGGTCATGATACCACCTTTGGTCAAAACCCTCAGCATTTTCTAGTGCCGTATCGCTCAATGCCCATCCTATCCATGTGTTTGTTGAGATGCCTTTTGAACGCCGTTAATGTTTCTGCTCCATGCTGACATTGGGACTCCATACCACATGCAACCTTTCACTCCCTCCCTGCCTCCAAGTCTGTCCAGAAAGGGATCAGAAAATCCTGCCAATCTTCCATTGTTGTTGTCTACAGATGCAGCATTGTTAGAATTGAAAACCACTCACCATTTTAAAAAATATAATAAATATTCCAAATACTTTTTAACAAAATAATCCATTCTCTAACCTGTCATCTTGCACTTTGATAAATTTTAGTTTGAAAAATATCCATATTATTTGATAGTCCATCTACGAATGATCTTGATTTGATTGTAATTTGTAGGGTAATATAGAATCGGAGCACTTGGAGGAAACCCACGCAGACACACCGAGAACGTGCAGACTCCGCACAGACAGTGACCCAAGCCGGGAATCGAACGTGGGACCCTGGAGCTGTGAAGCAACTGTGCTAACCACTGTACTACCGTGCATAATTTTGTGAGGGGTATGAAGATATTCAGTTGTTTCCAGTTTATTCATCATACATTTGTAAATTATTTGGAGCAGGGCGAGTCATCCACCAATGCTCATTGCAGTAATAAATAATTATTTCCTCAGAATTTTTCTTTTCCCAAACAGATTCGACAAGTATTCAGTGTTCCTTCTTCTGATGTTCCCAAGGTTAGTTCTTTTGAGAGCTAACATTGATTATTTCTTCTGCTGCTGCAGTTAGATGTTCAGGTCTAAACATAAGCATTGTATTGTCTGTAATATTAAAGAGAGAATGTTTCTTCTTTTTTGTAGGGGAAGGGAATGGAAGGTTCCCATGTTCATAACAACTACTTGCCGAAAAGGTTAATTTTATTATAAAGCAGTTATGTAAAATTGTTTTAAGAGCTATATTTGACATACTGCTCAGGAAATTACTCATATAGCAAGCAGAAAAGGTCACATTTCATTTAATCTTTCAAAATATCTTACGGTCAAGAAGGTTTATTTGGCCTTGTTGTATTCTTTCCTAGGGCATTAGTGTATTCATTACTCTCCAAAGTAACAGCTGTACAGCTAAACTTTCTCAATGCACTCTGATTAAGTGGGAACGAACTATGGGTACTCTTCTAACAGCAATTACCTACACACATAACCCTAAAACTGCTTCTTGCACTTCATTCGTCTCATATTGCCATATTTTATCTCCCCAAGCCTTTGGCACACAATCATTAATTACTAGTCTTCACTTAAGTTACCCAATCGTGTTGTGGTGGCAAATAACACAACAGTGCCTTGCCAGAAGCTGGACACTGGAAGGGACAGCTCTCAAGCTGAAGCAACAACATCCAATGAGGAAATAGCTACAAAGTTCAGGGGGCATCAGTCAGAGATCAAATTCAGTGGCATAGTGCAGGTGCCAGGCTAATGATTGAAAACTAACATTGTCGCTGTGGCATGCCAGTGAAGAATGGCACAGCCACAAGCCACCAACCCCTTAACAGAACCCATACGCACAAAAGACTAATCTTCACACATTCTTAGATTGTATACATTTTTTCCCTGCAGATTTGCCATAGCAATAGGGAGCATCGCAGGCAAAACGACTACTCTTCCCTATGATGATGCTGGACAGGATGTTGCTTCTGCTCACCCAGAGTTCTCTGAATCAGTCATGATTTCTGGATCCACCTCCTTTTCGCACCCTACTGCAAACCTGGACCATCATCAGTTTTTACCTTCTCCCGCCCTTTCTTTGAGTGGAATTCATCCCACACAAACTCCTCATCTCCAGACATTAATCTCCAGACATTATTATGAAACTAGAGTAAAATTGCTATGAGTCAAACTCGGGTGACACAGAATTTCAGTTATGGAATTCCCGCCGGCAGGATCGAAAATCCCAAGATGCCCATGATAAGCTTAAATTTTGTTCCGGGAACTCCGATTAGCCGAACTTGTCGATGCTTGAAATACCACCCAACCAATGAGAGCAGACTTAAACCACACAAGAGCAGAAAGTCAAGGAGCACTGGGGAAACCATCATTCGACCATTGAGATCACCCTGTGAAAGGACATGCAAAACCTGTGGGTATGGCTAAACCTGTGAGAAAGTTAAAAGTATCGTTGATAGACGAGAAGGCGGCGTTAATACAGCAAGTGGAAAACCATGTCACACATCAGAAAGCAGACATGACAAAGGAGTGAGAAATTCTGCCATCAATCTATCCACCATTATGAAACACAAGGCAAACATCTTGGAACAGACATTCTCTCTAGTAAGGAAGAAGGTGAGAATGGCTGATATAGTTCCAAGTCAGGATAGTGTGTGGCTTGGAGGGGAATTTGCAGGTGGCTGTGTTCCACGCATAATAGAGAATATGCAAATAATAAGGACACCATGTGACCAGCAGTCAGTTAGTAATGTAAGTGAGTGGTTTCAGCTGCTGCTGTGAGCAATGCTGGTTCCTGAATCCCTAGAGTAGACCAGACCCATCTCTTGAGCTATCCAATAATGTATCTATTTGGATACATAAATTGAACCTACTTACAGTTTACCAATCCTGTGTGTGCTTGTGTAAAGATGGCAGAAATGCAACACTTTTCTATGTGGTAGGGGTTGGAGATTTAGAAGCTGTTGTTAAAGGAACTGTGATGAGTTGCTGCAGTGCATCGAGTAGATGGTACGTACTAGTGCCAATGTGTACTGATGGTGAAGTGAGTCACCTGATTGAAGGGCACATCTCGTCTTCAGTACTATTGCAAGAAGTTGTCAAGACCCACAGCCTTCAGCCATTTCTTGATATCATGTGAAGTAAATAAAATTGGTTGAAGACTTGGCATCTGCTACTGGCAGTTTTGGAGACATGGCATGCCCATTAGTGGAGCGAGGCACTGCTGGGGCAGTAGGAGACCGCGAGGGTGACTCCGAGGCATAAACATAAATGAATGAATGATAAGGGGTATCTGTTAGGCCACTTGGATTGGAGGGGTAACTACTCTAGTTGGATCCTTGGGGCCTCCAATTTTCCAACTACCTCTGCTTCCATGCCTATTACCAGGGGATCTATGAAATTTCAGCCCTTTGAGTTTACCCAAAATCTGACTCAGTTGGTGACATGTTGTCCCTTACCAATTCATTCCTGTCCAAATATATTACCGAGTCATAACTTGGCTTTTTGCTGTACTCCTTAGCATTTTCTCTCCCTTTCAGCACTCTATCAGTTGTACACCTTACCTGTCAGAGGGAAGTAAGAGATTGCAGTTTGCTCTGTTTCACAGAGACATGGCTCACTCCTGCCTCAGCGGACTGTGCCATACACCAGGATGGACCACATAGCGTCACTGGGCAAAGCAAAGGGTGGAGGAGTTTGCCTCCTCATCAACTCCTACTGGTGCTCCGATTTGGTGACCCTGGTGAACTACTGCTCCCCGGACTGGAATATCTGACTGTGAAGTGCTGCCCAGCTACCTTCCACGGGAGTTCACTTCTGCTATTATCATGGCGCTCTACATCCCACTCCAGGCGGAAGTGAAGAAGGCGCTTGATGAATTGTACACCGCTATAAATACCAGTGAAACAGAATACCTGGAGGCCTTGTTCATCGTGACCGGGGACTTCAACCAGGCCAACCTCAAGAGTGTACTGCAAAATTTCACCAACACATCTCCTTTCCCACCAGGGGCCCCAACATTCTTGACCACTGCTACACAAACATCAAGGGCGCCTACCGACCTATCCCCCGACTGCACTTCGGAAAATCAGACCACAAGATGATGCTCCTTCTCTCGGCATACAAGCAGAAATTAAGCAGAAGAATCCGGTTAAGAAGGTCATGCAATGCTGGTCCAAGGCAACAGAAGAGCTCCTACGTGACTTCCTGGAGTCAGTGGTCTGGTCCATATTGATGAACACATCGGCCAACCTAAACGAGTATGCCACCACTGTCACAGACTTCATCACAAAGTGTGAAGAAGATTGCATGCCAAAGAAGTTAGTACATGCGTTCTCCAACTGGAAACCATGGCTTAACTGAGAGATTCACTCCCTACTGAAGGCCATGTCTGAGGTATTCAAGACAGGCGACCCTGACCTATACAACCACGCAATGTCATCAGAGGAAATACCTGACTAAGCTAGATTCACAGACTTATGACGTAGACTCTTCTCAGTTGTGGCAAGACAATATAACAGGCTACAAAGCAAAGCCGAGTAAAATCGTTGGCAACCGAGCACCCCTCCCTGATGAACTCAATGCATTTTATGCTCGTTTCGAGTAGGAAACCAACAAACGGTTGTCCACTGCCCCAAAATCGTCGGACACACCCGTACCTATGTCACAGTCTCCGAAGTCAGATCGTCCTTCTTCAAAGTGAACCCTCGGAAAGCACCGGGTTCTGATGGGAGTCCCGGGTCGTGCAATCACATCCTGCGCAGACCAACTGCCAGGCGTGTTCGCGGACATTTTTAATCTCCCCCTACTCATTTTGAGGTTCCCACCTGCTTCAAGAAGACCTCCATCATACCGGTGCCAAAGAAGAACCAGGCAACATGACTCAATGATTACCGTCAAGTGGCCTTGACATCTATTATTATGAAGTGCTTTGAGAGGTTGGTCATGAGTCACATCAACTCCATACTTCCAGAATGCCTTGATCCACTACAATTTGCACACCGCCACAACAGGTCCACAGCAGACGCTATCTCCCTGTCCCTACATTCATCCCTGGAGCATCTCGACAGCAAGGGCTCCTACGTCAGACTTCTATTCATTGACTATAGCTCCGCCTTCAACACCATCCCAGCCAAGCTCATATCAAAACTCCAAAACCTAGGACTTGGCTCCTCCCGCTGCAACTGGATCCTCGACTTTCTGACCGACGGACCACAATCAGTAAGGATAAACAACAACACCTCCTCCACGATAGTCCTCAATACCAGCACCCCACAAGGCCGTGTACTTCGCCACCAACTATACTCCCGATGCACACAAGATTGTGCGGCAAAATTCGGCTCCCAACTCCATCTACAAGTTTGCTGACGACACAACCATAGTGGGTCAGATCTCAAACAACGTTGAGTCAGAGTACAGGAGGGAAGTAGAGAACCTAGTGGCATTGTGCAATGCCAACAATCACTCAATCATTGTCAGCAAAACTAAGGAGCTGGTCATTAACTTCAGGAAGCGAAGTGTTGTCCACATCCCTGTCTGCATCAAGGGGCCCAGGTGGAGATGGTTGACAGCTTCAAATTCCTAGGTGTGCACATCACCAAAAATCTGGCCTGGTCCACCCACGTCGATGCTACCACCAAGAAAGCACAACAGCGCCTATACTTCCTCAGGAAACTAAGGAAATTTAGCATGTCCACATTAACACTTACCAACTTTTACAGATGCACCATACAGAGCATCCTAACTGGCTGCATCACAGCCTGGTATGGCAACTGCTTGGCCCAAGATCGTAACAAACTACAGAGAATCGTGAACACAGTGCAGACCATTACGCGAACCCGCCTCCCATCCATTGACTCTGTCTACACCTCACGCTGCCTTGGGAAAGCGAGCAACATAATCAAAGACCCTCCCACCCAGGCTATTTTCTCTTCCAGCCTCTTCCATCTGGCAGGAGAAACAAAAGTCTGAGAACACGCAATAACAGATTCAAAAACTTCTTCTTCCCTGCTGTTACCAGACTCCTGAATGACCCTCTTATGGACAGAACTGATCTCTCCACACATCTGCTCTACTGAGTAGTGCTGCACTCTGTATGATCACCCGATGCCTGTGTTTATGTATCTACATTGTGTGTTTATGTATGTCCTATGTTTTTCATGTATGAATGATTCGTCCGGACTCTCTGCAGAACAATACTTTTCACTGTACATTGGTATACGTGACAATAAATCTAAATCTAATCTAAACCTCTCTTTAGGAATGATGTGGAGATGCCGGCGTTGGACTGGGGTGAGCACAGTACGAAGTCTTACAACACCAGGTTAAAGTCCAACAGGTTTGTTTCGATGTCACTAGCTTTCGGAGCGCTGCTCCTTCCTCAGGTGAATGAATAGGTCTGTTCCAGAAACACATATATAGACAGATTCAAAGATGCCAAACAATGCTAGGAATGCGAGCATTAGCAGGTGATTAAATCTTTACAGGTCGAGATGGGGTAACCCCAGGTTAAAGAGGTGTGAATTGTATCAAGCCAGGACAGTTGGTAGGATTTTGCAGGCCAGATGGTGGGGGATGAATGTAATGTGACATGAATCCCAGGTCCCGGTTGAGGCCGCACTCATGTGTGCGGAACTTGGCTATATGTTTCTGCTCGGCGATTCTGCGTTGTCGCGGGTCCTGAAGGCCGCCTTGGAGAACGCTTACCCGGAGATCAGAGGCTGAATGCCCTTGACTGCTGAAGTGTTCCCCGACTGGAAGGGAACATTCCTGCCTGGTGATTGTTGCGCGATGTCCGTTCATTCGTTGTCGCAGCGTCTGCATGGTCTCGCCAATGTACCATGCTTCGGGACATCCTTTCCTGCAGCGTATGAGGTAGACAACGTTGGCCGAGTCGCACGAGTATGTACCGCGTACCTGGTGGGTGGTGTTCTCACGTGTAATAGTGGTATCCATGTCGATGATCTGGCACGTCTTGCAGAGATTGCCATGACAGGGTTGTGTGGTGTCGTGGTCACTGTTCTGAAGACTGGGTAGTTTGCTGCAAACAATGGTTCCATGGTTTGAGGTTGCGCGGTTGTTTGAAGGCAAGTAGTGGGGGTGTGGGGATGACCTTGGCAAGATGTTCATCGTCATCAATGACGTGTTGAAGGCTGTGAAGAAGATGACGTAGTTTCTCCGCTCCGGGGAAGTACTGGACGACGAAGGGTATTCTGTCTTTAGGAAATACTTGAACTCTAGCTCTGTGATAGAATCCTTCACTAACATTACCAATCCATTCCTAGTTTTTCCCTTCATGTTACTCAAAATGTTGTAACAGATAGAAGTTCACAAGCCTGTCCAAACTTATGCCAAATCTCTGATAGCTATTATTTTCTTCATAGTTGTAAAGGATTCTAGCTCTAACTCTGTACTGAATGATTAGAACATTCCACTCAATCCTAACTCAGTCTTTTTGCAACATTGATCAGTATTATTACTTTTTTAAATATAAATTTAGAGTACCCAATTATTTTTTTTTCCCATTTAAGGGGCAATTTAGCGTGGCTAATCCACCTATCCTGCACATCTTTGGGTTGTGTGGGTGAAACCCATGCAGACACAGGGAGAATGTGCAAACTCCACACGGACAGTGATCCAGGGCGGGATCGGACCCGGGTGCTCAGCACCGTAGGCAGGAGCGTTAACCACTGTGCCACCGTGCCGCCCTTGGATCAGTTTTATTTCCTTTTTCTGATTTTAACATTTCGATTTTCAATGATTGATTCTTATTTTCCACTATCTCACAGCTTCTTTCAACCCCTTTTTCCTCTGACACTTACACACTATTTTAGCTAAATCATCTAATTTTATTCCAACTGTTTTATTAATCCTGTTATGATCCATAGACTCAAACCCAGACTTTCCTCACCTCTTGCCGTGTTAGTTTATTTAGTTTAAACCTCTCTATTCTATTAATTCTTTGCAAAACAGCATTGGGTTTTGTTTCAGGTGAACACTAAGTGGAGGGGGGGGGAATTTTAGAGGGTGGCGATAATAGAAGGGTGTGGAATCAATTTTAACACTCGGGATTCCATTTACATCTAATTACTAATGCAGATCAGTCATTTAGGCCGGATAGACGCTACATCAGATTGCCCTTTCAAGTCAACCTGAGGGCACGCGACATGAATCATGATGGGCCCCCACAACGTGCACCCGATGAACAGAACCTGCTGGAGGTGCACAGGTGAGTGGGGGGGGTGGTGGAAAAAAGAGGGTCCGACCTGGGCTCCTCCCCTGGGCACTGCTACCTGCTAATGCCTGGGCACTGCCCCCACCAGTGCCGGGGCAGTGCCAGAGAGGGTTCGTTGGCGATGTTCCAGGGGTTCCATGACATTGAATATGTTTTTTACATCGGGGTGGACTTTAAAAACGGCACCCTGCTTTTTCAAAACTGCCCCTTCACTTTTTTCCACACACACGTCTAAAGATATGGCAGACAAATCAGCAGTAGAACCAGCAGGTTTGTTATGGGCCAGAGTTTAAAGAACCCCAAAGTGTATCCTGGAGTTCACCTGACCCACAACTTTTACTAGATTGTGGTATGGGGAGCACACGGCCCAGGTGTGGTACAGCAGAAATGGAAAAGTATGTTTGAAAGCAAAACAATGTTTATTCTATGAACTCAAATTAACCTTTGTAAAACATACAGTGAACATCTTAGCAACCATTAATTCAAATACAACCCCCAAAGACTACAACACTAAGTAAACTTTTAAGCTTTCTTTTTTAACATCCATACGACTTAACAACAAAACCTTTATCAGAAGCACATCAGGTTAAAGTCATTACTGAAAACATTTATAATTCTGAATTCACCAAATGATCAAGAGATAGTCTTTTGATGGCAGAGAGAACAGCAGCAGTACACCTGCTTGGGCTGGCTTCAGCTCCAACACTGAAAACAAAACTAATACACACCCTGCAGCCTGCTCAAAAACAAAAGTAAAAAGCTGACAGACAGCCCAGCTCCACCCACTCTCTGACCTCACTTCAGCAGTAATTACCCATTTCTTAAAGGTACTCTCACTACAGATATTTATATACACATCCATTTATAAAAAGGTACATTTCTTAACACCCATTTCGTAAAGGTACTCTCACATGACACCTCCCCCAAAGAAGAAAAAAACCCATCAACTTCAAGATGGTTTCATTTTTCACCTTTTCACTATCCTTAAGAAATGCACATAATGAATATACATTTTCATTTCAAAAAACAACACACGCAAACAGGTATAATAATATAGTTTGTCTTCCTCCAACTGGAATCCTTCTCGATTGACATCTCTTTGAACAAGAAGGTCCTTGCACGCTCCGTCCATTTCGCTGTGCCTCGGCATTTCTCTTTAAAGTCAGATACTTTAGTTCAATCTGATCACAGAGGTCTCTTGTAATTCTCCAACACAGGAACATTGCTAATCACAGCTTTCAGGCAGTCAAATTCATGTTGGAACTCCACTGTCCACTAAAATGTTCGACGTTTCTTCAGCAAGTCCATCAGTGGAGCAATCACACGACAAATCTTTTGCACAAATGTTCGATCAAATCCACTCATGCCAAGAAATCGCATTTTATTTCCCTTCGTCTTGAGGGTATCGGAAACTCCTCATTAACTGTTGGTTTCACATCCCGTGTGACCATTCGACCCTGTCCGATTGTATGGCCAAGGAAAGTGACTTGGGCTTTTCCAAATTCACTTTTGGCTAGGTTTACCACCAAACCTGCCTCCTGAAATCGATCGAATAACTCCATCAGATGTTTTAAATGTTCTTTCCATGTCTGGCAGAAAATTACCAGATCGTCGATGTACACCGCACAATTGGGTAATTCTGAAATGACTTTGTTAGTGAACCATTGAAATGTGGCTGGTGCGTTTTTCATGCCAAATGGCATAACTTTGAATTGGCATATACCATCTGGAGTCACAAAAGCTGAAATCTCCTTCGCCCTTTCGGATAAAGGCACCTGCCAGTAACCTTTAAGTAAATCCAATTTGGAAATAAAAGCTGATTGTCCCACTTTCACAATGCAATCCTCCAAACATGGGATAGGATAAGAGTCCATTCTTGTAACTGCATTAACCTTTCTATAGTCCACACACAACTGTTGGGTACCATCTGGTTTAGGTACCATCACTATGGGTGAGCTCCATTGGCTGCAACCCACTTCAATTATGCCATTTTTAAGCATACTCTCAATCTCTTTGTTCACCTGTGCCAATTTTAAAGGGTTAAGTCTATATGGATGCTGTTTGATTGGAACAGCATTTCCCACATCTACATCATGTATAGCCATTTTAGTACTTCCCAATTTATCTCTACAAACTTGCCCATGTGATATCACTAACTCTTTCAGGTCAGTCTGTTTTTCCTCTGGAAGGGAACGCAACAATTTATCCCAATTATTAAGAACATCCTCGTTTTCCAATTTAATTTGAGGTATGTCAAATTCACAGTCATCTGGATTTGGTTCGTCACTTTGAGTTAGAATCATTAAAACCGCCTCCTTTTTCTCTTCTTCTCTTTCAAAGTACCTTTTAAGCATATTCACATGAAACACTCGGTGAGTCTTCCTTCTATCTCGTGTTTTTACAACATAATTCACCTCACTTAATTTCCTTTCAATCTGATAAGGTCCACAAAACCTTGCTTTTAAAGGTTCACCTACCACTGGTAACAATACTAAAACTTTATCTCCACTGGCAAAACTAGGAACTTTGGATTTCTTGTCCACTACCCGTTTCATCATATTTTGTGTAACTTTTAAATATTGTCTAGCTAATTCACCTGCTCTTTTTAATCGTTCCCTAAAATTTGACACGTAATCCAATAATTTCTGATTTCTCACTCACCAATTTTTCCTTAATCAATTTAAGTGGTCCTCTTACCTCATGGCCAAAAATTAGTTCAAAAGGACTAAATTTGGTTGACTCATTAGGAGCATCCCTAACTGCAAACAGGAGGAATGGAATTCCTTTATCCCAATCCTCTGGATAATCATGACAATAAGCCCTCAACATTGTCTTTAATATTTAATGCCACCTTTCTAACGCTCCCTGCGATTCTGGATGGTGCGCAGTTGATTTAAATTGTTTTATTCCTAAGCTATCCATAACTTCTTTGAATAACCTTGAGGTAAAATTTGATCCTTGATCCGATTGTATTTCTGTGGGTAGTCCATATCTAGTAAAGAATTTAAGTAACTCCTCCACAATCTTTTTAGCTGTAATATTACGTACTGGAATGGCCTCTGGAAACCTAGTAGACACATCCATTATAGTTAAATGATATTGATTCACACTTTTTGTTTTAGGAAGCGGCCCTACGCAATCAATTAGGACCCTTGTAAAAGGTTCCTCAAATGCTGGAATGGGTATTAAGGGTGCTGGTTTTATCATTGCTTGAGATTTCCCTATCACTTGACATGTGTGACATGATTGACAAAATTTAACTACATCTTTATGTAGTCCAGGCCAATAAAATGTTTCTGGATTTTAGCTTGAGTTTTCCTTATTCCCAAATGACCTCCCACTGGTACCTCATGTGCAGCTCGCAACACCTCCTTTCTATACCCTACCGGCAATACTACTTGATGAACTTCTGCCCACTTTTCATCCGCCTGCATATGTAAAGATCTCCATTTTCTCGTCAAGACATCATTTTTACTGTAATGACACTCTGGTATACACTGATTCCTCTTCCATGTATGTTTCATGATACATCCGTTTTATTTCTACATCTTTCTGTTGTAACTCCGCCAGTTTTCCTGAACTAAAAATATCTGCCTCATCCTCCACCTGTTTTTGTTCTTTTTCAACCATCTGATCAAAAATTGTTTCTGACAATTGCACTTCAACTTCATCTTCATTCTTTGATTTATCCTCTTGTCTTAACTGTGACTTTACGACCTTGTTACAACACAATCCTGAAAAATCCCAGGATCTTCGTCCTTCAGCACTTCAGTTGTCTGATTTTCCCACTGGCTTATCCGCCACAGTAGGAATCACTCCCATCTGCGATCCAGCTATATCATTACCCAAGATAAACTGTATTCCTGGACAAGATAGTTTCTCTATTTCTCCTACTACCACTTCCCACTCTTCACTGGATTTTCCAACCTTGCCTTATATAATGAAACACTACTCCTCTCACCCTGAATTCCACATATTACCACCTTTTCTGGCAATATTCTTCCCAAACTACATAACTCCTCATCTCTTACCATTAAAGGTTGACTAGCTCCCGTACCTCTTAAACTTGTGACATCTTTAACTGCTCCTCCTGACACACATGAGTAAACTTTACCCACGCAAGTAAATTCTTTAAAGAGATCTGGCACATTCTTATCAATCACCTCTTGATCAGGTTGTACAATCTTTTGCACCTCCTTCGCTTCACTTCGGCTTTCCTTTACCACTTTAACAAACCCTACTGTCTTATCCTGTTTTACCACATCAGCCTTCCCAGTGCTTTTCTTCAACCACCAATACTGTGACTTTACATGCCCTAGTTTATTACAGGAAAAACATTTGAAACTTTTCATTTCTTTTCCACCCTCTTGGATTTCTTTTTTATTCTGAGGTACACTCTCCTTATTATCTCCCATCAGATCACCTTTACCTTTACCACTTGAGTATTTCTCATGTCCCCAGTTTCTATCCCTCACAGGCTGAAACTGATGTCGGAAACAAAGCTTTGATTTATGAACTAATTCATAATGATCTGCCATTTCTGCTGCTAACCTCGCAGTTTTAACCCTCTGTTCCACATGAGTTCTCACAACATCAGGAATTGAATTTTTAAACTCCTCCAAAAATATAATTTCTCTAAGAGCTTCATACGTTTGGTCTATTTTCAGAGCCCTTATCCACCTATCAAAATTACTCTGTTTGAGCCTTTCGAACTCCATGTATGTTTGACCAGGTTCTTTCCTTAAATTTCTAAACCTTTGTCTGTAGACTTCAGGCACTAATTCATATGCACCTAAGATGGATTTTTTTCACCTTCTCTTACAACTCAGATATCTCCTCTGATAGTGATGCATACTCTTCACTAGCCCTACCTACCAGCTTTGTTTGAATCAGTAATACCCACATCTCCTGTGGCCATTTCATTTGTTTAGCCACCTTCTCAAATGAAATGAAAAAGGCTTCTCCCTCCTTCTCGTAAACCTTAGCAATGCTTGCACATATTTAAATAGATCCCCACCAAGCCTTCGACTTTGAGGCTCTTTCTCACTATCCTCATCACTATCATCCAACTGTACATGTCCCTTTACGTCTGCCAATTTTAACGGACTGTTCTTTTTGTGTGGCCATTTTCTGAAGTTCAAACTTTCTCTATTTATCTTTTTCCCTGATCTGTATCTCTTTCTTTTTGTTCTGCTCGGGCTATTCTTTCTGTTTCCCTTTCTTCTCTCTCTTTTTCCTCTCTCTCTCTCTTTCTCTTTCTTTTTCCTCTCTCTCTCACTTTCCTCTCTCTTTTATATTCAAGCTGCTTTAATTCTTTCTCATGTTCCATTTGTTTAATTTGCAACTGAATTTTTACTATTTCCAATGAGTCAAACTGTATCTCAGGCAACTTTAAATGCTGAGCCACCGCCATAATGATCTCATCTTTTCGCATTTTGTCAGGTAATGTTAACTGCAATGTTTTTACCAAATCTAACAGTCTGCTTTTAGTCTCTGTCCGTAAGGTACTGCGTGTGACCGTCTCCACCCCCAAAAACTTCTGAGCCTCTGAAAGAGCCACTGTCCACAACACACTCCCCACTTAAACTAGAATACCACACCTGAAAAGCAACCACAATATGCTCACCCCTCACTGTCTTTAAGTTCACTAAGCCAATCCAATAGATCGACTTTTATCCCGGACAAGCCCCCAATTTGTTATGGGCCAGGGTTTAGAGAACCCCAAAGTGTATCATGGAGTTCACCTGACCCACAACTTTTACTAGATTGTGGTATGGGGTGCACACGGCCCACTCTACAGGTGTGGTACAGCAGAAATGGAAATGTATCTTTTAAAGCAAAACAAGTTTGTTCTATGAACTCAAGTTAACCGTTGTAAAACATACAGTGAACATCTTAGCAACCATTAATTCAAATACAACGCCCAAAGACTACACCACTAAGTAAACGTTTAAGCTTCCCTTTTTAACATCCATACGACTTAAAATCAGAAGCACATCAGGTTAAAGTCACTACTGAAAACATTTATAATTCTGAATTCACCAAATGATCAAGAGATAGTCTTTTGATGGCAGAGAGAACAGCAGTACACCTGCTTGGTCTGGCTTCAGCTCCAACACTGAAAACGCAACTAAAACACACCCTGCAGCCTGAAATGAAAAAATGAATGAAATGAAAATCGCTTATTGTCACGAGTAGGCTTCAATGAAGTTACTGTGAAAAGCCCCTAGTCGCCACATTCCGGCGCCTGTTCAGGGAGGCTGGTATGGGAATTGAACCGTGCTGCTGGCCTGCCTTGGTCTGCTTTAAAAGCCAGTGATTTAGCCCAGTGAGCTAAACCAGCCTGCTCAAAAATGAAAGTATAAAGCTGACAGACAGCCCAGCTCCACCCACTCTCTGACATCACTGCAGTAGTAAACACCCATTTCTTAAAGGTACTCTCACATTACAGGTTATACTCCATTTTTTCCACACAAGTTGACACTCTGCAAGAAAATTGGAAAATCTTGGCTTCCTTTGCTCCAGAACTCAGTCCAATAGCTTAGTGAAGTGAATCCTCTGGGGTGGATTGTTGGCATAGTAGTGAGCATTGCTGTCTCACAGCACCAGGGACCCTGGTTCAATTTTGGCCTTGGGTGACTGTGTGGTGTTTGCACTTTCTCCCCGTAACTGCGTGGGTTTCCTCCGGGTGCACCGGTTTCCTCCCACAGTCCAAATATGTGCTGGTTAGGTGGGGTGATAGAATTGCCCCTTAGTGTCCAGGGTTCTGCAGGTTAGGTGGGGTTATGGGGATAGTGTGGGTGAGTGGGCCTACATAGGGTGTTCTTTCAGAGGATCGGTGCAGACTCGATGGGCCGAGTGGCCTCCTGCATTGCAGAGATTCTGTGATTTCCTGCCTGCAGACTCACATTAACTTTTCTATACTCCACCTCCCTGAGAGTCGCTTGAGATCAGTTTCAAAAGGGGTAGAATGCACTCACTAATTTTATTCATGTGCCCTAACTTTCCAATTCTGTGGGCCTGATTTTTGCTGAGTAATAATAATCTTTATTATTGTCACAAGTAGGCTTACATTGACACTGTAATGAAGTTACTGTGAAAATCCCCTAGTTGCCACATTCAGGCACCTGTTCGAGTACACAGGGAGAATTCAGAATGTCCAATTCACCTAACAAGCATGGCTTTCTGGACTTGTGGGAGGAAACCGGAGCATCCAGAGGAAACACAGTGGAACAAGGTTGCCGCCATTCATCGTGCCATGAGTGATGTGGGCAAACGCCGTCCGTACGGGCCAGCAGTGCCCAAGAAAACTACACAAGCTCCTCAGGGCAGCCAAGGTGAGGTGGCAGCACTGTGCCTCTGGCACCAAGCCCCATTCCACGCATAACCCTGCCCCCCCAACCCGGCGGGTGACTGAACCCTCACCCTTCACCACATGCTGGTACCCATACCAGCCGCCATGGCCGGGTGCCCTGGCCACTGAGGCCACCAGCTACCCAACCCTTGGACTGCATGTGTCGGACTGTCTTACACTGTGGTCTTTTGTTCCTTACCCGCCCCCCCTCTGCGCACATCCGCCGGGAACAGGAGAAGACAGGAGGGGGACCGCCGGACCTGCAGAGGGCCCTGGATGTGATCGGTGGCCCGGATGAACGGGAGATCGCCGAGGTAGAGCTCGCCCGCGGGCGAGCAAGTGAGACCCTGCTAAGATGTGGTTCCCCGTGACACGTGAGTCGGAGGGCAGTTCCACCCCAGGGACTAGCTGCCGTCCAGAGGGGTCTTGAGCTTCTGGAACATACAACCCCATCCATAGTGAGGATGCAGTCACAGAGCCAGGGAATACATCGGGGATGGTCGGCTAGCATCCAGTACCAGCAGGTGCAGTTGGAAGAGTCCAAATACTTGCAGGAGCAGAAAGTGGTGCCGACAATGCGTGGCATGCAGGTCAACACTGCATGGCTGGTGTCCACGGTGGAGGCATTCGAGGCTACGGTTTCGGCTATGGATCAGCATTTCCATGACTTTGGGCATTCTGTTCAGGCGCTGGCCGAGGCCCAGGACAGGTTTGAAGCCTCACAGGCGACAATGTCCCAGAGCCATCTGGAAATCACAGCGGCGCTCTTGAGCATGTCCCAATGGCCATGGCTAGGAATGTCAACAGGCCACTATTGCTGGTTGAATTACAATATCCATTGTCTGCAGGGGGTGAAAGGCCGACACCATAGCATGGTGCGTACCCCCGTTCCCAACCACATCTATCAGGCTACATGATGGCCTTGTTTGGCCCTGTGGGCTCTGCCCCCGCTTGTTCCCCCCCTCTCCCATCCCTGCACCCCTCACCCTATTGCTTGCCGGCACCGTGGGGGCCTCTGGCCCTGGCGCCCGTCCCTGATGCTTGGGGTACCGTTGGCTGGCACTGCCCCCGCCAGGGCTAGGCGCCAAGGCCTTTGTATGGGCTACTGTGGGTCGACTCTGGGTGGGCCATCGGCAGCTGCCGTCCAGGTGGGGGTGGGGGAGTGGCGAGGGGGCGGGGTGCAGTGGCAGGGTGCCCATACGTACGGTGTCACTCTGCAGAACTGGGGGCCAAGGTGGGTGGTCAGTGGGGTGCGCAGCAAGAGGGCTGCCTTGCAGGCCGCGGTAATGGCGGTCCAGAACACCGCCCTAGTCCTGTGGGGGGGGTCACCTCGGCCATCGGCCTGTTTCCCCTGTTCTTTCCCCCTCCCCCGGCCCTGGCAGTGCCCCCTCCCCCGGCCAGCACAGCCAGTGTAAACATCACATGCATCGAATTGTGTATGCAGAACTAAAAAAGGTCTTGCAATTTCTTCGAAGTAACTAATTATAAAGGAATGCATCAGGTGCTAAATTATTGTTAAATATATTTTCTTCTCCTGTTTTCTCTAACCTTCTCTTCATGCTGGACTCCTTGAATACTTTTCGTCAGGGCATACTTCATGAGTGAGCCTGATAATGAGTACTGACAGGCTGTTTACTCACCTGACCCTGTCCTCAACCTACAAGCCCCCATGACAAGGACTGCTGAATAGCAATCAGGGCCAGCAACCTTGGCCAATCTTCCCTTCTTTAATCCAGGGAGATTGAAGTCAATTATAGCAGTTCCGTCAAGATCAGTTAAATTGGATCAGCAGACTTCATCAGCATGATTCGGTATCACACCATGGAATGCTTGTACCCTCTGAGCCATCTCATCTCTGAGGAAAGGATAGGATCATTTGAAGAACATTACATTAACTCTTTGCCATCACCATCTTTTTTTGGTTTCATGATGTGCATATAGATGACAACTGAGTTGTCATTGTCTATGCTTTAATGATTTTACCATCAAAGACTTTCGATTTTCACATGCTGTGCTCAATTACATGAATTATTAATCATTATGAGACCCTCCTGCAGTTTAATAAGTGTGACTGAAACACAAGCAGCAAGAAAACAGGAGGTGGTACTTAAAGCAGTTGTGTGGCTGAGAGTTCTTCAAATAGCGTTGATTTTCACCAACTCGAAAGCAACAAATGTATTGTTGTGGGCAAGGGTAAATGACCGAAATGGAAAAATGATTCTGAGACTTGGGTGTGTTGTTTCTTCCTGCCAATCAATTTCTCTGTAAATTAATTCCCTATTACCTGTTAACTGAAGTGAAAATTGTCTGTTATCAGAGCAGTTCTTCACTTAACGCAAAATCTTTCCCTATTCATTTTCAGATTCAAATATACAACACTTTCTAAAATATACAAGACAATAAATTATCTGTAAGAAAATGCAGATTTTTATCTCGTGAAACATGCAATAAGACAATATAAATATAAACCTCTTAAGGTTCTTCTGTGACTGTCATATAACACCATTCTGAGTTGTTAAATTATCACTGAAGATTGTAAAGGGCTAAAAATACAGCATCTCAAGAACCTGTTAGAAAAATTCTGCATCTGATGAGACTTTTTTAAATTCACTGTTATCTGTGATTAGAAATATATTTTTGTCAATACAAGATTGCGACATACACAGATTCCCAAGAGATATGGACTGCCTTCCAGACACCTGACTCACGTCCAGACACAAGAGGCTGGACTTCCAAAAATGGGTCTATGTCCCCACGCTAGCATAAGAACACTGGAGTTTTACTGTGGAGATTCCTTAAAAATTATAGCAGCTACGGGTAGCATAGTGGTTAGCACTGCGGCTTCACAGTGTTATTGGTCAGGGTTTAGAGAACCCCAAAGTGTATCATGGAGTTGACCTGACCCACAACTTTTAATAGATTGTGGTATGGGGAGCACACGGCCCACTCTACAGGTGTGGTACAGCAGAAATGGAAAAAGTATTTTTTAAAGCAAAACAATGTTTATTCTATGAACTCACGTTAACCTTTTTAAAACAGACAGTGAACGTCTTGGCAACCATTAATTCAAATACAACCCCCAAGGACTACAACACTAAGTAATCCTTTCAGCTTTCCTTTTAACATCCATACGACTTAAAACACCTTTTACCAGAAGCACATCAGGTTAAAGTCACTACTGTTATTAGTTTTAAATCACCAGGATTGATTTACAGTCTTTGGATTACAGAGGGAGATTCATCCACCTTCCGGCTGTGACTGCAGCTATCCAGCTCTGAAAACGAAACTAAAACACACCCTGCAGCAAACAACCTAAAACAAAAGCCAAAAGCTGACAGACAGCCCAGCTCCACCCACTCTCTGACATCACTGCAGTAGTAAACACCCATTTCTTAAAGGTACTCTCACTACAGATATTTATATCCACACCCATTTATTAACACCCATTTCTTAAAGATACACTCACATACAACAGCTCCAGGGTCCCAGATTTGAATACCCGCTGGGTCACTGTCTGTGCTGAGTCTACAAGTTCTCCCCATGTCTGCGTGGGTTTCCTCCGGGTGCTCCGGTTTCCTCCCACAGTCCAAAGACTTGCAGGTTAGGTGGATTGGCCATGCTAAATTGCCCTTAGTGTCAGTTAGGAGGGGTTATTGGGTTAAGGGGATAGGGTTGAAGTGATGGCTTAAGTGAGTTGGTGCAGACTTGATTGGCTGAATGGCCTCCTTCTGCACTGTATGTTTTATGTTCGATTCACCTACCTGCAGGGCCCCGGAGTGCTTCTCGCAGCTTCAGCTGCGGATGCAGGCTCCTGCACTTCCGGCGCCGAGTCCCCGCATGCGCACGGCGGCCTCCATTGGCCACGCCGAACGCAAAGGCAGACTCAGCCGGCAGACCTGGACCAACAAAAAAGGTCCCAACGATTGGCCCGGCGCCGCTCTATTTAACTCGCCCGATCGCCGCCCCGGCTGCCCATGAGGCCCCCCCCACCCCCCCCCCCCCCCCCCCCCCCGGTACACGATCACCCCACCGCCCACCAGGGCGGCCGCGGACTGAGTCCGCAGCCACCACCAGAGGTTCCCGACCGGCGATACGTGGTTAGAACCACGCCGCCGGGGACTCGCCTAGTTTTTCCCGGAGAATTGCTGGGGGGGCCTCTGTCAAGGCCGCTGCGTAATCTACGCGCCAGCGATTCTCCGGGGACCGGAGAATCGCGGGAGCGCCGCCGCGCTCAATTTCCGGGTAAACATCGATTCTTCGCCCCCGCGCCAAACGCGATTTCTTTTTTAAAAAATATATTTATTAAAGTTTTTTAACACAATTTTTCTCTCTTACAAACAATAACCCCCCCCCCCCTGTAACAAAATAAAACGAGAAATCGCGCAGAGCAAGATATATACATGGCAAAATTATATATTTACACAGCTTTGTACACTGGCCCTCACCCATACGTGCCAGTTTCCCCAACCCTTCATGTTATCTCTTGCTCATCCACCCTCCCAGGCAGTCACCCCTTTCCCCCCCCCCCTCCCCCCCCTCCCAGGACGTCCCCTCCACCGCCCCCCCCCCCCCCCCCAAGGTTGCTGCTGCTGCTGACCGACCTTCCTCTAACGCTCCGCGAGATAGTATAGGAACGGTTGCCACCGCTTGTAGAACCCCTGCGCAGACCCTCTCAAGGCGAACTTAGTCCTCTCCAACTTTATGAACCCAGCCATATCATTTATCCAGGCCTATCAGGCTGGGGGGCTTCGCCTCCTTCCACATTAGCAAGATCCTTCGCCGGGCTACTAGGGACGCAAAGGCCAGAATGCCAGCCTCTTTCGCCTCCTGCACTCCCGGTTCGTCCACTACTCCAAAAATTGCTAGCCCCCAGCTTGGCTTGACCCGGACTTTCACCACCTGAGATATTGCTCCCGCCACTCCTCTCCAGAACCCCTGCCAAACGCGATTTCGACGCGAGGCCATGGAGAATCCAGCTCCTGACATTTGTTGAAATTCTAATATTAATTGGAATCTAACCTTGGTCGAAATAATTCAGATGGTTTCCGTAAGCACTCTGTTTATTAGATTACTGGCTGGATAATGGCTGTGAAAGAGTGCTTCTTCAAAACATAATTTTCTATATGAGGTGGGTTGAGATGAGAGTAACTGCACTTGACATCAAGGCAGCATCTAATCGAGTGTGGCATCTAGGAGTGCTAGCAAAACTGGAGTCAATGGAAATCAGGGGTAATACTCTCTACTGGTACCCACAAATATCTCAGCCCCGTGGCATCACTGCAGGGGTTCCTCAGGGTAATGTCTTTTTTTAAAATCTTTTTTTATTCTCCTCATTTTCCACATTTGCATCAAATACACAACAAAAGATAACCAACAATAACAAATACAGTATCAATCCCCCAAACAGCAACCCCTTCAACATACAAACCCATTCAATCCAAAGACAACAAAACAAAAAGGCCCAAAGAGAATTAACGGTCATTCCATAAACAATGTGCTCAACTCCCCCCACCAATCGCCCCCCGCACAATGTTAGATAGCATTAAATGCTTGAAAGTGCATGATAAACAATGCCCATGAATTGTGGAACCCTTCCATCCTCCCCCTCAGCTCAAACTTCTCGAGCATCAGAAATTCCAGCAGGTCTGACCGCCAAGCCAAGGTACAGGGCGAGGGAAGCTGGCCTCCACCCCTACAGGACCCGCCTCCGGGCAATTAGCGAGACGAAGGCTAAAACATCTGCCCCCGCCTGCAGCCTGGGCCGGTCCGACATCCCGAAAATGACTTCTAGGAGCAGTGGCTCCAAACTCACATGTACCACCCCCGGGATGACCTTAAAAACCTTCCCTCCAATACACCTCCAACCTCGGGCAGGACCAAAACATGTGAACATGGTTTGCGGGGCTCCTCCCACAACACTCACACACATCCTCCACCGTCTCAAAGAGTTGGCTCATCCTCGTCCTTGTAAGGTGCGCCCGAGACACGACCTTCAGCTGCATCAGCCCCAACCTCGCACACGAGGTTGCGGCGTTTACCCTCCGGAGCACCTCACACCACAGACTAGGCTTTAATCGCCTCCAAGGATAGCTTATCCTCTCCCAAATCCTCCCATAGATCGCCAACACCACCCCCTTCTCCATTCCCCCTGCCGTCAATACCTCTTCCAACAACTGGGGGATGGCGCCATCGGGAAGTTCTGAACCTCCTTCCTGGCAAAGTCCCGGAGCTGCAGGTACCTAAATACTTCCCTCTGTCCCAGTCCATATTTCTCCCCCAACTCCTCAAGTCTCACAAAATGACCTCTCAGGAACAGGTCTTTTAATACCCTGACTCCCCTCTCCTCCCATCTCCGAAACCTCCCATCCAACTTCCCTGGCTCAAACCTATCAGGTTCCCCCTAATCGGCATCTCTCTTTACCCCGCCCACAACTTAAAGTGCTGCCTCAACTGCCTCCAAATCTTCAGCATTGCCACCACCACCGAACTCCCAGAATATTTACTCGGGGCCATCGGGAGCCCCGACCCCCTGCACAGACTCTCCTCCATTCTAACCCACTGGGAATGCCTGCACCGCAGCCCCCCCCCCCCCCCCCCCCCCCCCCCACCGGGCCACCCTCCCTCCAACCCAATTCTTCACCTTTTTGGCATTCACTGCTCAATAATAGTACAAAAGATTCGGGAGGCCCGGTTCCGGCTATGAGGGAGTAGGTCGCACATTTGGTGGCTCCTGTTTCGGTCGGACTTTTGGACCTGCTCCCCTGACTTTTTTGCGCTTTTGAGCGCGGAACTGGAAAGCAATAGTACTCAGGCACTGAACCCATACAGAGTTGTATGGACTTAAGAAGCCAGAGGGACCGTAAACAGCAGAAGAAGTGGTCAAGCAAGGGCACGGTGGAGGCTGTGAGAGAGACCAATATGGCCGATGTCCAGAGCAAGGCGCCGACAGCCCAGCCTACAATGGAGCAGCTGCTACAGGCCATGCAGGAGGACTTTTTAGCTCTGAAGCGCGATAACTTGGAGTCGCTCCAGAAGTCGGTGGACCGATTGGAAAAAAGGCTGGATGATCAGGCTGAGAAGCTGCAGAAGCTGGAGAAGACGGTGGAGGAGCAGGCTGACTTTCAAACGGTGGCGGAGATTCGGAGGTTGAGGGATCAGCAAAAAATGCTCCTGGGAAGGCTGGAGGACCTGGACAACAGATCTCGCAGAATGTAAGAATCATTGGCCTCCCAGAGGGGGCTGAGGGGCTGGATGCTGCCGCATATGTGGAGGGTATGTTTCAGAAGCTGCTGGGGAACGAGGTGTTCCCTCGCCCGCCAGTGGTGGACAGGGCACACAGAGTGCAGGTCAGGCAGCCGCGATGAGGGTGTCCCGCACGAGCGATGGTGGTCCGGTTCCACAGGCACCTGGACAAGGAGCGGGTTCTGCAATGCGTGTTTACCAAGACCTGAGTACTGAGGTGGCCAGGAGGAGGGGAGGCTACAGGCAGGTGAAGGAGATTTTGTGTAAGAACAAGGTGAAATTCGGGCTGCTTTTTCCGGCATGACTGTGGGTTACGTATGAGAGTCAGCACCACTATTTCGAGGAACCCGAGGAGGCGGTGGACTTTGTTAAGAAGCAAGGGCTGGCCCTGAGCTGAGGACTCTTGGACTCATGGTAGAACTTTAAAGTCTATTTTGTTTCTCTCTCGCTGTGAGAGCTGCCTGCATGCTTGGGTCTGTTCTTTTCGTTTTTAACGACCTTTTTAGGTGGATGTATTTTGGTTGCGATGTGTTTTTCTTGTTCTTTTTCGTGGTTTCCTTGAATGTTTCATTTTTGGATTACTTGTTTGGTTGGACTTTTGGTAGGGGGAAAATATAAAAAAGAAAATAGTTAAAAAGGTGCGGTTATGATGGGGGTTTCGGGGGAATTTTTTGCAATCTTTTTCTGTGTTTGGAGGGGAAGGACTGAGAGTGCCTGGTACCTCTTATCTCTATTTGTTTGATTTAAATTGCACTATTGTTGGGTATGTTTCTGACTTGTATAGAGTATTTGTATAAGCAGGACTGGTTTGGGGAAGTGGTATGGATGGGGCGGGGGGAGGGAAGCCAGGGAACAATGGGTGAGAGACGCGCTGGCGCCGAAGCTGGGAGCCACCAGGCTAGCTGGGTGGGCTAGTCAACGGAAGCCAGGTGGGGGGGTGTTCATATAGTTAGATTAGAGCAGGGGTTAGGTGGTAGGATGGTGTTGCTAGGGGGGGGAGTTGATCTGCTGACGGGGATGGAAATTGGACATGGCAACAGTGGGGAGGGTATGGGTGGAGCCGCCAGGATGGGGGGTTGGCCGAGGAAAGGGGATGGCTGATCGGCAAAGGGGGGTGGGGGGCGAAATACCCCCAACCAGGCTGATCACCTGGAATGTTAGAGGGCTAAACGGGCCAGTGAAGAGGGCGCATGTGTTCGCGCATTTGCGGGTTCTGAAGGCGGACGTAGTCATGCTGCAGGAGACGCACCTGAAATTGGCAGACCAGGTTAGGCTAAGGAAGGGCTGGGTCAGTCAGGTCTTTCATTTGGGGCTCAACACTAAGACTAGGGGGGGTTGCGATCCTGATTAATAAAATGGTTCAATTTGAGGCGGAGGGTACAGTTGCGGATTGGGGCGGCAGATTTGTTATGGTGAGGGGTAAGCTCGAAGGGGTGAGAGTAGTCTTGTTTAGTGTGTATGCCCCTAATTGGGACAATGTGGATTTTATCAGGAGGTTGCTAGGGAAGATCCCCGACTCGGACTCGCGCAAACTGATCTTGGGCGGGGACTTTAACACAGTCCTGGACCCCAGTCTGGATCGGTTGTGCTCAAGAACGGGCAGGTTGCCAGTGATGGCAAAGGAACTGAGAGGGTTCATGTAGCAAATGGGGGGAGCTGATCCGTGGAGATTTAGCCGGCCGTCGGCGAGGGAGTTTTCGTACTACTCCCATGTACACAAGGTGTATTCCCGAATTGATTCCTTTGTCATGAATAGGGACTTGCTGGCTGGGATGGTAGGGGCAGAATATTCGGCAATTGCCATATCGGACCATGCTCCGCACTGTGTAGATCTACAGATCTGTAAGGATAGCTTTCAGCGTCCACAATGGAGGTTGGAAGTTGGATTGCTAGCGGACGAGGCGGTGTGTGAGAGACTCAGGAGATGCATGCAGAATTACCTGCAGGTAAATGATACTGGAGAAGTCTCAGCAGCAGTGCTCTGGGAGGCGCTGAAGGCAGTGGTGAGGGGGGAGCTGACTTCAATCCGGGCTCATAGGGTCAGGACAGATAGGGCAGAAACGGACCAACTGGTTAAGGAAATTTTACAGACGGACAGGAGTTACGTGGGGTGCTGACTACAGGCAAGGCTGTAGAGCAGCTTAGAAAGGCAAAAGGCGCGATATATGAGCATGGAGAGAAGGCCAGGCGAATGGTCGCGCAACAACGAAGGAAGAGAGAAGCGGCTAGGGAGATAGGAAGGATAGCGGCTGGGGAGGGAAATCTGGTGGGTACCCGGCAGGGCTTAACAAGGTGTTTACCCCTGGGGGGTTCCGAAGTGTACAACTTTTATAATAAGTTGTACACTTCGGAACCCCCCAGGGAACCGGAGGGGATGAGGCGACTCCTGGACGGACTGACCTTCCCAAGAGTAGGTGGGGGGGGGGGGGGGTGTAGACGGACTGGGGGCCCTGGTCCCGATCGAAGAGGTATTGGGGGGCCTGAAGGTCATGCAGTCGGGTAAAGCCCCGGGACCGGGTGGGTATCCGGTGGAGTTTTATAAAAAGTTTGCTGAGATAGTGGGGCCGGTGCTGGTCAGGAATTTTAACGAGGCAAGAGAGATGGGTTCTACCCCCGACGATATCACAGGCCACTATTTCGCTTATTCTGAAACGGGATAAAGAACCGGAGGCTTGTGGGTCTTACAGGCCGATCTCTTTGATCAACGTAGACGCTAAATTACTGGCCAAGATCTTGCCGACTAGAATTGAGGACTGTGTACCGGACGTAATTGCAGAGGACCAAACCGGGTTTGTAAAGGGTAGGCAACTGATGGCCAATCTAAGAAGGCTGCTTAATGTGATTATGATGCCCCCGGAGAGCAGGGAGGCAGAGGTAGTGGTAGCTATGGATGCGGAAAAGGCTTTTGACCGGGTCGAGTGGGACTATCTGTGGGAGGTGCTGGGACGGTTTGGGTTCGGGGAGGGGTTCATTGATTGGGTTAGGCTGTTATATCAGGCCCCAGAGGCTAGTGTAAGGACGAACAGGACAACATCAAATTATTTCTGACTGCACCGCGGGACAAGGCAGGGTTGCCCTCTCTCCCCACTGCTGTTCGCGCTGGCCATAGAGCCCCTGGCAATTGCTCTGAGAGCTTCTAGGGACTGGAAAGGGCTGGTCCGGCGGTGGGGGGGGGAGTGGAACATAAAGTCTCGTTATACGCAGATGACCTGCTGTTATACGTATCGGACCCAATGGCAGG
This sequence comes from Scyliorhinus torazame, assembly GCF_047496885.1. Classification (NCBI taxonomy): domain Eukaryota; kingdom Metazoa; phylum Chordata; class Chondrichthyes; order Carcharhiniformes; family Scyliorhinidae; genus Scyliorhinus; species Scyliorhinus torazame. The sequence continues at coordinate 225,450,694 of NC_092712.1, forward strand.
GATGGACGGTATCATGGAAACCCTGAGGGAATTTGGCCGGTTTTCAGGACATAAACTGAACGTGGCTAAGAGCGAGTTGTTCATAATTCAGGCGAGGAGGCAGGAGAGTAGGCTGAAGGGGTTGCCGTTCAGGCTGGTAGAAGAAAGCTTCAGATACTTGGGGATACAGGTGGCACAGGACTGGGGCAAGTTGCATAAGATCATAAGACATAGGAGCGGAAGTAAGGCCATTCGGCCCATCGAGTCCACTCCACCATTCAATCATGGCTGATTTCAACTCCATTTACCCGCTCTCTCTCCATAGCCCTTAATTCCTCGAGAAATCAAGAATTTATCAACTTCTGTCTTAAAGACACTCAACGTCCTGGCCTCCACCGCCCTCTGTGGCAATGAATTCCACAGACCCACCACTCTCTGGCTGAAGACATTTCTCCTCATCTCTGTTCTAAAGTGACTCGCTTTTATTCTAAGGCTGTGCCCCCGGGTCCTAGTCTCCCCTGCTAATGGAAACAACTTCCCTACATCCACCCTATCTAAGCCATTCATTATCTTGTAAGTTTCTATTAGATCTCCCCTCAACCTCCTAAACTCCAATGAATATAATCCCAGGATCCTCAGACGTTCATCATATGTTAGGCCTACCATTCCTGGGATCATCCGTGTGAATCTCCGCTGGACCCGCTCCAGTGCCAGTATGTCCTTCCTGAGGTGTGGGGCCCAAAATTGCTCACAGTATTCTAAATGGGGCCTAACTAATGCTTTATAAAGCTTCAGAAGTACATCCCTGCTTTTATATTCCAAGCCTCTTGAGATGAATGACAACATTGCATTTGCTTTCTTAATTACGGACTCAACTTGCAAGTTTACCTTTAGAGGCTCAACCTGTCTCGACTGGTGGAACGAGTGAGGGAGGAGGTTCGGAGTTGCGATGCGCTCCCGCTGCCACTAGCGGGGAGGGTGCAGACTGTTAAGATGATGATTCTCCCGAGTTTCTTGTTCATATTTCAGTGTCTCCCCGTTTTCATCCCGAGGTCCTTCTTTCAGAGGCTGAATAAAATTATCCTGGGATTTGTCTGGGCAGAGAAGTCCCCGCGGGTGAGGAAGGTGATGCTCGAAAGGAACAGAGGGGAAGGGGAACTTCAGCAACTACTACTGGGCGGACAACATAGCGATGATAAGGAAATGGATGGTGGGTACGGGGTCGGTTTGGGAGCGGATGGAGGCTGCTTCATGCAGGGGCACCAGTTTGGCAGCCCTGGTTACGGCACCTCTGCTGCTCCCGCCAGTGCGGTACTCCACCAGCCCTACATTGGTAGTGGCTTTTCGGATCTAGGGCCAGTGGAGGAGGCATATAGGGGAAGCGAGAGCATCAGTGTGGACCCCAATCTGGGGCAATCATCGATTTGCCCCGGGGAACATGGACGGTGGGTATCGACTGTGGCGGAGGGCGGGGATTGCGAGGGTGGGTGATCTGTTCTTGGGAGCTTCCCGGGCATGAGGGCTTTTGAGGAGAAGTTTGGGCTGGCGGGAGGGAATGACTTTAGATACTTGCAGGTGCGGGATCTTGTGCACAGGCTGGTGCCGTCCTTCCCACGCCTCCCGCCAAAGGGGAGGCAGGACAGGGTAGTATCGAGGGGAGAGGTAGGTGAGGGTAAAGACTCAGATATTTACAAAGAACTAATGGGTGCAGAGGATACACAGACTGAGGACCTGAAGCTTAAGTGAGAAGAGGAGCTCGGGGGGGTGATGGAGGACAGTATTTGGGCAGAAGCTCTGAGCAGAGTAAACATGACCGCAACATGTGCCAGGCTTAGTCTGATCCAGTTTAAGGTCGTGCACCGGGCCCACATGACGGTGGCCTGGATGAGTAAATTCTTCGGGCTGGAGGACAAGTGTGCGAGATGCGCCGTTCGGCCGGCTAATCACGTGCACATCTTCTGGTCATGCCCTAAACTCGGGGGGTACTGGCAGGGATTCGCGGCCATCATGTCCCGGGTTTTGAAAACTGGGGTGGTAATGAGGTGGCAATCTTTGGGGTGTCGGAGGACCCGGGAGTCCAGGAGGAGAAGGAGGCCGACGTCTTGGCCTTTGCTTCCCTGGTAACACGGCGACGAATACTGTTAGCATGGAGTGACTCAAGGCCCCCGAAGACCGAAGTATGCTATCGGACATGGCGAGCTTCTCGGTCTCGGGAAAGTTAAGTTCGCCTTGAGAGGTGCACTATCGGGGTTCGCCCGGAGATGGCAGCCATTCATTGACTTCTTCGTGGAGAATTAACCGTCAGCAGGGAGGGCTAGGGTACAGTAGAGTAGGGGGTGGTTTAGGCAGGTCCTTGAGAGAATGGAGTTGTGGTTTGCACTATGCGTTATTTGCTTTTCTTTTTTGTACAGTACTAAACAATGTCATTGTTTTATATGCCAAAAATACCTCAATAAAATTATTTATTTAAAAAAAATTTGGGAGGCCCAACCCCCCTGCCTGCCATCCTCTCTGCAGAATGACCATCCAAACCCTGGCTACCTTCCCCACCCCCACAAATAAACGAGGTAATCAGCTTCTCCACCTCCTTGAAAAATGCCTTCAGCAAAAAGATCGGCAGGCACTGAAAAAAAGATCGGCAGGCACTGAAAAACAAACGAACATCGCGGCAGCGCATGTATTTTAATCACCTGCACCCGACCTGCCAGCGACAGAGGAAGACTATCCCACCTTGTCTGGTCCCTCAGTGCAGAGCAAAGTACCCCAAACTCATATTGTTTGTGCGGACACTCGCCCTTGGTTCGTGTGCGAGGTTGGCACTAACACAATTGAAGGTAGTTCACAGAACACATTTGACGAGGTCAAGAATGAGCCGCTTGTTCGAAGGGATTGAGGACATTTGAGAAAGATGCAGGAGGGGGCCGGTGAATCAAATGCACGTTTTGGTCGTCTCTAAAACTGAGGAACTTCTGGAGCATCTTCTTCAGCACCATGTCGGCAGTGTTACAGTTGGACCTAGAACCCAGTCCCCTAGGGGCCATATTCGGGGTGTTGGACTTGCCGGAGCACCAGACAGGGGCAGATGTCTCAGATGGGTTAGACGTCTCTCCACCCTGTGCATCAATATGGCTGGGAGATTTAATGGAGTTTCTGAGCCTAGCGATGGTTAAATTTAATTTAAGCGGGAATGAGGAGGGGTTTCACAAGAGATGGCGTCCATTCATATCTCACTTTAAAGAATGAGCCTCAGTCAGCAGGTAAAAGGGGGTTAGTTAGTCGATTAATTTGTTTTTCAGTTGAGGGAAGGATTGTGAAATGTTTGCTAAATATGTGTAATGTAAATTATGTGAGAAAATTTGAAAAAGCTAATAAAGATATTTATTAAAAGAACAAAAATCAGTGATGCCCACGGACATGCATGCCTTCACCACCTTCATAAGCTCTGCAAGGAAATAGTAGGGTGAGAAGGAATGAGACTACTGAAGACATTAGCAGGCCTTTGGACTCCTCAATCGAGCAGGGAGGGATAGTTGTGCCCTGAAAGGATGAAGCAGCAGCAGTCTGCAATAACTGGGACCTCGTCTCAAGGTGCTCCCAGTGTGAACAGTAACTCCTCAGTCTCCGTAACATTGACACCAGCACCTCACAAGGCTGTAGAGACGGAGGGGGTTCCTGCACCTGTAGAGAAGACTTTCAATATTCCAAGGCCTGCCAGATTCCAGGCAACTAGAGGCCGACTACCACAGTCATCAAAAGTCTGTAGGAAGCTCAGCAGCCTGGCTCCACCTCTGCTGATAGCCCTGGGGAGCACCATGTAGGAGCACCCTGTTGACAGTTTCAAAATCACCAGTTTTAGTATGGCTATCATTTTGTAGTTTGAATTACATGTAAATCCTGTGTATATAAAATGGGTCGGGGCCGAGTTAATTCTATAAAAAGTACTTTTATTAAAAACGGTATTGTGTATTCGTGAAGAAACGCTTAAGCCTAATCGACCCTATCAGCGATATGACCTTACGTGGAGAGTGTGCTGCAGGACTGAACAACCACAGGAAATTTCAATCAAGGATACCTATTAGTTTATATAAAGGGTGAAGTTGAGGGAAAGAGCAGAAAGTGGGGAAATAAGAGGCTGAGGAGTTGCTCAATGCATCATCAGAAAGCTATGCTGGGCAGGGATTTCTATTGGAAGGTTAGTGAACAATTAAGATTTAAATTAGAGATCTGAGGGATGAAAACGGTGAGATGTTTGAGGGAGCAAAGGTACACAATGGTTGACCATTCTAATATCACCCACTGACATCCGATGGTGGCCATGGAGTGAATGCTCACACACCAGGCAGCTCCTGCTTGAAGGTGTTGGTTTTGGCCCTTTTCACCCATGTTTTGCATAGTTTGGGTGGAAAAGTGGAGCGGAGAGTGTAGGGGACGAAGTTCTTCACTGGATGGGCATGATTACAGGCTATGAGACCTGGCTGAAGACAGTGAAGGACCTGGCGAAGAGTTGGAGGAGATTTGTAGCATGGTACCAATTACAAAACTGGCGGAGGGGAAAGGGTCATCATCAGCAACCAATCTGCAGATGGAAGAACTGATGGGCTTCATTAAAGGGGAGTTTCGGCAGCAAAGGAAGGAGATGCAGAACGATTGGTCGAAGGCGATTGAGAAGGTAGTCGCACCTTTTCGCGGGACCCTTTGTAGCCACCTAAAATGGCTAATCGGGAATTAGGTGGCTACTGGAGCTTGAACCACGTGGCGGTATCAGAAAGATACCTGGCAACTCGTGAGCAAAGGTGACAGAATTAGAGCTAATCAAACTAAGGCTAATAAGAGCAACATTTTGGCGACATCCTGATGGGACCTGATCTAGAAGTGGAAAACCACTCCAGGAGAACCCAAGAAATTTTGAATTAGAATTCAATTGGAAACAGAAAACCACATGTGTTCAAGTAGTTCTGATTAATAATTCATAATTCGGAAGTGTGTGTATGCATGCGTAACTAACAGGACTGTAAGGTAAAACTGATAGATTTTTGTTGCGTCAAAACTGTCGGAAGGCTGTATTTTCAGAAATTAGAGCAAGCCGTACCCGCATCTACGACACCACCTTAGCCCCTCGTTCCAGATTTAAACAAAGCAAGCGAATAGGAAAGATGGCCATGCAGGCAAGGCAGTCCTGCAAAAGAACAAGGCTCATGGACCCCGAGGAATTTGTGGTCGCAGCGACCAGCAGCAGTAGAGTGGGACAGTGTCCCACTTGGGAAGAGGAAATTCGGAAATACCTCAAGGGCAAAGGATGGCCCATGTGAAATGATTTCTGTAATAATGACGACTCAGGTCCCGGAAGTATAGGGCATACTTGGTGGGAGAACATGAGTGAGATCCATAAAAAGAACTTAGCAAAAGCTCGCAAGCCGATGGCAATGGTGTCCTGTCTGGCACAATTGCAAGGCACAGAGGAGGTCGTCAAGACGCTCCACAAAGAAGTTGAGGGCATACATCGTATGAGTAAAGTCGATGTATGCGAGGTTGAGAAAGAAAATTTGGAACTAAGGAGGAAATTAGCAGCAAAGGACGAAGAGGTGGCTGACACCAAACGGGGTCACCAGTCTTGTCTAGCGCATTTGAGTAGTTTCCAGTCCCAGTATGAAAAGGCTTATCAGGACACGCAGCGTGCAGTCCTGGTGAGGAAAGAAACAGAGAAGCAGGTGGAGACGCTACAGAAACAATGTAGTGATCTCAAGGCAGTCTTGAGAGCGCTCCACGCTGCAGCCACAGAACAAAGGCAGAGCACCATAGACCATGCAAAGTGCCGGAAGCAAATTGCAGACCTGCAGTCACTGCTTTCTGTCCAAAAGGGATTTCAAGAAACCTTTGGGGAAAAATTAGACCAGGAAGTCGGCCCTGATTGGGAAGAATTACAGGAAACAGCGCAGAGATATGTTCAGGGAACTTGTGTGCAGGGAAAGCCCAAAAGGAGAAAAGCACCCCCACCCCCTACACAGCAGGTAGTTCAGGCTCCCATGAACCCTGTAACAACCCTGCACAGCCACATCAGACGAGGCGGAATTCCTATATTCCACCCCCTCACAGTGACCCAATTACGGGACGCATGTGCAAAAATCACACCGTTCCTCCCCGCTTCAGACCCACACCATTTCTTTGCCACCGTCAAACATCAGGCGACCATGTACGGCCTGGATGAGAGAGAGCATGTAAAGCTCATGGTTCTAAGTTTGGATCCATCGGTAGCAGTAGCCCTTCCCGACCCACAGAACGTAGGAGGAGGCACCCTTGCAGAAATGCATATTGCAATCCTGGATGCGATCAGGTATAACCGGGGTGACCCCGTAGATGGCCTAAATAAGTGTAGGCAGAAGAAGTCTGAGCACCCCACAGCGTTTGCAGGACGCCTGTGGATTCACTTCGAAGCCGTTTTTGGAGACGTAGACCGTGCCCATTTGTCCCCAGATAATATGGCCAAATGGACCCGCACCCTTATCTCCCATGCCACAGAGGCAGGACAGAATGCCTGCAATAGTTATGATCCCTCGGAGGAGGCTCATAACGAGAAGTGGGTGGTTAAAAGATTGTCCCGCGTTTGGGAGCAGTCTGTTCACATTAGACCCGCCGCTAAAACCACAGAGGAAAAGCAAGCCGCCGCAGACATGCAGGCAGTAAAAGCCACACCTCACAACCCCGCCTGGGTAAATGAGGGAAAGAACAGCCCCCCACCCAAATCGCAAGAATGTTACAACTGCGGACAGTTGGGACATTTTGCAAAGGAATGCAATGGCCCTAAAAAGCCACCGAGAGCCCAACAGACAGGCACTCTGATTAAGAAAAAGGCAGAGCCCATCCATAGCGTTAGCGCCCGTTCGGATCAGACGGACTTGACCGGAATGGACTGACAGTGTACGGGCTCCCCCAGTTGGGTCTGCGATACCCTTTGGGATAGGTCAGGACGACCCGTAGTCGCAGCGAAAATTCGGGGACAGCCTATCGAGTTTCTTTGGGACACAGGAGGGTCCCGCACCACCATAAATTCCTACACCCTTTTTCAGGACACATGGCCCACTACAGCCACTATCACCCTCAGCGACTTTACAGGCCACTCGCAGCAGGGACACATCACAGCCCCTGTACCCATTCAAATTGGTAACATTACCACCAAACACCCCGTAGTTTTAGTAGACCTGCCCCACACAGCAGAACACATTCTGGGAATCGATTTTATGAATTCCCACCACCTATTCTTCGATCCAGTCAACCAGTGTGTCTGGAAGATGGCGAAATCCGCTAGAGCTCCCACAACGCTCAACATAGGGGACTACATGAACAAAATTAGCGCAGTAGGCGAGTTTTGGTTCAACCCCACCACGCTCAGCACGGACCGGCAGGTTAGGGCAGTCCTGCAAAAAAACAGGGCAGCATTCGCGACCCACAAGCACGACTGTGGACGGATGACTGGCTCCGTGCAAGTAACGGGACCGGACCCTAGACCCCCAAAACAGTACGGATTCCCCCTAGAAGCAGAGAGAGAAATCCTAAAAGTTATAGAGAGCTTATTAGAGCAGGGCGTACTAAGATCAGTAGCCTGTACTAATAATGCCCCGATTTGGCCAGTGAGAAAGCGCGACGGATCATGGCGCCTGACCATTGATTATCGGGAACTCAATAAAGTCACCCCCGCAGCGGCCCCCACCGTAGTAACGAGTCCCGAGACCATGCTCAAACAGGGACTCAATTCCTGATATTTCACGGTTTTGGACATCAGTAATGGATTCTGGTCCATTCCATTGGCAAAGGCGTGCCAGCATAAATTTGCCTTCACTTTCAGAGCGCAGCAGTACACGTGGACATGCCTGCCACAAGGATTCCACAACTCCATTTTCCACCGACAGCAGGCAAATGGACTAGCGAAATTTTCCCGCCCCGAATGTCTGGTACAGTAAGTAGATGATCTAGCAGACAGACATTAAGGAAGAGCACACTGAGCTTCTGTCCGAACTCCTGGAATTGTTACATTCCATTGGCTGTAAAGTAAACCCCAAAAAGGCCCAGATTTTGGAAGAAAAAGTGGTATATTTGGGAACCATTATCACGCATGGTAAACGCGAGATCGAGCATAAAAGGATTGACTCGATTGCTAAATTGCCCCTTCCCCAGAACGTTTCAGCCCTCCGGTCGTTTTTAGGACTGGTTGGCTACTGCCGAAACCACATTGACGGTTTCGCCAGCATGGCAGCGCCCCTCTCAGACCTCCTAAAGAAAGGAGCCCCCTGGGAGTGGCTTCCGCAGCATACGGATGCTGTGGAATCATTAAAACAGGCGCTCATAGCCGCCCCCGCACTACAAGTTCCAGACCCGCTTTCCCCTTACGCCATAGAGGTAGCGACCACAGACCGCACCCTTTCAGCCGTGCTCCTGCAGGAACGGCACGACCAGTTAAGACCCGTAGCTTATGCTTCCTGACTTTTAGATGCTGTGGAGCAGGGATTTTCAGCCTGTGAGAGGCACCTGCTCGCAGTTTTCTGGGCAGTCCAGTACTTTTCATACATTACCGGACTGAACCCTATCACCATTTGACCGAACACACCCCCGCCCAACTTTTACTGGACGGACGACTCAAGGACGGTACCGTCAGCCAAATACGCGCAGCTAGGTGGACCCTTCTCTCACAAGGACGGGACATCACAGTCAAACGGACCGAAACACACACATACTTAGCGGACAATTGACAGTACCCCGGAACCCCCCATGAATGTGAAATCATCTCTCAACACCACAACACAGGCCCCTTTATAGCTAAACCCCCCCGCCCCCCCCAGAAAAATAGCAAATCCATCTCAGAGCCCCCCTCACCCGGACACGTGTGACCCCATTAAGATTTATGTGGATGGATCTTCCACAGTCTTAGATGGGCAACGCATAACAGGTTGTGGGATCTATGTTGAGGACGCGCAGGGACGCGCCCTTGAGGAAATAGCTTTAAAACTCCCCGGGCACTTAGGCGCGCAGGCAGCAGAGCTTGCGGCCATCGCGTACATAGTAGACCACCCAGATTCCTTCCCCAGCCCAGCAGACATATACTCAGACAGCCTCTATGTCTGTAACAGCCTTACAGAATTTCTGCCCCTGTGGGAAACAAGAGGATTTGTTTCCGCGGACGGGAAACCCCTCCCCTCAGCCCCATTACTCCGCCATATTTTACAAAAAGCCCAGAACAGGACTTTTGGGATCATAAAAGTCCGCAGCCACCATCGTTCCTCCCCCCCTGGAAATGTAAAAGCCGACGCACTGGCTAAGGCAGGATCCAGGCATGGGTACTTTTGGAAACCCCCTGAAAGCGCGCCAGTGAGTGCGCCAGTGAGTGCAGTTCAGGTCACGCAGACTAGGATCGAGGATCTAGTAGAGGCCCAGAAGCAGGATAGCGCTCTCACTGAGATTGTGAAAGGGAAGTTTCCAGCCTCCTACGAGAGGTTCAGAAATACACTAACCACACATGACGGTGTGGTGTTAAAGGACACCCTTTATGTAGTTCCTGAGCAGGATAGGAACCAATTAATTTGTTTATTCCATGATGGTCATGGACACCAGGGAATCGATCCCACTACAGCCCACCTGAAACAGCTTTGTTGGTGGCCAAATCTCAAGGAAGATGTATCCCATTACATTGAGAATTGCCTTATCTGTGCGCAGAACAACCCCGATAGATATGCCAAAAAGGCCCAACTCAACCACACCCGACCCGTTAACGGCCCCTGGACTAACCTCCAGATCGATTTTATAGGTCCATTGCCCCGTTGCAGGAATGGCTATAAATATGTTCCGGTGGTCATAGACACTTTTACAAAGTGGGTGGAAGCATTTCCAGCCCGCACCAACACCGCAAAAACCACAGCCAAGATCCTAACCCACCACATCTTTACAAGATGGGGACTCCCCCGCAGTATTGAATCAGACCAAGGTTCTCACTTTACGGGACGGGTCACGCAGAACGTCCTCACGATATTTGGCATCACCCAAAAATTCCACATTGCCTACCACCCACAGTCGAGTGGTATAGTGGAGCGCATGAGTCGGACCCTAAAAACCACCCTCAGAAAAATGGTCCAGCAGAACAACACCACTTGGGACTCAGTCCTCCCTATTGCGCTGATGTTTTTGCGTAACACTGTTTCCACCTCCACAGGTTACACCCCACACACTCTTATGACCGGACGCCCCATGAAAGGGACAGAATACTTGTTAGGTCTAGACCTGACCAGCCCTGAAGTTACGGCCCTCACACACGAGAAAGCCGTGGAGCAATTAGTTGCTAATGTCAAAATGGCTCAGTTAGCAGCCGCAGTTAAATTGGGCACCAAAAAGAAACAGAGCAAGGCCTGTTTTGATAAGGCAGTGCATGCAACGGAGTATGATATAGGACAGCAAGTAATGTTGTCTGTATATAACCCCAGCACATTCCTGTCTCCAAAATACTCGGGTCCGTACTCCAATACGGATAAAGTAAGCCCATCAGTTTACAAAATAAAATACCCAAATGGTAAGACTGCGTGGTTTCATATAAACCAGTTAAAGGCTTATGGAACACAGTCAAACCACGCCCACCCGTCATGCTTGACGCAGCAGACTACACCCCGCCCACAACCAACGTAACCCGACCAACCCCACACGTCCAGCCAGCCCAGCCACGGACTCGCCCTCGACTCCACCCCAAAATATACACTCCGCCCCGGAACGCCCACAGACTGCAGCAGCAGAGACAGCGCCTGTGACTCGGACGATAGCCACAGCACGCCTCCCTACTAACCCCATGCAACCGGACCCACACCCAGCGACTCCGATTTCGACTCCAGCGATCCCTTCATGATCACTTTTCTAAACAAATCCCACCACCGACCACCGAACCACACGGATGACCCCGACTTTGTCCCCACACAACTCGACACAACTTATTGGCACCGCGACAATTCCTACAGACTCGTCCGCAACGACGAAAGCAACCCCAACTCACACCAAGCAGCCCTTTCAGCCCTAATTCACTCCAGAGTTTGGCACCCGGGGGAAGGGGACGACCTTGAGTCTGACTCCCAAGCCGCCAACCCCTTTGCGACCCTGTTCGCAACAGAGAACTGAGGTGTCCACATGATGTTTAAAGGAAACGCTTGGGAGAAGAGTTGTCCTTCCTGATGGAACCTGAAGGATGTTTTATGTTGTTTGTACATTTGTTTTGTGTTGTTCGTCCGACAGGAGAATTTTTTTCCAGCCGCTTGTTCAGCGGTACCAACTTAACTGCAGATACCTGGTCAACAGACCAGACGCTTGTTCAGCGGAACTAGCTTGTCTGCAGACACTTCAGCTGATACCGGTTTGGGTATCAGACGCTCGATCGTAGCTGCTCTTGTGATTCAAGGATAGAATCGCTGTAGCAACCACACCACGATGACTACATTTTTGCCCGTTCTTGTCGGTTGCTCAGGCAGTGGAGAAACGGCGTGAGACCCGCCCTACCTGGGAACCCCCCCCCGTTGGTCAAACACGCTCGGGTAGGGCAGATACGGCATTGGTAAACGTCCTACCCGGGGACTCCACCCAAATCTTACCCGTCGCGGCCCATACGCACCTCATTTGACATTCTTTCATTTCAAAAAGTTTTTATTTGTTTAGGCGACCTTTAGGTTGCTGCCATATGCTATTTACATCCTGGAACATTTGGATGGTAAATCAGCACTGGTCCGTCATTGGGAAGTGTGCCGTGTCCTAAAATTTGTTTTTGGAAAAGAAATGAGGGAGTCACACATAGTGACCAATTATAAGGGTATAATTGGCCCCAAAAGGACAGACACACTAACACACCGGATATTAAACCAAGGTAGTTCCAGATACTATGCTTGTTTTTACAGAACTCCAGAGGCTCCTGGACCGGAGAAAACAAAAAAACAAGAAGGAAAAGGAAAGAGGACAGCGAGGACAGCCATGAGGACTTCTTTCATTGTGCTCAACATTCTGTTCATGGACACTTGGTTGCGCGGGACCGCGGACCCCATTACTTCAAACCTCCCTGCCGTTAATGTTTCACTGCCCCGCAGTACCCAAAGCCCAGTCACCAGCGACACTGCATCTTCCTGGTGTGCCAGGTTCATAACCTGGTACTCCCTGTCCTACGTGATTGAAGCACTGTTAGCGTTGGCGATACTCTGCTGTGTAGTGCAGACTATGCGCCTCCGCAAATGGAGAAGGAGAGCGTACCGCCCTCGAACGCCGGTATATCGGATCAGATCCCCTATATTCGGTTATGACCAGACCCCCGACCCCCGCGATCTATAACAAAATAATAAAGAGCATTCACTTGCGCTATTACTGTAAATAAAAAGATGTACAAAACTTTTCATGAACAAAAAAAATGTATGATCCTGAGCTTGACTGCCAAGCCAGGAAAGAGTATATTAAATGTTGTGATTGTTGTTGTATGTTTTAGGAAGATAGGATAATGCATGTTTAGTGAGTATAGTGTATTTAGGTAAAACTAGAGGTTCCAAGTTCGTTATTTTGTAAATTCATGTCCCTGCCTGACATAGCGCCCTTAGAATTGTTTAGGTAAAAAAATTTAGTGCATAGCTAGGTTCAGAGCAGAGGCCATGTAGGAGGTGTCCCCCCCGGTCAGGGAATGGAAAGAACAAAATTTATGTGATCCTTCACACTTCGCGTTAGGATCACAAGGATGGAATGTAGCCACCTAAAATGGCTGATTCCCGATTAGAATGGCCAAACCCCGATGGCAAACGAAAGAGGCTGATGGGAAAATCAGCCAACAGGACCCAAACAGACAGCTGCAGGCAAAACAGTGCATTCGGCTCTGGGGAAGTCGGCCTAGACCGATACCTGCAGCTATTAACAGCACAACAACCCAGCCATCTGCATACTAAGCAGCCATCCCCGGGAACAATTGCTATACATTAGCAACATAAAGCCGATCCAGACTTTTTGGCGCCAGCAGTGGCCGTGACAAAGGAAGGTGAACGAGCACCCAAGGAATCGCCCCATTATTGGAGCATATCGAACCAAGTGATTGGGACCAAGTCCAAACACTTGGAACCAGGTACGACGTCCGCCCCGAGAGGCGGGAAGCCCCTAGGGACTATAAAAATAGAGGCCAAGTTCAGATCGGCCCCTTCTTCTCCTGCTCGCAACCTTCGAGACCCTTCGACGAAGAAACAAGTAAGTCTTACTCCAGCAATCGCTACCAGATAGGTGCTCCAGAATAGCGACCCGTACCAGCCTTTTTGAATCCCGCAGGCCAGACCCAATTCGATAGACCTTTTGTTTCCCTGACCTTGTGGGCCATCACCAAAGTTAAGTATTGGCCTTTAGTGGTAGGTAGTAGTCTAGAAGTAGGATTATTGTATAAGTATTTATTGCTGTATATAATAAATGATCGTTGATTTAACTTTTACTAAGTGGTGTACTGCATTATTAATCATTACTGGAGCTTGAACCACGTGGCGGTATCAGAAAGATACCTGGCGACTCGTGAGCAAAGGTGACAGAATTAGAGCTAATAAAACTAAGGCTAATAAGAGCAACACCTTGAGCTGGTGAAAGGTGCCTCAAAACACAGGGGGCAATGATCCAGGAGGTGGAGAAGGTAGTGTCCGCCCAGAGTGTCCGTATTGTGTCATTGGAGGTGGAGGTGGTGATCCTGGGAGATCTGTGCAAGTCGCTGTGGTCGAAGGTGGGGGATCCGGAGAATAGATCCAGGCAACAAAACCTACAGATTGTGGCTCTGTTGAAGAGAGTCCAAGGAATGAGCACCACGAGCTATGTTGCGAGGATGTTGGCCAGTTTGGTGGAGTGAAGATGGTGGACAAGGCCCCAGAGGTGGACTGAGACCATAGGTCCTTGAGGTAGATGCCGAGAGTGGAGGAGCCACCACATGCAGTGATTGTGCTGATGCACAGGTTTCTGGGCAAAGAAAAGATCCTGAGCTGGGTCAAGGCGAAATGGTTCTGCGAATAGGTGGGAATTCGAGTCCAGATTTATGAGGACATTGGAGTGAAGTTTGTCAGAATGCGAGCGGGGTTCAACAAGGCCAAGGCGGTGCCTTTCCGGTGACACAGTCGATTTGGGCTGTTGTACCCGGCCAGACTTTGGGTAACCTCTGGTAGCCGGGAATATTACTTTGGGACGCTGGAGGTGGCAAATGACTTTATCAGGGAGCATAAGCTGGGGAGAGCTGAATGGTGACTTGGAATGGAGGAGTTATATCCGCGAAAGTTGGGTTTTGTTATTGTTCCAGTTTGCCAATGTTGGGGGGGGGGGGGGGGGAAGTTAAGACGTTGTAAATTTGTAAGAGGGGTCATTGTTCCAGCTCTTTTTTTTCGGGAGTGGTGGGGGAGGCTGTGATGGTTGACCAATAAAGGGGGGGGAGGGTACTGAGGGCGGGAGGGGGTTGTTTGGGAAGGGGGGAATGCGACGTGGCAAGTATGGAGGATGAGTGTGGCCATGGGCAGGGCATGGGGCTACCTTGGATGGGCCCAATTTAGGGTGGGAATGGGCGAAGTAAAGCCTAGGGTTGGTAATGGCGCACACTAGAGGGGAGAATTGTGACATGGAATGTCCGCAGGCTGAATGGGCGAATGAGCTGGTCAAGAGGTCCTTGGTGTTCGCGCCACCTGACAAGCTTGAGGGTGGAGGTAATTTTCTTGCAGAAGAAGCATCTCTGCGTGAAAGATCTGGGGCGTCATTCTCCGACCCCCCAGAGGGTCGGAGAATGGCCGTTGCCCGCCGTGAATCCCGCCCCCGCCGGTTGCCGAAGTCTCCGAAGGGAGAAAAGTCGGCGGGGCGTTAATGTCGCCGCTGCCGTCGGAGAATGTCACGGGTCTGCGCAAGGCAGCCGATTTTCGGCCTGCCGATATTCTCCCTTCCAGATGGGCCGAAGTCCCGTCGACCTGATGACCGTTCACGTCGACGTAAATGAAACCTCCTTTTCATCGGCGTGACCCTGTGCTCCAGGTTCACGCCGACCAGCGTGGAGGTGAGTGACGGCCTGGGGGGTTGGCTCTGGGCAGGCGATGGCGTGGCCGCAGTCTGAATGCGTGAGGAGATGTGTGTCTCGGGTTGTCTGTGTGTGTGTGCGGTGGGGGGGGGGGGGGGGGGGGGGCGGTGGTTAGAGTAGGCTGGGCTCCGGGGGAGTGCCGGGAGGGGGTCCGTGCCGGGGAGGGGGATGGGGGGTCCGTGCCGGGGTGGAGGTTGGGGGGGGTCCGTGCTGGGGTGGAGGTTGGGGGGGGTCCGTGCCGGGGTGGAGGTTGGGGGGGGTCCGTGCCGGGGAGGGGATGGGGGGTCCGTGCCGGGGAGGAGGTTGGGTGGGGGTTCCGTGCCGGGGTGGAGGTTGGGGGGGGGGTCTGTGCCGGGGTGGAGGTTGGGGGGGTCCGTGCCGGGATGGGGGTTGGGGGGGGGGGTCTGTGCCGGGGTGGTGGTTGGGGGGGGGTCCGTGCCGGGGTGGAGGTTGGGGGGGGGTCCGTGCCGGGGTGGAGGTTGGGGGGGTCCGTGCCGGGGAGGGGGGTCCGTGCCGGGGTGGAGGTTGGGGGGGGGGTCCGTGCCGGGGAGGGGGATGGGGGTCCGTGCCGGGTGGAGGTTGGGGTCCGTGCCGGGGAGTGGGATGGGGGTCCGTGCCGGGGTGGAGGTTGGGGGGGGGGGGGTTTGTGCCGGGGTGGAGGTTGGGGGGGGTCCGTGCCGGGGTGGAGGTTGGGGGGGGTCCGTGCCAGGGTGGAGGTTGGGGGGGGGTCCGTGCCGGGGTGGAGGTTGGGGGGGGGGTCCGTGCCGGGGAGGGGGATGGGGGATCAGTGCCGGGGTGGTGGTGTGGGGGGGGGTCCGTGCCGGGGTGGAGGTTGGGGGGGGGTCCGTGCCGGGGTGGAGGTTGGGGGGGGGGTCCGTGCCGGGGTGGAGGGGGGGGGGTCCGTGCCGGGGTGGAGGTTGGGGGGGGGGGTCCGTGCCGGGGAGGGGGATCCATGCCGGGGTGGAGGTTGTGGGGGGGGGTTCCGTGCCGGGGTGGAGGTTGGGGGGGGGGTCCGTGCCGGGGAGGGGGATGCGAGGGCAAGTGAGTTGGTCCACCTGGCCAGGTGCCAGCCTCCAACAGTTGGACCCATGCGGTCCATGCCACCTGGCTGGGGGGAGGAGGGGATATGGGCAATGATGACATGTCGTCGTTCCCCTCCCCCCCCCACCAGGCCGTCATGTTTTCCGATCGTCCAGCGATGTTGGCCGCCGTGGCGGCAGCCGCTCATGTCTATGTTGCCCTGGATGAGGAGGAGGAGGAGGAGTAGGAGCGTGCCAGAGAGGCGGCGCAGGCTGCCGCAGAGGGACAGGCAGCAACCGCCCAGGCTGGAGGGACACCTGACCGACAGGACGAGGAGGGGGAGGAGGACGTCGCAGCCCCACGGCAACGGAGGCTCCCGAGGGCGCCCCGTGTGTACCGGCCCCGGCAGTCATACCAGGACCTCGTGGACCGGGAATGCAGGAGGAGACTCCGGATGAGGCGGGAAACCGTGGCACACATCTGCCACCTGCTGGCACACCTGTCACCGTGTGGCACTGGCGGGGGACACCCTCTCCCCGTGTCCGTCAAGGTTACGGTGGCCCTGAACTTTTATGCAACGGGGT